>NC_066509.1:29016912-29051912 GCF_024679095.1 Eriocheir sinensis | reverse complement strand
AAACAAACAAACTGAGTGTAGAGGAAATCAGTTATATATTAGGGATCATATATAAGCTAATCAGTAACACGAGAAATTGAGCGAAGAATGGAGAACTTGCATAACTCTTTCTGTCCAGGGGGCAGCACCGAGGCTTAGGAAGGCGCTCCCCACCACACCCGAGCTTTGCAAGACTCCCGTTACGCAGACAATAAAAAACACAGACGAGTGCAGGACGCAGACGAATGATGATGTATGAGTCGGGTAAGAGACGTACTGATATGGTATAAAAGCCAACAGAAACAAAACTAATTAAAAACGCAATAAGACGAACCAAGCCGACTGACATACAAGTACACAAGAGTAAAGGAAGGACCAGATGAATGTTATGGAAAGAGAGCAAAGGACCCAGTGACTGAGGATACATAAAAATCAACAGACACAAGCTAATGAAAAGTAAATTACTCAAAACATGAACAAAGCCGGTACAAATATGAATACAAGCGACTGAAGGACAGAGGTGCATGACGATTAAAAAGTAAGAGACGCATTGACTAAAAATATAACATTCACCAAACACCAACAAAGTAATCAAGAACACAAGCAATAAAGCAAGAAATCAAGACAAGTAATAACGCTATAAACGCACAGAGCCGATACAAACAAACGAATGAACGGCCGCGTGTTTTAATCCTCGGCAAGCCGCCCGCCGATCCGCCGTGCGCCTAATTGTTCAATGGCCCGTTCTCTCATTTGTCTGATGCCCCGTCCCTGTGTTCGTCCTGTGTGACTTTGTGGCACACTTCGCCGCCTCGTTTGCGATGCCCGGGTCTTGACCTTAACTCTTAATTCACGTTTTTTGGGGGTATATATATATATATATATATATATATATATATATATATATATATATATATATATATATATATATATATATATATATATATATATCTATATATATATATATATATATATATATATATATATATTGCTGTAGTAGTAGTTGTGGTCTTGGTGTTAAGTCCTAATTCATATTTTTCCTGTGTACTGTTCAAGTTGCTCTAAATAAAAATAGTGTAAAATATGTAAACATAATTAAATGTATGACCAAGATCCTTAAAATAATTAATGAGCTAATGATCAACGAAATGAATCAAATAATAAGTAAATAAACAATAAAACATACAATACATTACATAAAAACACACATAATAAACACAGTCTATAAACACACACACATATAAATACACAGAAATATGCATACATTTATAACAAACACAGATTTATATAAAAACTTATATACACATATACATACACATAAACACATGCACACTTAATACACGCCAAAGCCAGCCAACAGGTCGAAGCAGTGGCTGGGGACTGGCAACACCTGTCAGGCCTGTGCACACGTTCTGTTCACGTTCCTGTTCAGGCGTACCAATAATTCATGGCGGGAGAGAAGTCTATATATATATATATATATATATATATATATATATATATATATATATATATATATATATATATATATATATATATATATATATATATATATATATGCCCTCAAGCCTTTGCCTCATCTTTTCCTCTATTCCTCCCTTCCCACTATTCTTTAATCCCCATGTTTCCTCTACTCTTCCGCTCCCTTCAATCCGTCCATCTTCTCCTCCTCCCTTCCTTTCCCTTCGTTTCAAATACTTTTCTTTCCACTCTTTTCTCTTCCCTCCCTTTTCTATACTTTCCTCTCCTATACTTTTTTTACCCTTCCTTTCTTTTTCACCCTTTCCTTCTCTTTCCTTCCCCTCCCTCAACTCACCTAACCTCCATTATTTCATCTGACCTGACCTGACCTTCCTTCATCTACTCCTCCTCCTCCTATCCGTTTATCTGCACTGACATGCTCAATATGAGACAAGAAAAAAAGGTTCCAGATCAGAGCCACTACGAGTTCTTCTTCCGTTCAGTTCATCACTTCCGACCTTCTCTAAACGCGCGCCCTTACGTTGCATAACATGATTTTGAGCGTAAAACGTTCAAGCGTCGGTAATACTCTCGATGCACTAAACACTCGCGCTCATCAAAGATTACATTATCATTATTGTTTTTTTTTTTTTGTATTTTTTTGTATTGCTGTATAGGCTGCGAGCCAGCGCAGCTGTCACCTTGAATGCAAATATATATATATATATATATATATATATATATATATATATATATATATATATATATATATATATATATATATATATTTGTGTGTGTGTGTGTGTGTGTGTGTGTGTGTGTGTGTGTGTGTGTGTGTGTGTGTGTGTGTGTGTGTGCGTGCGTGCGTGCGTGTGTGTTTGTGTGTGTGTGTGTGTGTGTGTGTGTCAATCGCCAATATATTCATTCCATATTAATTGTGATTTTGTTTGTGTATAGTTGGGTAAATATATTCCTCATTTCGTTACATTTTCAAGTATCATAATAATTCTGACGGTGATTAATCTCTTCATCACCTTCAACGCAAAATGTACTGTTGTTTGTGTCACCCGGGAATATATTAGTCCAAGTGTGTGAAATAACGGTACTTTTCGGTATCTATAGTTGGAGTATCATTATTTTTCTATTTTGAGTACATTTTCAATTCTGCCAGTGCATAATCTCTTCATCCTCGTCCATGCAAACTTTACCGCTGCTTGTGCCAACCGCGAATATTTTCTCAACGTGTGTATATAAATAGGATTGTTGTTGATCTGTGTTTAGCGTCCCACGCTCACGTTTTACGCTGAAGAACATTTTTCAGCAACATAATTCTGGTGCTGCTTCATCTGTTTGTCGCCTTCCACGCAGACACCGCGAGTGATGTGTGTGCAGCCCACAAACACACACACACACGAGTCCCCCCTCCACGCAGCTCCCCCAGGTACCGTGCTCTTTGACACCTT
Source organism: Eriocheir sinensis (assembly GCF_024679095.1). Classification (NCBI taxonomy): domain Eukaryota; kingdom Metazoa; phylum Arthropoda; class Malacostraca; order Decapoda; family Varunidae; genus Eriocheir; species Eriocheir sinensis. Next base: position 29,049,009 of record NC_066509.1, on the reverse strand, counting down.
ATTCTGGCGTCATTTGCATAATGGTAATACTAATAATTGTTTAGGGCTTCTTATCTGTGTGTGTGTGTGTGTGTGTGTGTGTGTGTTATTTTTCTAATTGTTTTTTTTTCTACGTTTTGGATATTCTGTTTAGCACGCCTTATCCTTCTTTCTTTTGTTCATATTTGTATCATCATTATCTCTGTCACTATCGCTGAATGTGAATGGAGTGTTATTATTATCTTTTCTTGACTTTCGTCTCATTATTATTACTACTCCGCGTGTTACAGTCATCGCCGAGATTACCCACACGCTGTCCTGACGACCACCTCGACACTCTCTGAAGAGGATTAAGTGGAGCTCGGGCGGTGGGAGAGAGAGAGAGAGAGAGAGAGAGAGAGAGAGAGAGAGAGAGAGAGATATATATATATATATATATATATATATATATATATATATATATATATATATATATATATATATATATATATATATATATATATATATATATATATATATATATATATATATATATATATATATATATATATATATATATATATATATATATATATATATACAGCGCACAGGTCATCAGCACGCGCGTGGCTCCCTGCAACCTCTCCAGGAGCGCAGGGATGTGGCAGGCACACAACGTAAACACACCCCACCTGGCAGCTCTCAAGCTCCCCGCGCCCCCAACCCCCATACACTCCACCCGAGCAGCACCCCACAGACAGGAACAAGTGGCTGTACCCTTCTCCAGGACAGAACACCACTTCCGCTCCTTCCAGCCCCGCTACAGCCGCCTATGAAACCAGCTTGTTCGCCACACCGACCTCCACCATCGCGCGTCACTTCAAGTCTTCAAGCTGGAGGTGAACAGCTGGATTAGGACTTCTAGGCAGTAATTCAATGTATCTTGTACGTAGCTATAGATAGATGAAGATTAAAACCTTCAACTTTAGCACAATCTTCTGTAAGCCCTGTTTAAATAAAATAAGAGAGAGAGAGAGAGAGAGAGAGAGAGAGAGAGAGAGAGAGAGAGAGAGAGAGAGAGAGAGAGAGAGAGAGAGAGAGAGAGAGAGAGAGAGAGAGAGAGAGAGAGAGAGAGAGAGAGAGAGAGAGAGAGAGAGAGAGAGAGAGAGAGAGAGAGAGAGAGAGAGAGAGAGAGAGAGAGAGAGAGAGAGAGAGAGAGAGAATGAAATTAAAGAAAAAGAAAGTGGAGGAGCTGAAATGGAAAAGAGAAACGATAAGATGAGAAGAGAAGTGAAGGAATTAGAGAGAAGAAGAAAGCAAGAATTTAATCTCAGGAGAAACCCAATAAACGAAACCGGATGGAAGGAAACAAGAGGGAGAGGAACAAAGGGAAAAAATAGAGAATACAGTAACCGAGTGGGGAGGAAAAACAGGAAAAAAATACAACGCAACAACGAAACGAAGATTAAAAGAATATATAAAAAAATGAAGGAAACGAAAGAGAAAAATGATACAAAAAAATCGCGTAGCCAGTTGACAAAAGTATGTGAAGAAAAAAATGAAAAAACAAAGATGAAAAAAACAAGAAAAAGAGGAAGGAAGGGGAAACGTGTGATAGTGACACAGACAGACAGACAGACAGACGGACGGACGGATAACTGGGGAGACGGGAAGAAGAGACAAAACGGGAAACAAAGAATACACAAACAAAACGAGGGAGGCGGAAGCAAAGATAAAAGAAACCGAGAAAGAAAAATACAAACAGAAAAACAACTGAAAGGAAGAAGGGAAAAGATAGACGGTGAAACAGGAGGAGGAGGAGGAGGAGGAACACAAAGGAACACAAAGTAAGAACAAACAACAGCAGACCTGCTGGTCCTTACGAGGTTGTTTGTGACAAGCTACACTAACTATCTAATCAAAGGTGGAAGATGAAGGACAGCAAAGGCGAAGGCTCCTCCCTCCAGCCAAAGCTGGCAGGAAAGGAAAAAGAACCATGCAGCATGGAAAAACTGCATGGAATTTATGTAGGAAAGAGGAAAGAACTACCATTACTGCTACCACTAACCGGGCGATAAAAGCGGACAAGGACACCAGTATTCGAAAGAACTTAACGTTATTACGACAATGAGTAATATCTAAGTTGCTGGTTGGATTCAAAACACTTGTCTAATCTATTCTTGAAGGCCGTAACTGTTGTACTATCAACGACATCACAAGGTAGAGAGTTCCAAACATTAACAACTCGATTGAAGAAGAAGTGTTTAGCTTCGTGCGACGAGAATCTTTTACCACTTATCTTCAAATTGTGATTTCTTCTTGTTCTATTTGATCGATCAATTGTAAAGTAATCTTCCGCATTAATATCACTGAATCCTTTGAACATTTTAAACACTTCTATTAGATCGCCTCGCATTCTTCGTTTTGATAGGCTTAATCAATAAATTTAATTTGTTCATATGAAAAATTTCTCAAAATAGGAATCATCTTTGTTACTCTTCGTTGGACCCGTTCCAACTTTTCTATGTCTTTTTCTGTAGTAGGAGACCAAAACTGTACACAGTACTCTAGACGGGTCGAACCAACGAATTATACAGTTTTAATATTACTTTTTCCGATTTATTATTAAAGACTCGTCTGATGAAGCCAACCAATTTGTTTTCAGTTTTAACTACCTCTGAACAATGCTGACCGGGCTTTAAATCGCTTGATATAGTGATTCCAAGATCCTTTTCTTTACTTACTGCAGAAAGTTGTTGGCCATTCATTACGTACCGAACGCGATTGTTATTTTTTCCGATGTGCAACACTTTACATTTGTCAACGTTAAATTTCATTTGCCATTGATTGGCCCAACGTGCAAGTCGATCTATATTTGATTGTAAAGCTTCTTCGTCGAGTATCGCAGTTACTTTACAAGCAATTTTTGTGTCATCAGCAAATTTTGATACTTTGCAAGTGAGCCCATCATCGATATCATTAACATAAATTAAGAAGAGCATGGGGCCAAGCACTGATCCTTGAGGTACGCCGCTTTTGACATCGAGCCAGTTAGATGTAACACCGTTTAGAACTACTCTCTGTTTCCGCTCAGAGAGCCAGTCCGCAAGCCAATTGTGAATGTTACCCGAGATACCGTGCGCCAGTAGTTTGCTGAGCAATCGTTGGTGGGGGACCTTATCAAATGCCTTTTGAAAATCCAGATATATGATATCTACTGATCTGCTTTCATCGAACACCTCAAAAATATAGTGAAAAAATCAAGTCAAACACGAACGTTTACTACGGAAGCCATGTTGCGAATTATTTATTATATTATTTTCTTCGAAGAATTTCACCATATTGTCGCGAATGATAGTCTCCATTAACTTACAAACAATAGATGTCAGGCTAATTGGTCGATAGTTTCCTGGATGAGACTTGTCCCCCTTTTTGAAAATTGGTGTGACATTTGCAAGTTTCCAATCCGACGGAACTTTTCCAGCTGTTAAAGATTTATTGAATATGATGGAGAGCGGTTTACAAATTTGATGTTTGATTTCTTTTAAGACCCAAGGGGTAATTTTGTCTGGACCAGGAGCTTTGCTTACTTTAATCTTTTGAATTGTGCGTAAAATGTCACTTTCTACGATGAGCACGCCACTTAACATCTTTTCGGTCCTTCTAACCTCCGGCGGTTGAGGTGATAAACAATCTTCGTCGGTAAATACGGATGCGAAAAAGTTATTTAGGATTGTAGCCATTTCATTTTCATCGTTCGTGTGGTTACCATTTTCATTTGCAAGCGGTCCGATACCACAAGTGAGTGACTTTATTATTTACATAGCTGAAAAATTCTTTAGGATTAGATTTACTTGTTTCCGCTGTACATTCTTCAAGAATTTTCTTGCTTCGTTTTATTAATTTCTTGGTTTCGCGGCGAATTCTGTCCAACTCTAGTTTGTCAGCCTCGCTCTGAGATGATATGTACCTACTGTATACGCGTTTTTTAAGAGATAGGCTATTTTGAATTTCGTTATTCCACCATTTGGGTTTCTTCTTAGAAGCTGAACGTCTGTTACGATAGGGTACGCATATGCTTATGGCATTGTTCAATATTGTGGTGAAGGCCCCCCAAGATTTATCAATATCTGTTTCCGCCGTGATTTCAGTCCAGTCAGAATTATTTAGAATTGATCGGAGTCTTACGAAATTCGCTCTCTGATAATCAGGCACCTTTTCTTTACTAGGAGTTACTTTACTTTCTTTCATATTGATGCTGAATGTGATTGTTCGGTGATCGCTAGAACTAAAAATTGGACCAACATTTACTTCGTTAACTAGATCAGCTGTCGTTGAAAAGATAAGGTCAAGTATATTATTTTCCCGAGTCGGTTCTTGAACGTGTTGATGTAAATCACTTTCTAGTAAATTTGTGTACAGGTCGAGCCCTGTATGACAGTTCAACGGTTCACCCCATCTTTTCACTGGCAAGTTAAAGTCCCCAACAATTACTGCCTCGCAACTGCTACTTGTTTCTAATAATAATTCACTTAATGCGTGGTCGATATCAAGAGTCTGCCTTGGCGGTCTGTAGATAAGTCCAATTACTATTTTACGAGATTTATTTTTAATTTCAATGAAGACCGTGTCTACATTGGTTATAATATCTGTTTTCACGGATACTGGATGGAGAGAGTTGTGGATATAAAGGATAACGCCTCCACCCTGTCTGTTCTCTCTTTCATGACTAAGATGGTATAACCCGGTAATCTATATTCCGCAATGAAATCTCTATTTGAAGTGTCTATCCAAGATTCTGTGACTCCGATGATGTGATAATGATTTGTAGCTGCGAGGACTTCTAAGTCTTCAAATTTGTTACGTAGGCTACGAGCGTTTACATAGCAAGCTTTAATGTGATTCGAGTCGGGAGTTTTGCGGGTTGAGTGCACCCTTACGGTGGAGCTGCTGGTGTTCTCGCCTCCGCGTTTTTTGGCTTTCGAAGAGCCACTTGGTCACAGAGCAGCCTCCCGAAACGGGCTGCTCCAACAGGGTTTAAGTGAATGCCATCAGGAAGGAACAAGTCTGAATCGTAGTAAAAATTGTTCCACAAGTTAGCGAACTGGACGTTTTCTTGTGAGCAAAGGGACTGAAGTCTGTTGTTTGTGCTGAAGGCCTTACTGTAAAAGCTAGATTCGGCACCGACCCTCGGGAGGATTCCTGAGATTATGATGTTACTGGCATCCGTTTTACGTTTATACTGCTTGATCATGCGGCGGTATTTCTCAAGCAGTTCCTCAGAAAGGGTTGTCTTTACGTCATTTGTCCCCGCGTGAATGACAAAGAGGGTGTTTCGGTCGGCATTTCTCGTGACATCATCGCACGCTGCGGTGATGTCGTCCAGTCTGGCACCTGGATAGCAGTAACGTTTTCTGCGGCCGTTTGATGAACGACCACAGAACTCAACCAGCTGGCCACGCACCATGGAGTCCCCAACTAGGCGAGTCTCGAACTCATCCTCTATGGTGTCTGCCATGGAGGAGGAGGAGGAGGAGAGGAAGGAAGAAAAAGAAGAAGAAAGGAAAGAGAATTATAAGAGTATCGGAACATGGAAAAAAGTGTAAGACCAAAAATAAGGCAAAAGCGGGCAGAGGGAGAAAGAGAAAATAGAAAAAAAAGCATGCAATATAAAAAAAAAGTTAAAAGAGACAAAGGGTAAAGGAAAACTGGAAGGGGTAAGAACACAGACACACACACACACACACACACACACACACACACACACACACACACACACACACACACACGAGGAGGGGATAAATAAGCGATAATATAAAAGATAAAACAAATAATGATCCAATAAAGATAAAACAAACAAGGAAGTCAAGTTAAGGGAATGAGCCAAGGAGATAACACGTGTGGTGATAATTTAGGAAGCAATAGACAACGGAAGAATGTGTGATAAAGGTCATAAATAGATATAAAAACGGTAATAAGGGAGATAAGACAAGAGGAGAAAGGAGGAGGAAGAGGAGGAAGAGAAGGTAGAGATGTTAGTGGAAGAAGAAGAAGAAGAACAACAACAACAACAACAAGAACAAAAACAAGATGATGATAATGAAGAGAAAGCGAAATAAAGGAAAATGTATAAATAGAGGTGGATAAGGGGAAATAAATGACTGAAAAAGAAGACAAAGAAAACGAAAATAACGAAAAATATGTTAAAAAATATCTCAAAGGCTTTCTGTGACAAACACTATACACACTAGCCTAACGCAAGACCCATATTTCTAAACACTTCGGGGCTGACACGCCCACAGTTAATAAGGCTTTCGAATATTGTGTTAGTCTTTCCGTGGGTAGTTTTATTAGCCTAGCATTAGAGTGACCAGACTTCTGCGCCATGAACGTGAACAAACACCTATGAGAACCTGACTAGCCTCCTTTGTGACTCTGGGAATATTTTTTGTGTGAGCCGAAAACATCTAATGTAAGGAGGACTGGGAACGCAGAAATGGACGAACAAACGAAAAGAGAAGTTGAGGAAAAGTAATGGAAGAACAAGAACGCAAACAAGGAGGAATATAATGAAAAAAACTATAATAATTACTGTGATAGTGATTAGAACACGAACAAATACCAGAGGACGAAAAGAAAATGAAATAGAAGAGAATAATAAATAGTGATAATAATAAAAAACAAGAGCTAAAATAAACAACGTAAAACATAAGTCGTGACGGCCATGCAGACAAACATGCTGCACGCTTCCTGCTGACCGCCTCGGATCATACTCGTGTTCAGTCAAGAGTCACGGAAAGGTTCAGTTAAGCGTAAAACCTTTTTGTCGTTGTGAAATTATCTTCGCGGAATTATTGTCGGCAAAGTGCCAACACGGAAGGCCGGCACACACGTACATACACATGCACACACACGTCTCTGCGAAGCGTTCGAGGTGGGACAAAGATAACACGCCTTACATACAGACAGACATAGCCTTTGTGCGCTTATATACATACAAACACAAATATATACACACGCATCCCTGTTTGTGAAGAGTGCTGAGGAAAACACTCTGAATATACGTAAGACAAACATAAATGGGTACACACACACACACACACACACACACACACACACACACACACACACACGTTCCCCACCTTTCACATACTCATTATCTGAAGTTGATGAAGGGGGAAGGGGGAGGAGTGAGGGGGGAAAGGGAGAGAGGGGGAGAGAAGGAATGGGAGAACAAAAGGGAGCCAGGGGAATGGTGAGTGGAATGAAGGAAATACATGGAATACAGGAGGAGAAAGGAGGGAAAAATGGAGTATAATAAGAAAGATGAAGAACAATAGAAATAAGGGAGAGGAATAAGAGGAGGAGAAAGAAAGGGAGAATGAAAACGTAAAAAACAAGTTGTAGTAAAACAATGAAATGGAGACTTGGACGAGAAGGATGAAAAACTGGAGTAAAAAGTAAAAATAATAAAAACGAAAATATAAAAAGCATTAGCAGAAGAAAGAAAAGGAAGAAAGAGGTAAAGATGAAGATAGGAATTACAGGCAGGCAGAAGAGACGCAGGAGGAGAAAAAAATGCAAAGATGAAGCAACAAAAGCAGTTCGAGAAGAAAAAAGAAGAAAAGATGAAGATGTGGATATTAAGCACGCACAGGTGTGAAATTACCTCTTTCTGCACCACCCGCAAAATTGGAGTACAATAACACACACACACACACAAAAAAAAAAAAAAAATCAATAAATAACAAAATAAATAAAAAAATAAAAAAATAAGAAGGAAAATAATTATCTGGCTTATCAGAGCGCGAGAGAACTTCAGGTCAAGGACACACACACACCACAGTTTACTCTAACACACATTCTCGCATCTTTATCACACACGCGCTCCACCACACACACACACACTATCATACACGCAACCTATACCGCACGCAATTTATCACACACGCACTCATCACTTATACGATATCATAAAACCCAATCTAACCGCGATCACTCTTTCGCATACACTATCACAAACGCACTCAATTACACATGGACTCCCTCCCGCACTCCATCACTCTCTCCTAATGTACAGTCGGCGGCAAGGCTGCCACGAGTCCCTTCACGTCTCATTTCGTCCAACTTTCCTCATTTTCTTGTCTTTTTTCATCTTTTTTTTTACGTCGTCTGTGTCCGAGTGTTGGAGGGTGAGGAAAGTGGACGGCCATTCGCTCTTATTTTTAATTCATCCATCATGCGTGACAGAGAGAGAGAGAGAGAGAGAGGAATAGTATAAAATAAAACGAGGCATTGCGACGAATTCTCACTCCTGAACGATCTCGTGGAAGGAAGTTGAGTGGTAATAGCAGGGGGAGTAGGAGGAGGAGAAAACATGGAAACATTTAAACAAGGAAGGGCAGGCGGAAGTGTCTGATGGCTTATAATGAGGCTGCCTGCTTATTTCCTAAGTTAGTCAGGACATTAGTGACCCACGGTAGAGATTAAAGAGCCTGCGCCAAGAACGTAACGAGGAGGAGGAAGAGACGGATGATGAGAAGGATGAAGAAAAGGAGGAGGCATAACTGGCGCCACTATAAAAAGTTGCCTGCGCCATGACGGGCTTGGGCCGACCACCAGCTAGGCCCCTGAAGAAAGCCTACCGGCGCTATAGGCTGAGATGTAAAAAAAAAAGTGGATTATAAGGATGATGAAGAGGAGGAGAAGGAGGAGGAGGAGGTGATGCTAGTAGGAAAAACAGTATGGAAGAAATGAAAACACAAAGTAAGAAGAGAAGATGCACAACAAAAACATGAAAAATAAATAAAAAATGAAAATAAGTAAAGAAAAGTACGAAAGGAACAAGAAAAAGACACGAAAAAAAAAAATGGGAAATGAACGAAAGGACAGTTCACGAAAACTCAAAAAAAAAAAAATTGAAAAAAAGTCGAACCAATAAAAGGTAACGAAAAGTCGCTGAAAGTGGGAAAAAGTTTAAGTGAAAAAAAAACCATTTGACTGTCACACTCAATTCAAGCAGTGAAAGTTTTTTTCCCAATCCAAACACACTCCAATTTTACCTCGTTTTCAAAATGTTCTTATCCATTAACGCTCTCTCTCTCTCTATTCCTCCTCCCAAAGAACATCAAAATGGCCGCCACTATTGTTACTCACCTCCTCCCCTCCGCCGGACGCCTAGAAAAAAAGGAAAAAAAGGAATATTATACATAAGTCCGAACACTAAAACATAGAGGAATGAAATACATGAATACACGAAATGCTGAACGATGAATGAATGGATGAATGAGTGCAAAAACATTGAATGGAAGAGATAATCATAACTGAATGAATGCAAAACATAGTTGGACAAATATAAAAAAATAGGTAAATTATGAATTAATTAATATAGGAATATCTTATAAATATACAAGTGAAAAAGTAGACAAATATGTAAACAAATAACATTCATAAACGAACTTATCGAAGGCAAAGTATTATTATTTATATTATTATTATTATTATTATTATTATTATTATTATTATTATTATTATTATTATTATTATTATTATTATTATTATTATTATTATTATTATTATTATTAGTAGTAGTAGTAGTAGTAGTAGTAGTAGTAGTAGTAGTAGTGGCAGTAGTAGTAGTAGTAGTAGTAGTAGTAGTAGTAGTAGTAGTAGTAGTAGTAGTAGTAGTAGCATTATTATTACTATTATTCAAGTAGTAGTAGTAGTACTCGTAGTAGTAGTAGTAGTTGTGGTAGTAGTAGTAGTAGTAGTAGTAGTAGTAGTAGTAGTAGTAGTAGTAGTAGTAATCAATGCTGCAAGTGTAAGTAAGATGCACATGAAAAAAACACTTCTACGAAAAAAAATGGAAACAGAAAAAAAATAAAGCAAAATAAACCTTACACCTTAACGTACATAAAACGCAATAAAGATAATTAAAGCAATTCAGTAAAAAAGGTAACTGTGACATTCTTTAAGAGTTGTCAGTAGAAGACAAGTCATTTTAATAATTTTTCTTAATGTTCTTTCCTGGTTTCAAACTTTCTCAATCTACTATTTTAAGACTTTCTGTAATGTGTCGCTTTCCTGTGTGATTTTGTGCCGGCTTTATTACGGTATTTTTTTATTGGCTGCCTGGCTCGATTTTACTTCTCAGCATTCTCTCTCTCTCTCTCTCTCTCTCTCTCTCTCTCTCTCTCTCTCTCTCGATCTCGCTCTTAGCGAGGGAAAACTCTCTCTGAGAGAGAGAGAGAGAGAGAGAGAGAGAGAGAGAGAGAGAGAGAGAGAGAGAGAGAGAGAGAGAGAGAGAGAGAGAGAGAGAGAGAGAGAGAGAGAGAGAGAGAGAGAGAGAGAGAGAGAGAGAGAGAGAGAGAGAGAGAGAGAGAGATTTACAAAGATTTACATAGAAAATCAGACCACACAGACCCCATGGTCCAGACTTGGTGGTCTGTCCTTAAACCTAAGTGATTTTACATTAATCAGAAGACTCCAAAACGTTGCATTTCTACTCTAGTTGATATTAAGTTGAAGGAAGTGACGGTCGAGCTTATTTTTGAAGGAGTCAATCGTGTTACACTGGACCAGTGATGGTGGAAGCTTATTCCATTCTCGCACTACAACGTTGGTGAAGAAAAATTTGGTGCAATCTGAATTTACTTGTCTACATCTGAGTTTTACGCCATTGTTCCTCGTGCGCAGACTGTCATCGATCATAAACAATGTTGATCTGTCTACATTCGTGAAACCATTAAGTATTTTAAAACATTCGATCAATTTTCCTCGGAGGCGACTTTCTCAAGAGAGAACATGTTAAGGGTAGAAAGCCTTTCTTCGTAGGATTTGTTGCGCAAGGAAGGGATCATTTTCGTTGCCCGACGCTGAACACCTTCTAATCTAGCAATATCCTTTGCATGGTGGGGTGACCAAAACTGTACCGCATCTTCCAAGTGGTGTCTGACTAAACTGTTGTAGAGCGGGAGTATTACATCTTTATTCTTGAATACAAAGTTTCTTTTAATGAAGCCCAACATTCTGTTCGCTTTATTTGCTGCATCGGTGCATTGCTGTGAGAATTTGAGGTTTGACGCGATTTTGACCCCCAAGTCTTTGACGCATTGAACGCTTTTGAGTTTAACGCCGCGCATTTCGTATTCGAACTTCTTATTCCTCGTTCCAACTTGAAGGACCTGGCACTTGTCTACGTTAAAGGGCATCTCCCATCTATCCGACCAAGCTGAAATTTTGTGCAAATCCTCTTGGAGGCTTTGCCTGTCTTCGTCAGTGAGAACCGAGTTACCAATCTTTGTGTCGTCTGCAAATTTACTAATGTGGTTATTGAGTCCAACATCCACGTCGTTGATGTAAATAATGAAGAGCACTGGGCCAAGGACCGAGCCCTGAGGGACGCCACTAGTGACAGGCGCCCAATCTGAGTTAAATCCGTCAATCACTACTCTTTGTTGTCTGTTGCTCAACCAATTCGCGATCCATTGGTTTACTTGACCGTCAATACCTATTTGCTTTAATTTGTAAAGTAATTCATGATGCGGGACTTTATCAAACGCTTTCTGGAAATCAAGATAGACTACGTCCAGTGATTTGGTTACGTCATAAACAGTGAAGAGGTCGTTATAAAAGGTTAATAGGTTTGATAGGCAGGATCTTTTGTTTCGGAAGCCATGTTGTGAGTCCCCAATCAATGAGTGGCTTTCAAGGTAACTCGCAATTTTGTCTCTAATTATGCCCTCAAGTAGCTTACCTACAACCGAAGTTAGACTAATGGGCCTGTAATTACCTGGTACTTTTTTGTCTCCTTTCTTGAAAATCGGTGTCACGTTAGCCTTTTTCCAATCTGAAGGGACGATGCCTTGTCGCAAGGACATATTGAATACGGTTGTGAGGGAGGAGAGTATTTCGCTCTTCGTTTCTTTCAGCAGAGTTGGATATACTTTGTCAGGTCCAGGACTTTTATTTGTTTTAAGTGAATGGAGAGCTTTAAGGACTTCATCGGTTGTTATTTCAAAATTAGGCAATGCATGCTCGAGATTTACAATAGTACTGGTGTTGGTGGTAGCGAGAGGAAGACTGTAAGTATTAAACACCGAGGAAAAGTAATTGTTTAAGAGGTTTGCAATGTGTTGGCTGCCAGTCGCTAGTGCACCGTCGCTGTTTGTTAAAGGTCCATTACCACTTTTGATCGCTTTTCTGTTGTTTATGTAACTGAAGAAAGATTTCGGGTTATTTTTACAGTTGGCTGCAATATTTTCTTCATATCTACGCTTTGCCTGACCTACTAGTCTTTTTACTCGTCGCCTGGCATCATTATAGAGTCTAATGTTCTCGGGCGTGCTTTGTTCTTTCTTTAACCTGTAAAACAATTTTCTCTCATTGACTGATTGTTTAATTTCGCTATTAAACCACGGTGGGCTTTTATTAGTGTTAATTCGCTTCTCGCACAAGGGGACGAATGTGTTCTGCTGAGTGAGTAAGTGATTTTTAAGGCTTAGCCAGGCTTCCTCTACGTTGCCGTCATCTGATAGTTGTATTTCTGTTAGTTTTTGTCGGATTTCTACGAAATTAGCTCTTTTGAAATTGGGCACCTTTTCCTTTATTTTCAGTCACTGATGATTGAGCTTTAATGTCGACGCGCACTAATTTATGATCGCAAGAACCGAGGTGTTCTCCTACCGTGACACTACTGACAAGGTTATCTTGGGTCGTTATAACAAGGTCGAGTATATTATTTTGTCGAGTTGGCTCAGAAACCATTTGGCTTAGATAATTTTCTTCTAGAAATTCGATCATTCTATGTGACTCGCCTTCCGTACCTGACAGTGTCGCCCAGTCGATATGGGGGAGGTTAAAGTCTCCTAATATCAGTGAGTCGTTGTTATTAAGTGACTGCCTTAAGACGCTGTACATTTCAAGGTCGTCATCGAGTGATTGCCCGGGAGGTCTGTAGGTGACAGATATATTTAAATTGACTTTTGCAATGTTTACTCGCACGCACAAATGTTCAACGTTACTGTTTCCCGGTGTTTTGTCAGTGGGTTGCAAATAGCTTTTGACATAAAGGGCGACGCCACCGCCTCTACGGTTTACACGATCTTTATTGAAGAGTCTGTAGCCATCTATGTTGTATTCGGAACTTAAATCAATATTTGTGGTGTCGATAAATGTTTCGGTTATAGCAATTATGTCAAAATTTTCTGTTAAAGCAAGACATCTCAGTTCATCAAATTTGTTTCTTAGGCTACGCGCATTGAAACTAAGGATTTTTAAGTTATCTAGAGGCTTGGTAATACAGGTGGTGGTACTTGCGGGATCACGGTTACGGGTTTGTTGCGATGCACGGCGTCTATTTACACGGGCGGGGTGGAGGGACGTGGCCGTGACTCGTTTTTTGCTCGGAGAGAGAGAGAGAGAGAGAGAGAGAGAGAGAGAGAGAGAGAGAGAGAGAGAGAGAGAGAGAGAGAGAGAGAGAGAGAGAGAGAGAGAGAGAGAGAGAGAGAGAGAGAGAGAGAGAGAGAGAGAGAGAGAGAGAGAGAGAAATATGACCGAAAATTATAAAGAAATGAACCACTAAGTTGATAATGAGGTAAACACAAAAAATTGGTAGCTGATAAGACAGTTGAGTTAGAAGAGAAAAAAACAAAAAAGTGGCGAGGAATTAAAGAGGAGAAGGAGGAGGAGGAGGAGGAGGAGGAGGAGGAGGAGGAAGAGGAGGAAGGGGGGAGGAGGAGGGGGGGAGGAGGAGGAGGAGGAGGGGGGAGGGGGAGGGGGGAGGAGGAGGAGGAGGGATAAGACCTGCTCAGTAAATTACTTCCTCTCCGTCAGTATCGAGGTCAAGTTGAAGGAAAGGGGAAAAAAAGGAAAAAGAAGGCGGTGTGTGTGTGTGTGTGTTATGGTTTTATTGCTGAGGAAGCATATACGAAAACACTTAGTACACAACTATGGTGTCTGGGTTATAGTTAGCATGGAAATAGGAAAACAGATAGCAAGAAAAGCAGCGCTGGTAGTAGTAGTAGTAGTAGTTGTAGTAGTAGTAGTAGTATAGTAGTAGTAGTAGTAGTAGTAGTAGTAGTAGTAGTAGTAGTAGTAGTAGTAGTAGTAGTAGTAGTAGTAGTAGTAGTAGTAGTAGTAGTAGTAGTAATAGTAGTAGTAGTAGTAGTAGTAGTAGTAGTAGTAGTAGTAGTAGTAGTAGTAGTAGTAGTAGTAGTAGTAGTAGTAGTAGTAGTAGTAGTAGTAGTAGTAGTAGTAGTAGTAGTAGTAGTAGTAGTAGTAGTACTAGTTGTAGTAGTAGTAGTGGTAGTAGTAGTGGTAATAGTAGTAGTAGGCTAACGAAAACACTGCCTCGGAGTCCCTGCCTGGGGTACAAATTCCCCAGGAGGACTCCCCTTCTGGCTGCCAACTTGAGAGGTGTCCTGATAACTCCTCGAACCTTCTCCTTATCAATTTCTGCAACATTCGCGGTCTTCGTTCTAATTTTCATTCTGTGGAACTCCATCTCTCCTCCTCTAAGCCTCACCTTCTCTTCCTCACCGAAACACAGGTTTCTGAGGCTACTGAGAGCAACCTCTACTCTGTTTCCTCCTACTATCTCTATCCTAAATTTCAATCTAATGCTGGATGTTGCGCCTACGTGCGCAACGAGATCACTTGGTCTCGTGCCCACGACCTTGACTCTTCTGAATTTTCCACCATCTGGCTAAGACTTCATTGTCATTCTATTACTAAATACATCTGTGCTGTTTATCTCTCGCCTAAATCTAATACCTATGTAAAATTCTTTAACTATTTGAACTCTAGAGTGGAGCACATCTTGACTCACTCTCCTTTTGCTGAAATCTCCATCTTGGGAGATTTCAATGTTCACCACCAGCATTGGCTTTCATCCTCTTTCACTGACCAGCCTGGTGAACAACCCTACAACTTTGCTCTCCTCAACGATCTAGAGCAGTTGGTTCAGCACCCTGCTCGTATTCCCGACCGTCTTGGAGACAGGCCCAACATTCTAGACCTCTTCCTTACCTCTAATCCTTCTGCTTACTCTGTCAAACTGTTCTCTCCGTTGGGCTCCTCCGATCATAACCTTATTTCTGTATCCTGTCCTATCGCTCCTGTACATTCTCTGGACTCACCGAAGAGGCGATGCTTCTGCCATTTTGCTTCAGCTCGACCTGAGGATGTACTTTTCGGAATTCCCGTGCAATGATTACTGCTTCCAGAGAGACCCTCTGTGTGCTCAGCGCATCACGGAGGTGATTGTCTCTGGAATGGAGGCATACATTCCACGTACTTTCTCTACTCCTCATGCTAAAAAGCATTGGTTTAATCATGCTTGTTCTCGTGCTATTAAAGATAGAGAGGCAGCTCACAAAAGGTTCCAGAGCCTTCGAACTCCCGCTAACTTTGATCTTTACATTTCAGCCCGGAATCGTGCCAAATCTATTCTCCGACTTACCAAAACTTCTTTCATTAATAGAAAATGTCAACACCTTGCTTCTTCTAATTCTTCCCGTGACTTCTGGCATCTAGCCAAAAATATCTCCTCCAATTTCACTTCTTCCTCTGTCCCTCCTCTCCTTAACCCTGACAGCAGCATTGCCGTCTCTTCTGTCTCTAAAGCTGAACTCTTCGCTCTAACTTTCTGTAAGAACTCCACCCTGAACGATTCTGGGCATATTCCTCCTACTCATCCCCCCTCTGACTCCTTTGTGCCTGTTATTAAGATTCTTCCAAATTATGTTTTCTATGGCCTCTCTGGCCCCAACTCTCAGAAGGCTTATGGACCTGATGGAGTGTCTCCTATTGTCCTTAAAAACTGTGTTTCTGTGCTGACACCCTGCCTGGTCAAACTCTTTCGTCTCTGCCTATCAACATCTATCTTTCCTTCCTGCTGGAAGTATGCCTTTGTACAGCCTGTGCCTAAGAAGGGTGACCGTTCCAATCCCTCAAACTACCGCCCTATAGCTTTACTTTCCTGTCTATCTAAAGCTTTTGAATCAATCCTTAACCGGAAGATTCAAAAGCACCTTTCCACTTCTAACCTTCTATCTGATCGCCAGTATGGGTTCCGCAAGGGGCGTACTACTGGCGATCTTCTTGCTCTCTTAACTGACTCTTGGTCATCCTCTCTTATCCGTTTCGGTGAAACTTTCTCTGTTGCGCTAGACATATCGAAAGCCTTCGATAGAGTCTGGCACCAGTCTTTGCTTTCTAAACTGCCCTCATACGGATTCTATCCCTCTCTCTGTACCTTCATCTCCAATTTAATTTCCGGTCGCTCTATCTCTGCTGTGGTAGACGATCACTAATCTTCCCTTAAACCTATCAACAGTGGTGCACTGGGTTCTGTCCTATCACCCACTCCACCCACTATTCAGTGATCTTCATTCCATAACAAACTGTCCTGTCCACTCATACGAAGACAACTCCACTCTGCATTATTCAACTTCTTTCAACAGAAGACCCTCTCAACAGGAAGTACATGACTGTAGGCTGGAGGCTGCAGAACGCTTAACCTCAGACCTTGCTATCATTTCCGATTGGGGCAGAAGGAACCTTGTGTCTTTCAATGCCTCAAAAACTTAATTTCTCCACCTATCAACTCGACACAATCTTCAAAACACCTATCCTCTATTCTTTGACAACACTCAGCTATCACCATCTTCAACACTAAACATCCTCGGTCTATCCTTAACTCAAAATCTCAACTGGAAACTTCACATATCCTCTCTCGCTAAATCAGCTTCCTCGAGGTTGGGCGTTCTGTATCGTCTCCACCAGTTCTTCTCCCCCGCGCAGTTGCTATCCATATACAGGGGCCTTGTCCGTCCTCGTATGGAGTATGCATCTCGCGTGTGGTGGGGCTCCACTCACACAGCTGTTTTGGGCAGAGTGGAGTCTAAGGCTCTTCGTTTCATCAGCTCTCCTCCTCATACTGATAGTCTTGTACCTCTTAAATTCCGTCGCTATGTTGCCTCTCTTTACATCTTCTATCGATATTTCCACGCTGACTGCTCTTCTGAACTTGCTAACTGCATGCCTCCCCCCCTCCCGCGGCCCCGCTGCACACGACTTTCTACTCATGCTCATCCCTATACTGTCCAAACCCCTTATGCAAGAATTAACCAGCATCTTCACTCTTTCATCCCTCACGCTGGTAAACTCTGGAACAATCTTCCTTCATCCGTAATTCCTCCTGCCTACGACTTGAACTCTTTCAAGAGAAGGGTATCAGGACATCTCTCCTCCCGAAATTGACCTCTCCTTTGGCCACCTCTTTTGATTCTTGTTCAGGAGCAGCGAGTAGTGTTTCTTTTTTTATTATTATTGTTTCCTTTTTTGGGTGCCCTTGAGCTGCCTCCTTTGTTGTATAAAAAAAAAAAAAAATATATATATATATATATATATATATATATATATATATATATATATATATATATATATATATATATATATATATATATATATATATATATATATATATATATATATAAAAAATAAAGAACCTCCCCGTCCATTAGATACACTTAAGTAAAACCTCCATAACCATCTACGCATCAATAAATGAAAAAAAAGAATACCAACATGCAGCCAGTGAGTGAGTGTGGCTGACGTCAAGGGTCCAAAGAACAGCTTTTTATATTAGGAAAAAACTACTTCCCCACAAAAACTCTTCATAAGCATTGACACACCTACGCTACAATAAGTCTATCAAACAAGAATAGCAGCAGCAGGAGAACGTCTTATTTTCATGCAAAGAATCTCCACAACACCCTTGTGCAGCAAACATAAACCACTTGTAGCCTCCCCCCCCCAAAAAAAAATAACATTCTCAAAAAAAAAAAAAAAAAAAAAAATCTTACTAAAAAATCTTATTCGCCACAGTCTCCGCCGCCAAAGCCGCGTTCTGACGGTGTTTTATCCGCGCCTCTTTGCCCGCTGAGCACCGAGGCCACGCGCAGCTATACCGTACGCCCCCACCTTGACCTTTACTTCACCCTCTTCCCCGCGTCTGAGCCTACGGGAATTATTTGGCACCAGACGATGCATAAGAGATGACGTCAATGTTTCCAAACACCCGAACGCTGATACCCGAACGACGTTTTTCTTCTCTCACCTTCGCTTTTCTTGAAGGTACACTGCCGCCTCGTGTGGCTTGTGATGGAACATGAGCCTTTACGGCTGTTATGTTTGTACGGGGAGAGAAGGATGTGTGAGAAGAGGAGGAAGAGCAGGACGTACGGAAAACACGTCAAGGCCTATAAAAAACGATACAAAGATAAACAGAAAATTACAAGACCTAAGGAGAAATGGCATTAAAACACAACCCAGGCAAAAAAAAGACCAGGAAAAACAAACAAATTAACATCTACATAAAAAAACAACCGACAAAAAAACGATATAAGAACAAAAGCAAGATCTATAAAAATAAATAGGTATAATAAACCCTACGCTGTTCGGTATAGCACTTAGAATTACTGAGTTAATCTTTATATTATTAGCAACCAACGACATTAATCAATCAATTAATTGATTAATTATTTCTTAACCTACGCAGATACCTCATGTGAATTAAAGATTAAACATCAACAAATTCAAAGACTAATATTGTCAAAGTTTTCAGTCACATTTCCCAGCAACACTGAATTAATCTCGACACATTTATTAACTAGCGAACATGAAATAATCTATGCCGCCCGCCGCCTCGCGCTACTCACAACTTGAGCACGAACGAAAGTAAAATGATCCACGTCGTGTTTTCATCACGCCTGACATTACTGAATTAGTCTTGACACCTTTCACGACTATCGCACATTTATGAAATCTGCTTTTCATTCTGTTCCTTTACCTGAAAACTTAGTTAATCCGGCGGCCATTTACATCAAAAAAATATTACATCTGTTACTCGTTATTCAAACAAAAAAAAAAAACGCTGACCTAGGTATCAAAGAAGCACACTATATTTTTCATGCATAAGCTTATCAATATTTACGCCACCTGTTCTACTCGTGACCTCACCTGACCATACTTTGTCCACATAAATCATAATGCCTTCACCTTTCATGGCTCCACCCCACCTGTTCTCTCTTCACTAGGCCTGGCCCTTCCAGCTCGGCTTTCTTGGCTTACACTCATCTCTTTCTTCCTGCGACATGGTTTTATTATACATTTTCCCCGATCTCTATTTCCCTCAGCTCATTTTTAACCTGACTCTGCTGCCTGTTTGAACATCACCCAATAGTTCCATCTGTGGCTTCCCCTTGACGACACACCTCACGGCATGTCCTCCTGTGAAGTCGTCTAGTCTGCGTACCTTACACGTCCATCTTTGACCAAGTCGGACCTCTGTACTTAACATCTTTTGTGCCCCCATCTAGCCTCTGTACTTATATTCTGTCCCTGTCTTATCCTTTATGGCTTATGTACTTCAAGATCTGCCTTCCCATGGAGCCAACTGGCCGATTTACCATATATTGAGTCTCGTCTTCCCTTTCTTAACCTGTCACTCATCCCTTGACCTAACCTGGCCGATGCACCTCATTATGTCTTCGTTTGACCTCAACTGTCCCGCTTAACCTGTCCATGCCTATTATTAGAGAAACTGCAATAACACAGTGAAAATGTTTACATACAGGGTTGATTATAAGCGTTTCCGATGGGCTGCGTGTGTGAGCGGGATTACCTTTACCTTCTGTCCACAGTGCGGGGCGAGGGTGTCAGGTATAGTCCGCAGAAGCGGCTTCTGGCGCGGTGATCTTTTAGCTCATCGTTGGACTAGTTGGTATGCTGCCTGGCTTCTACTCGGAAGGCTCGGGTTCGATTCCCGGCACTCAGTGGTGTTCATTACAGATATTCTGTCCATACCTAATTTCCCATTACTGCGTCCTCGCCTGCCCTAATAACCCCTCCCCTGACCTTCCCTCACCTGGCTCATGCATAAACCATTACTTGTCCTCTCTTTACCTGGCCTTCCAACGCCTCGTCTTTCTGCGGCCTCACCTGCCTTCACCTGGCCCATGTATCTGATTAACTAACCCCACCTTACCTGGGTCACGTGTCCCCAGGTAGACTGTGACGTAATTTATTGGTCACTTGAGGGAATGCCTGATGGGAGAACCTGAAGGGATGTGTGTGCGCCTCCATCTTCCTTCCCTCAATCTATACACCCTTTCATCCAACTTGTCCGTGTCCATTCTCTATTATATATTATTTTCGTCGCCTTTGGTTAATTTTCAGCTTCGTTTTGTTTGACTTATCGTAAGTTTTCATTCGTTTATTTTGCTTTTGCTTCCATGTTGACGAACCTCCTAAGGACCGTGCGTGTTTGCTTGTAACTGTCCGTCCATCTGTCTGCCTGTCTACGTCTATTTACATGTCTGCCTATATGTTTACCTAACTATCTCTCTCTCTCTATTTATTTATTTAAATGAATATCTGTTAAACTGATTATCAGTTTAACTGTGTTTGTACAGAAACACCGAGAGAGACCCTTGGAACAACCTAGCCAACCAGACCCGAGGTGCCTTATACAGAGACCTATTTGACATTGGCCATTGCCTAGATTTTCTACACAAAGGAGATAAAAGCAAAATTCAATAAAAATTGTGATATTCGGTTATGAAAATCAATACAGACTAACGAGTGTTGTTCAGCGACTTTCTTTTCCATGTAAAACTTGATGATGTACCCTCTTTCATGTCTCTCCCGCAGCCTCTCTTCTCAATCTTCTTTTCTCTCACCGCCATAACTTTTCCTTCCTGCCTCCTCTCTTGCATCTTCATCGCACATTTCTCCATCATCACTTTGCTCTTGATTTCTAGGTTTCCTCCATCCCAGTCTCTCTTATTTCACTCTTTCACACACTTCCCTTCTTCCTCCTCTCCTTTGTGTTCTTCCTTACAAAAAATGATTTCCTTCCTTGTATACCTTTTCAGTTAACTCCCTCGCACACACTTTTCCTTGCCCTCCCTTATATTTACAGACGGTCTAAGTGTCAGCCATCCCGATTCAATCTGAAAAATCTGAAAAATAAATGGGTTTTAAATATTTCACAAACCAAGACACACACATACAAACCTACACACATTCATTCATGTTCTTTCTCCCTTCTCATTATCTCTAATCCCTGTCCACCCTCACTCACTTAGCCGAATTATTCACTTTACAAACTAATAATAGGTAGTAATAATACTCACGTTTCGCTTCCTAAAACACGAACCCAAACTATTCCATCTTCAAAAGCCCACCAACTTACGTCCGCCTTTCCCTCCTCCCCTTTCTTCCACTTCCGTCCGTCCTTTCCTTCGTCCTTTACTCCACTTCCGTCCGTCCTTCCCTTCATCCATTACCTCCACTTTTCCTCCATCACAAAATGTCCGTCTTTCCCTTCGTCCCTTTCCTCGACTTCCATCCGTCGTTCTTTTCCTCCCGTTCCTCCACTTTTTCCTCCGCCACAAAGGGGCCTCCGAGCACCCTGTTCCCGCCGCCTCTATGCATAAGTAAGTAGCGCCGCCAAACATGGACATAAGAGTTGAGACGCAAGTAAATAATGAACTTGAGTATCCCTTCCTTAGGTCGCGTCGGAAGCCCGTTTTCTTTAGTATTTACCTTTTTGTTGTTTTTTGTTGGTTTGTGTTTCAGCTTAAAGTGAGTTTGTCCTGCTTCAATTTCCGGGTGAAACCTGTCACCTGTAGAGAGTTCCAAATATTAACAACTCGATTGAAGAAGTGTTTAGCTTCGTTCGACGAGAATCTTTTACCACTTATCTTCAAATTGTGATTTCTTCTTGTTCTGTTTGATCGATCAATTGTAAAGTAATCTTCCGCATTAATATCACTGAATCCTTTAAACATTTTAAACACTTCTATTAGATCGCCTCGCATTCTTCCTTTTGATAGGCTGAATAAATTTACTTCTTTAAGCCTTTGTTCATATGACAAATTTCTCAACCTAGGAGTCATCTTTGTTACTCTTCGTTGGACCCGTTCCAACTTTTCTATGTCTTTTCTGTAGTAGGGAGACCAAAACTGTACACATTACTCTAGACGGGGTCGAACCAACGAATTATACAGTTTTAATATTACTTTTTCCGATTTATTATTAAAGACTCGTCCGATGAAGCCAACCAATTTGTTTGCAGTTTTAACTACCTGTGAACAATGCTGACTGGGGTTTAAATCGCTTGATATAGTGATTCCAAGATCCTTTTCTTTACTTACTGCAGAAAGTTGTTGGCCATTCATTACGTACCGAACGCGATTGTTATTTTTTCCGATGTGCAACACTTTACATTTGTCAACGTTAAATTTCATTTCCCATTGATTGGCCCAACGTGCAAGTCGATCTAAATCTGATTGTAAAGCTTCTTCGTCGAGTGTCGCAGTTACTTTACTAGCAATTTTCGTGTCATCAGCAAATTTTGATACTTTGCAAGTGAGCCCATCATCGATATCATTAACATAAATTAAGAAGAGCATGGGGTCAAGCACTGATCCTTGAGGTACGCCGCTTCTGACATCGAGACAGTTAGATGTAACACCGTTTAGAACTACTCTTTGTTTCCGCTCAGAGAGCCAGTCCGCAAGCCAATTGTGAATGTTACCCGATATACCGTGCGCCAATAGTTTGCTGAGCAATCGTTGGTGGGGGCCTTATCAAATGCCTTTTGAAAATCCAGATATATGATATCTACTGATCTGCTTTCATCGAACACCTCAAAAATATAATGAAAAAAATCAAGTAAGTTAGTCAAACACGAACGTTTACTACGGAAGCCATGTTGCGAATTATTTATTATATTATTTTCTTCGAAGAATTTCACCATATTGTCGCGAATGATAGTCTCCATTAACTTACAAACAATCGATGTCAGGCTAATTGGTCGATAGTTTCCTGGATGAGACTTGTCCCCCTTTCTGAAAATTGGTGTGACATTTCCAAGTTTCCAATTCGACGGAGCTTTTCCAGCTGTTAAAGATTTATTGAATATGATGGAGAGCGGTTTACATATTTGATGTTTGATTTCTTTTAAGACCCTAGGGGCAATTTTGTCTGGACCAGGAGCTTTGCTTACGATGAGCACGCCACTTAACATCTTTTCGGTCCTTCTAACCTCCATCGGTTGAGGTAATAAACAATCTTTGTCGGTAAATACGGATGCGAAAAAGTTATTTAGGATTGTAGCCATTTCATTTTCATCGTTCGTGTGGTTACCATTTTCATTAGCAAGCGGTCCGATACCACAAGTGAGTGACTTTTTATTATTTACATTGCTAAAACATTCTTTAGGATTAGATTTACTTGTTTCCGCTATATATTCTTCAAGATTTTTCTTGCTTCGTTTTATTAATTTCTTGGTTTCGCGGCGAATTCTGTCCAACTCTAGTTTGTCAGCCTCACTCTGAGTTGATATGTATCTACTCTATACGTACGTATCTACTATATACTGTATACTGTATGTATTGGTAGGCAGTAGGCATGGTGGCTGAGGCAGGGGAGGTGGGGAGGGTGGTTGGTAGGCAGTTTGATAGGTCGGAAGGGAGGGAGGGAAGGAGGGAAGGCAGGAGGTAACTCACCCAACCATCAACCTCCTCATTTCCTCCTCCCTCCCTCCAGTCACCCGTCAACCCACTCACCCACCCATCTTGTTGTGATTCTGTTTGTGTGTGCGCCAGTCAGTGTGTTTTATGGGACTCAGTCTTGTGTTTGTGTGTGTGCCAGTCAGTGTGTTTGTGTGTGCCAGTCAGTGTGTTTGTGTGTGTGCCAGTCAGTGTGTTTTATGGGACTCAGTCTTGTATTTGTGTGTGTGCCATTCAATGTGTTATATGGGACTCAGTCTTTTGTTTGTGTGTGTGCCAGTCAGTGTGTTTGTGTGTGCCACTCAGAGTGTCTTTCAAGGAAGTGCGACGCAGGTTCGCAAGTGTGTGGGTAGATTGGTAGGCAGGCGTCGGGAGTGAGGAGCAGAGAGGGAAGGAGGTCGGCAGGTAGGAAGGTAGGTAGGTACGAAGGGAGCTAGGGAAGGAGGGAACTAAGGAAGGTTACTAGGAAGGTAGTCATAGACCTACTCCCCCCACCTGTACGATCCCATCACATCTCTTCCCTTCTCTCCACCTCTGCCTATCCCTACCCACCCATCAGCCTGGCCTCTCCCTCCTCTCTCCTTACACCCCCGCCCACCAGCCCACTCACCCACCCACCTTGTATAGGGTTGTTTGGGGTGACTGAGTGTTATGTTTTTTTGTGCGGAGTCTTGTGGTTTTTGGACTTTAGGGGCATTTACGTGTTTCGTTTTAATTACGAGCGTTTACGAGTTTCGTTTTAATTACGGGCGTTTACGTGTTTCGTTTTAATTACGAGCGTTTACGAGTTTCGTTTTAATTACGGGCGTTTACGAGTTTCGTTTTAATTATGGGCGTTTACGAGTTTCGTTTTAATTACGGGCGTTTACGTGTTTCCTTTTAAATACGGGCGTTTACTAGTTTCGTTTTAGTTACGGGCGTTTACGTGTTTCGTTTTAGTTACGGGCGTTTACGTATTTCGTTTTAGTTACGGGCGTTTACGTGTTTCGTTTTACTTACGGGTGTTTATGTGTTTCGTTTTAATTACGGGCGTTTACGTGTTTCGTTTTTATTACGGGCGTTTACGTGTTTCGTTTTAATTACGGGCGTTTACGTGTTTCGTTTTAATTACGGTCGTTTACGTGTTTCGTTTTAATTACGGGCGTTTACGTGTTTCGTTTTAATTACGGGCGTTTACGTGTTTCGTTTTAGTTACGGGCGTTTACGTGTTTCGTTTTAATTACGGGCGTTTACCTGTTTCGTTTTAATTACGGGCGTTTACGTGTTTCGTTTTAATTTCGGGCGTTTACGTGTTTCGTTTTAATTAAGGGCGTTTACGTGTTTCGTTTTAGTTACGGGCGTTTACGTGTCTCGTTTTAGTTACGGGCGTTTACGTGTTTCGTTATAGTTACGGGCGTTACGTGTCTCGTTTTAGTTACGGGCGTTTACGTGTTTCGTTTTAATTACGGGCGTTTACGTGTTTCGTTATAGTTACGGGCGTTACGTGTCTCGTTTTAGTTACGGGCGTTTACGTGTTTCGTTTTAATTAAGAGCGTTTACGTGTCTCGTTTTAGTTACGGGCGTTTACGTCTTTCGTTTTAATTAAGGGCGTTTACGAGTTTCGTTTTAATTAAGGGCGTTTACGTATTTCGTTTTAGTTATGGGCGTTTAAGTGTTTCGTTTTAGTTACGGGCGTTTAAGTGTTTCGTTTTATTTACGGGCGTTTATTTGTTTCGTTTTATTTACGGGGGTTTACGTGTTTCGTTTCGATTACGGGCTCAGACTCAGGCACGGGCACTGGTTCAGGATCAGGCTCTGGCACGGGCACTGGTTCAGGCTCAGGCTCTGGCACGGGTACTGGTTCAGGATCAGGCTCTGGCACGGGCACTGGTTCAGGCTCAGGCTCTGCCAAGGGCACTGGTTCAGGCTCAGGCTCTGGCACGGGCACTGGTTCAGGCTCAGGCTCAGGCACGGGCACTGGTTCAGGATCAGGCTCTGGCACGTGCACTGGTTCAGGCTCAGTCTCTGGCACGGGCACTGGTTCAGGCTCAGGCTCTGGCACGGGCACTGGTTCAGGATCAGGCTCTGGCACGGGCACTGGTTCAGGCTCAGGTTCAGGCACGGGCACTGGTTCAGGCTCAGGCTCAGGCACAGCACTGGTTCAGGCTCAGACTCTGGCATGGGCACTGGTTCAGGCTCAGGCTCAGGCACAGGCACTGGTTCAGGCTCAGGCTCTGGCACGGGCACTGGTTCAGGCTCAGGCTCTGGCACGGGCACTGGTTCAGGCTCAGGCTTTGGCACGGGCACCGATTCAGGCTCAGGCTCAGGCACGGGCACTGGTTCAGGCTCAGGCTCTGGCACGGGCACTGGTTCAGGCTCAGGCTCAGGCACGGGCACTGGTTCAGGCTCAGCCTCAGGCACGGGCACTGGTTCAGGCTCAGGCTCAGGCACGGGCACTGGTTCAGGCTCAGGCTCTGGCACGGGCACTGGTTCAGGCTCAGGCTCAGGCACGGGCACTGGTTCAGGCTCAGGCTCTGGCACGGGCACTGGTTCAGGATCTGGCTCAGGCACGGGCACTGGTTCAGGCTCAGGCTCTGGCACGGGCACTGGTTCAGGCTCAGGCTCTGGCACGGGCACTGGTTCAGGCTCAGGCTCTGGCACGGGCACTGGTTCAGGCTCAGGCTCTGGCACGGGCACTGGTTCAGGCTCAGGCTCTGGCACGGACACTGGTTCAGGCTCAGGCTCTGGCACGGGCACTGGTTCAGGCTCAGGCTCTGGAACGGGCACTGGTTCAGGCTCAGGCTCAGGCACGGGCACTGGTTCAGGCTCAGGCACGGGCACTGGTTCAGGCTCAGGCTCTGGCACAGCACTGGTTCAGGCTCGGGCTCTGGCACAGGCTCAGGCTCAGGCTCTGCCACGGGCACTGGTTCAGGCTCAGGCTCAGGCACGGACACTGGTTCAGGCTCAGGCTCAGGCACGGGCACTGGTTCAGGCTCAGGCTATGGCACGGGCACTGGTTCAGGCTCAGGCTCTGGCACGGGCACCGGTTCAGGCTCAGGCTCTGGCACGGGCACCGGTTCAGGCTCAGGCTCTGGCACGGGCACTGGTTCAGGCTCAGGCTCTGGCACGGGCACGGGTTCAGGCTCAGGCTCTGGCACGGGCACTGGTTCAGGCTCAGGCTCAGGCACGGGCACCGGTTCAGGCTCAGGCTCTGGCACGGGCACTGGTTCAGGCTCAGGCTCTGGCACGGGCACCGGTTCAGGCTCAGGCTCTGGCACGGGCACCGGTTCAGGCTCAGGCTCTGGCACGGGCACTGGTTCAGGCTCAGGCTCTGGCACGGGCACCGGTTCAGGCTCAGGCTCAGACACGGGCACTGGTTCAGGCTCAGGCTCTGGCACCGGCACTGCTTCAGGCTCAGGCTCAGACACGGGCACTGGTTCAGGCTCAGGCTCAGGCACGGGCACTGGTTCAGGCTCAGGCTCTGGCACGGGCACTGGTTCAGGCTCAGCCTCTGGCACGGGCACTGGTTCAGGCTCAGGCTCTGGCACGGGCACTGGTTCAGGCTCAGGCTCTAGCACGGGCACTGGTTCAGGCTCAGGCTCTGGCACGGGCACTGGTTCAGGCTCAGGCTCTGGCACGGGCACTGGTTCAGGCTCAGGCTCTGGCACGGGCACTGGTTCAGGCTCAGGCTCTGGCACGGACACTGGTTCAGGCTCAGGCTCTGGCACGGACACTGGTTCAGGCTCAGGCTCTGGCACGGGCACTGGTTCAGGCTCAGGCTCTGGCACGGACACTGGTTCAGGCTCAGGCTCTGGCACGGGCACTGGTTCAGGCTCAGGCTCTGGCACGGGCACTGGTTCAGGCTCAGGCTCTGGCACGGGCACTGGTTCAGGCTCAGGCTCTGGCACGGGCACTGGTTCAGGGTCAGGCTCTGGCACGGACACTGGTTCAGGCTCAGGCTCTGGCACGGGCACTGGTTCAGGCTCAGGCTCTAGCACGGGCACTGGTTCAGGCTCAGGCTCTGGCACGGGCACTGGTTCAGGCTCAGGCTCTGGCACACACTGGTTCAGGGTGTGTTGTTTTTCGGGCGTGCAGTTTACGGGCGTGTTGTTTACGGGCGTCTAATTGGCGGGTATTTTATTTGGGATGTCTCGGGGACGATGCCGAGATGGAGGAGGCCTCTTCCGTGAAGGTGTCGCCGACCTGCACCTCTGCTGGGCTATAGCCGGCAGCCTCCTCCTCTTCGGGCGCTAGAGACATCCTTGTCCGCCTCAAGGTCTCGATTGAAAACTCGAGACGCCGAAAACGTTAGCCGGAATATTAAATCGATGAACTAAGTGGTGAAAGCGGCTGTTGCAGTGTTTGTAAGTTTTGAGATGGACGTGAAAGATGGAGTGAAGAGAAGGAACCCTGTCGCCATCAGCCCCTCTTTTCACTGTTTCCTTAAAATGGTGAACTTCCACGCAGCAATTCCGCCATTTTATGCTTCCCTTCTGTGGAGGAGGAGGAGGAGGAGGAAAAAAACATATTCACGAGGGTGTGTTAGGGGGAGAGGGATAACCAAATAGAGTGAGGATGAGGACGAACTGAGGTGTAAGAGGACAGCATAAGCGCTTGGGGAGTGATGGGAAAGGAAGTGCGTAAGGTAATATAGTTAGAAAAATGCATTCAAGTTTTTGGGGGTTGACACAGAACATAAGAACATAAGAACGTAAGGAGTCTGCAAGAGGCCGGTTGGCCTATACAAGGCAGCTCCTGTAATCTTAACCCCACCTTACCTCACTATCCATGACTTTATCCAACCTCTTCTTGAATATATCAATGGTACTGGCACCCACAACGTGGCTGCCAAGCCTATTCATCAACCACTCTATTCGTAAACCAATCTTGCCTATGTCTTTGTTGAATCTGAATTTATCTAACTTGTCCTAACATGGTTCTTTTACAACCAAAACCCTATTGACATCCCCATTATTATTTCAGTCTGTCTTCATAAGGCAAAGCTTACCTGAATTGAATTGATGGGAAGTGGCATAAGGTAAGGGGAAGGAATGGGGGTTGGAAGGAAAGGATGAGGTAAGAGGGAGGTAAGAAGAGGGAGAAAAGGACGGGGAGGAGGAGGCTAAGTTTAGTGGAAGGTGTGGGTACGTAATAAGGGGGAGGCATGGGGGGTATGAAGGAAGGAAGGAGAAGGGGGGATAAAGGTAAGGGAATAGGTAGGAAAGTGGGAAGAAGGAAGGGAAGGGAAGGGAAGGGAAGGGAAGGGAAGGGAATTTATGTTTAAGGTGGTGGGTGCGGGTAGGTAAGGGGAAGGAATGAGGGGTAAGAAGGAAGGGGGAAAAGAAGAGGGGGAGTATGGTGAGGGAGAGTGATGAAGGAAGGCGCTGTGGGGGAGACATTAGAGAGTACTGGGGAGGATTGCGGGCAGGAAGTGAGGGAAAGGAGGAGGGGCCAGTTATGATATAAGGAAAGTATACAGTGAAAATAGGAGAAAGAGGAAAGAATACACAAGAAGAATTGGATCCAGGGACGGTGTTAAGTAAGAGAGGCAGGAAGTGATGGGAACTAAAGGTGCTTAAACCCTTAATAGGCCAGGAAAAGGAAAAATAGACGAGCTTTGGGAGAAAAAGAAAGAGTATAAACGTGATTGTTAAGTACTGGATATGACAAAAGGTAAAAAAAGAACAGGTAGAGATGGGAAATAAAAGTAGAGATGGGAAATAAAAGTAAAGAAGCAAATTATATGAAGAAAAGAGGAAAGAAAAATAATAAAAAAAATAATAAAGGACAGAAAATGAATAAAGGAGAAGAAAATAATCTTAAAAAATTCTAGAAGGGAAAAATTGCAAAAAAATATTAAAAGAAGACGAAAGAAAATATAAAGAAAAGAATTTGAGATCAAGAAAATAGCTGGTGAGAAGGTTGGGCAGAGGTGTGGACGGATACTAAAGAAGCAAAAGTTAAGAACGTGAACCCAGCAAAACGAACAGCGAGGCGAAGAGAAAGTTACATAATTATTAAGAAGAAAAAATAGAAACGTCACTGGGATGTTGAAAATGAAGACTGACAGGAGAGTGCGATAAAGGCAGAAGAATGTGGGAGATGGCAGGAAGGAGAGAAGAGTGAGCTGAAGTGAATGTGGAGGAAAAGAGGAAGACGAAGAGGAAGGGAGAGCGGGTGTGAATATGGAAGAAAGATAAACAAAGAAAGAAGAGGATAAGAGAGTGGGTGTGAATGAAGAAGAAAAAGAGGGAGGTAGAGTGGATGTGAATGTGAGAGAAAGAAAAAAAAGGAGAGAATTGAGTATGAAAGTAAAATAAGGAGGAAGAGGGAGAGAGAGAGTGGAGAAGCAGGTGGAAGAAGGAGAGGATGAGAATTGGCGATCAAATTTGCATGTAAAAGAAAGAAAAAAAATAATATGAGGAAATGGATGATAAAAAGAGAGAGAAAAGAGAATGACGAAGGAAATTAACGAGAAATGGTAAGGAGGAGGAAGGGAAGAAGTGACGAAAAGGGAGGAGGAGAAGGAAACAAAGTGAATTTGGAAATACTAAAGAGGAAGAGGAGGGAAAAATTAATATAATTGTGGGAGACGAAAGAGTTAAGAGAAAGAGAGAACTGAATATAATAAAAAGAAGAAAGGCGAAGGGTGCGTGGATACATGATCGAGGTTTATAAATGGCTGAAGGGCTTTAATAAATGGGCTATTCATAAGGTTCTGTTGGTAAGAGAACCGGTTAGGACACGTAGTAATGGGTTTAAACTGGATAAATTCAGATTCAACAGGGACATAGGCAAAAATTGGTTTACTAACAGAGTGGTAGGCGAGTGGAACAGGCTGAGCAGTCATGTGGTGAGTGCCAATATAATTGTCACATTCAAAAACAGATTACATAAATTCATGGACAGTGATAATTATAACAGGTGGGGGTAGATTCACTGGAGCTTAGGTTCAAAGGAGCTACCTTGTACAGGCCTGCCGGCGTCTTGCAGACTCCCACTTTCTTATGTTCTTATGTTCTTAAGAAAGAGGTAGAAGAAAATAGAGAAAATGACTGTGAGTGCTGAAAGAGGATGAAGAAATTGGAAAAGCTGAGCGTGGAAGTGCGAAGAAAGAGGAGGAAGGGGAAGAGGGAAGGTGAAAGAAAGATGAATGGGAGGCTTGATGGGAGGAGTGTGGAAGGCAGGACCGCGGTGGAGGTGGTGGAGATTAAAGGTGGAAGAGAGGGAAAGAGAGGAGAGGAAGGAGGGGAAGAGGGAGGAGAGGAAGGAAGGGGAAAGGGAGAAGAGGAAGGAGGGGAGAGGGAGGAGAGAGGGAGGAGAGGGAGTGGGATAAGAGGGAAAGGAACATGAAAGGTGGGGGAGAGGGAGAGGGAGGAGTAAGAAAGTTAGAGTACAGTAAATGGAGGACCATAAAAGGTAACGGAGAGTGATGCATAGGAAAGGTGGAGTACAGGGAAATGGAGGAGCAGCAAAGGAGGAGGAAGGAGATGGAGGAGCCGGAGAGATTGAGGCATAGAGGCAGGAAGTATAAACATATGAATAAACATGTAAATAAAAAAAAAACGAACTAGAATATCAACAATAGGGGAGTTAGTTTTGTTGTCGATCTATTAAGTGACATGGTTCGAAATAGCAGGAAATGGGAGGATGGAGACGACATATTGGTAGAGGCATAGGTAGAGGAAAGTAAAGGTATTCATAATATGCAAATACATAAAATAGACAATTTGAATAACAATACCAACATGAAAAGTAATTTGTTATGATTTCGGTCTTTCACCAGTCTCTCAATTCTGAAGAAACAATTTTTTCTGGTAGTTTTGGCTAGTATTGATTAGTCTGCGTGTTGTTTATCCCACAGATCATTAAATCACTATTAAAATGAGATTCTTCCAATGCCACCGTTGCTAGCACCCGTCGCCGCCACGGCAAAATATCTCGCAGAGACGTTCAACTTGTTTACTCTTTTCTCTATATTTCACTGCTGCCGTCACAAAGGATCACAATACAAGGGCGGACAAACTTAGAAGTGAAAAATCAGGAAATTAAGCGTTTTTCCCGGGCTGTGTATTTCCAGCATGCATGATGCGCCTGCTTATTTCGGAAGCTAAAATTTATAAGGGAGAAAAAGTTTATTAAAGAAGCGATAAAAGTATGATGATAATGTTTTCGTGACGGCATGACAATTAATGTAAAGATGCTGAAAACAGGAATTGCAAAAAAGGAGTGTAAACAGTGGAATGCAAAAGGTACGGAAGGGAAAAAAGTGCTGAATAGGGTTTTCTCAGGTGACGGATTTTCATTACTAACAGAAGAAATGGCATAAGGGTTGATTACTAATGCGAATAATTAGTTAACGGGTAAGGAGTGTGGATCAAGATGGTAAGTTATACGTAATGGCAACAGTGAAAAAATATCTTTTCCGGAAACGCATTTCAATTAGCTTCTAAGCACTTAAGTAGAAAAAATTAGTAAAAGGTGATTTCCAAAATATGTCGAAAACTAATGTGTTAGAAAAATATGCAACAACGAAATAAATCAGAGTGTTTTTTTTTTTTTGACAAGTTATAAACCG
>NC_066509.1:28933825-29016812 GCF_024679095.1 Eriocheir sinensis | reverse complement strand
TCATTCTTCTTTCATTTAGTCGCCCTCCTTCATCCTTGATCCTGCCGAAAAAAAAGGGGGAAAAGATGGTTAGTTGATTTTGTGTTAGGGGATGAAAATGGTTAGTTTTTTTTTTTTTTAAGGGGATAAAATAATAGGTACCTGTTTTGTGTAAGGGGGATATAAATGGTTATTTGGTGATCTGTAAGGGGATGAGTAAAGAGTATCTGAATATATGTAGTGGGACATAAATGCTTATTGTTATTTTTTTTAAGGAAAGCAAAAAATGGGTACATGATTTGGGCACGGGAAAAGAGAGTAGAAATGGTTAATTATTAGTGTAAGGGGATGAGATAATGGGTACCTTAATATGTGTAGGGGCAACATAATTGGTTACACTGATACTTTGTGCAAAGGGAACAAAAACTGGTTTCTCATTAAGTGTGTGGAACAAAAATGGTTACTTTGTTATGTGATTGTCGAAAGAATATTAACAACCTATTTTTTGTTGGTATTATTATCTCCTGCTTCTGCTGTTCATTGGCTGCTAGTGCTGCTGCTGTTGTTTCTTTCTACTGATGTCTCGTACTTCTGTCACTGCTGCTTTTCTTCTTCTTGTTGTTTGCTGTTTAAAGACACAAGGATTCAACATCACTTTTTCTCGTTGATGTTATTAATGCTGCTGCTGCTGCTGTTGCTGCTTTTCTTTGTATGTTATTTGTTGTTTGCTGTTTTCTTGATGTTCGTTTCTCTGCTTGTTTGTAGCTTGTTTGTTGTTTGTTCCTGTGTTTATTGCTGCTAATCTTTTTTTATGTTTGCTCTTTCAAGACTTGGGGTTTCAATATCCCTCGTGTTCTCCTTGCTGTCATTACTGTTTTCCTCGCCGCCGGGCCGCTGGTTTACCATCCCGCCACTTACTGATGGTGCATCGCGGCCGCCGTGGTTTATTTGGTCATTACTCGCCGGGTTTAATCTCTCGCGGGAGGCGGCGGCGACTTGGATTAGTTACATATTTTGTCTCTGCTAAACCCGCGGGGCGGCGTAACGAGCTGAGGGTGTGGGCGTGTTGGTGTATGGTTAGGAAGGGAAGAGCATCCATATTGCAACTATCACAACATTTACTACTACTATTACTACTACTACTTCTTATATGTGCCGGTGTTATTATTAATTAAGTTTGGGAGGTGTTGTGTTGGTGATTATCCTAACCACAACTATTACAACCTTCAATGCTACCTAGATAACAATCTACTACTACTACAACTACTGCTGCTGCTGCTCCTGCTGCTGCACCACGGAGGCCAGCCACACAAAGCGCCGCCAACATTAATTTAGACATCAACTCTCTCCTTTTATCCTCGTTTTCTGTTCGTCTGTCCCGCTTTCTTTTGTTGGCCTTTCTTATAGCTTGCCACATTTTCCAATAGTTTCTAAGCTCGATTGCCAATTTCTTTTTTTCATCATTTTCCTTAAGTTTATTGAGTGTATTCTGATTTATCTCATTTATTATCTTTTCTATAGCATTCGATTTTTTCTAATTACGAGTATATATTTTTTTTATCTTCAGTACTGCTTTGATATTTATTTATCCGCCTGTTTTGGCCAGTCACTTTTAACCTCATATTCATACAAACAAAAAAAAACGGGAAAGGACATCAAGGCGGTACAATTATCAGGTAAACGGGCAAAGGATGATGGAAGAAATAAGATAATTAGTCGATAAGTTGACCCTGTGATGATCCAATAATGACAACACGACCAACACACACGAGGGAGGGATGCAGCAAACACGATACAAGAGACAGATGCAAGGAGAGAAAGATAGAGAGCAAGAGAAAAAAGGAACACACAAAGCAGACGGAACCGAAAAGAAAGAAGTATGCAACGACGCGTTTATGTATATCGATGACACTGTGTGGATGAAGGAAGAAAACAAGGCGGGTAATAAGTAAAGACAACACAATAATATATGAAAGCAGTCACGCTAAACGGAAACAAACAAAAAATATACACACACAAAAAAAGTATCAACACATTAAAAAAGAATGCATAGAAAAAAAACTAAAAAATATTGAAAACATTAAAATAAGGAACGAAATATAGACATCAAAACAAGAAAATAAATAAAAGGCCAAAAAGAAATACGATATAAAAAAAGTTAAATTATAAACCACAAAACCACCCGACTGAAAAAAAAAATAATACAAAGAAAAAAAATCCACGAGTAGCCTTCATGTCCCTGTGATGCTTCTGAGGTGAGGCGAGGCGGAGGGTGGGCGACGGACACAGGTGGGGAGGGAGCAGGTGTGGGGAGGGGAAGGTGAAGGGAACACGCTGGAGCTATCAGGGGAGGAGGGAGGCGAGGAGAGAACAGGGCGAACCAGAATAAGGAAAGGAGAGAGAGGGACAAAAAAGGGAAGAAATAGAAAGAGATAGAAGTACTGTTTTTTTTTCCTTATTCCTCCTTTTATTCCTTTTTCATTTTCTACTATTTTTTCTTTCCTGGTGATCTTCCCACTGTTTTCCTCTTTCTCTCCTCGATTTTCGTTATTGTTTTCCTCTAGGCTCTTGCTCTTGTTTATGTTCCTCCTCCTCCTCCTCCTCCTCCTCCTCCTCCTCCTCCTCC
Organism: Eriocheir sinensis; assembly: GCF_024679095.1. Classification (NCBI taxonomy): domain Eukaryota; kingdom Metazoa; phylum Arthropoda; class Malacostraca; order Decapoda; family Varunidae; genus Eriocheir; species Eriocheir sinensis. The sequence goes on along the minus strand of NC_066509.1, from coordinate 29,014,207 downwards.
TCTTCTTTTTAAACGTTTCTTTTTAATCTAATTTCCTTTAACCGTATATTTCTTCTTTCTCCTCCTCCTCTTCTTCTCTTCAGTCTCCAGGCTCTCCTCCCCTTCCTTCTCCTCCCACCTAACTTTAAATTTCTTGTACTCCTCCTCCTTCTCTTTCTTCTCCTTCCTATCTCCTCTTCGCCTCCCCTCTTCCTCCTTTCTGCATCATCTTACTCCTCTACCTACTTTTCCTCCTCTTGCACCCCACCCCCACCACAATATTACCCTTCCTACTTCCTCCCCTTCCTTCCCCTCACCCCCACTATCTCCCCTTTCCGTCCTCGCCCCAAGAAGATCAATATTTCAAGGGAACACAAGTGGCCATCACATTCCCGCCGCCTCTCCTGGGTACGAGGCGAGGTGGGAACCGAGCCCGGACCCGCACCCACCGCCGAGCCAGGACGTGACGCTGAGATGAAGGCTACAAAAAAGCGCTCGTTGGAAGCTTAGGGATGGCGATATTCTTTTTTTTTTTTTTATATTGGAGGATTTATGTTTTTTTTTCACGCGCGGATTTGAAGAGGCGTGGGAAAAAAAGGGTGACTGTGGGAAAGTTATCGGTGCTTCTAGATTTTTTTCTCATAGGGTGATGCAGTGTTGGGAATAGAGGGAGATGAGGGAAAATTATTGGTGGACATAATTATTTTTTTAAGTAAGGACCTAGATCGTGGGAAAAAAGGAAGATTGTGGGAAAGTTATGGGTGATATTGGATTTTTTTAATGTGTGTATTTGCGTGTGTGTGTGTGTGTGTGTGTGTGTGTGTGTGTGTGTGTGTGTGTGTGTGTGTGTGTGTGTGTGTGTGTGTGTGTGTGTGTACTTCATTGTAGTTTCATTACAGTGATTGTTTTGGTGTTTAATTAATGTTATCATCTGCTTTTTGCAGTGCTTACAGTTTATAGGAAGATTTCTGATGGTAATATTTTTTTCCTTGTTGTTGTTTTGTATCCTTAGTGTTGTTTTGTTGAAAATATTGCATTTATTGAATATAACTTATTTGATTCATTACTTCGTTTAAAGATGAAAACAAGACATTCAGGGAAGGTTATATTATTTCTCTTAATGATGCATTTTTTTATTTGTATTTTTCCGACTTTCTTTAATGTTCTTTGTATCTGCCTTTGTCTGTATTTGCTCTCTCTCTCTCTCTCTCTCTCTCTCTCTCTCTCTCTCTCTCTCTCTCTCTCTCTCTCTCTCTCTCTCTCTCTCTCTCTCTCTCTCTCTCTCTCTCTCTCTCTCTCTCTCTCTCTCCCTCCCTCCCTCCCTCCCTCCCTCCCTCCCTCCCTACAACAGTTTAGTCAGACCCCACTTGGAATATGCGGTACAGTTTTGTTCTCCCCACCATGCAAAAGATATTGCTAAATTAGAAGGTGTTCAGCGTCGGGCAACGAAAATGATCCCTTCCTTGCGCAACAAATCCTACGAAGAAAGGCTTTCTACCCTTAACATGTTCTCTCTTGAGAAACGTCGCCTCCGAGGAAAACTGATCGAATGTTTTAAAATACTTAATGGTTTCACGAATGTAGACAGATCAACATTGTTTATGATCGATGACAATTTGCGCACGAGGAACAATGGCGTAAAACTCAGATGTAGACAAGTAAATTCAGACTGCACCAAATTTTTCTTCACCAACGTTGTAGTGCGAGAATGGAATAAGCTTCCACCGTCAGTGGTCCAGTGTAACACGATTGACTCCTTCAAAAATAAGCTCGACCGTCACTTCCTGCAACTTAACATCAACTAGAGTAGAAATGCAACGTTTTGGAGTCTTCTGATTAATGTAAAATCACTTAGGTTTAAGGACAGACCACCAAGTCTGGACCATGGGGTCTGTGTGGTCTGATTTTCTATGTAAATCTATGTAAATCTCTCTCTCTCTCTCTCTCTCTCTCTCTCTCTCTCTCTCTCTCTCTCTCTCTCTCTCTCTCTCTCTCTCTCTCTCTCTCTCTCTCTCTCTCTCTCTCTCTCTCTCTCTCTCTCTCTCTCTCTCTCTCTCTCTCTCTCTCTCTCTCTCTCTCTCGTGCCAACAATAGGCAGCAATACCTTCCTCCCTCTTTAGGCGTCCTTCCACTCTTTCCTTCCTTTCCTTTCCCTCTTTCCTCTCTTTCCCTCTTTCTTCCCCCATCCCCTTCTCTCCCCTCTTTCCTTCCTCTCCTTTTCCCTCCCTTTCCCTTTCTCTCCCTTCCCCTTTTCCTCTCTTCCCCTTTTCCTCTCTTCCCCTTTTCCTCTCTTCCCCTTTCCCTTTTGTGTTCAGCCTGAAACTGGTCGCAGAATTCACTGTGGAAGGGGAATGGGAAGAGAGGAGGAGGGAAGGAGAAAGAAAAAATAAGAACAAATGAATGAGGGAAAAGAGAAGAAGGATAATGTGTCACGGACAGGGGCAGAAGAGAAGGCAGAAGGAAATGAAGGATAAAATGAAAGAAATTGGAGGACTAGAGGAAACGGCAAAGAATGAGAGAAATTAAAGTCATAACGAAAAAAAATCATCATAAAAACAAATCATCGGAAGTGATGGGGAGAAGAATGGTTGATGGGTAGTGATGGGAGGCAGGTGAGGGTAAGTGATGGGAGGCAGGTGAGAGGATCTGAAGGGAAGAGAAGATGAGTGGAAGTGATAGGGATGGAGATGAGGGGGAGTGAGGGGAAGAGAATAGGGTGAGGGGAAGAGGAGAGGGTGACGGGAGGTGATGGGAAAGAGAGCAGGTGAGGGGTGATGGAAGAAGAAAGGGTGATGGGATGGGATGGGAGGCAGGTGAGGGGATATGATGGGAAGAGAAGGTGAGGGAAAGTGATATGGATGGAGAAGAGGGGAAGTGAGGGGAAGAGAATAGGGTGAGGGGAAGAGGAGAGGGTGAAGGGAAGTGATGGGAAAGAGAGCAGGTGAGGGGGGTGATGGGAAGAAGAAAGGGTGATGGGATGGGATGGGGAAGAGGAGCGGGTGATGGGAAGTGGTGGGGAAGACGAGCGGGTGAGAAAAAAGTGATGGGCAGGAGAGAGTGAGGGGCAGTGATGGGTAGGACGAGTGGGTGAGGGAAAATAATGGGGATGCGGGTGGCGGGGAGGTGATGGGGTGCAGGTGAGGGGAGTTGTGTGTCGCCCCGGCCTGGCCACCTGTGATTCACTTCAGGTAATGGCTATGCACCTGGGCGGGGAGATGGATTAGGGGCGGGGACGGGAGGGGAGGGGATGGGAGGGGCGGGAAAGGGTGGAATGGGAGAGATGGATGATAAGGCGTGGCATAGTAGACAGGAGATGGATGAAGGGGAGGTAAAGAGAAGGGAGGAGGGAGAGAAGGAGAAATGGAGAGAGAGCCGCACGTGTGAGGGAAAAATAAGAAACAAATGAAGGAGGGGAAGAAGGGAAGACGAAAGAGGGGAGAATAGCGTGGGAAATAAAGGGGAATGAAGGTAAACGGAAGCGAAGGGAGAAGAGGGAAATGTAAAGGAAGAAAACCGAGAAAGGAAGAGGGGGATGAGGATGAGGGCTAGGAGAGGAAAGGAAAGGGGAGGAGTAGGAGAAGAAAAAGGGGAGGAGAGGAAAGAGAGAATAATGGAATGAATGGGAGATAATGGGAGTGCAGTGGATGGAAGGGGAGAGGAAAGGAGGATGGATATGGAAAAGGAAAGAGAAGGCAAAGAAAAGATGAAAAGGGGAAAAGGGGGGAAAGAAAATTATGGAAGGAGAAGGGGAATGGAAACGGGATGAAAAGGGGAAGAGAAGGCAAGGGAGGGGAAGTGAGGGGAAAGGTTATGCAAGTTATGGGAGGATAAATAACGGGGCGGGGAGGGGAGAGAGAGGGGAGGAAAGGAAGGGGAGGTGTGTGGAGGGAGGTAGGAGAGGAGGGATGGAATGGAAACTGCAAATAACGGAACGGGAAGTAAAAGGGATAAAGGAAAATATGGAAAGAAGGGAAGAGGAAGGGAATAGGAAGGGAAGGAAGAACTGACATACAAAACAAAATAAAAAAGAAAACAAACGTAAAAAAAAAAAACAATAAGACTTACCCTTTGACCCTTCCCTCCTTCTCTCCTTCCTTCCATTCCGTCTCTCCACATTCCCTACCTTTTCCTTACTTACTCTCTCACTTTTTCTCCACCTCCCTATCTTCTCTCCATACAAATTTGCCTCTACCTACCTCTCCTTCCTTTCTACTCCACGCTTTCTCTCTCCCTCTTTTCCCTTCTCTTCCTTCGTCTTCTTTCCTAGCACGCAGGGTAGAGTTCCAAACATTAACAACTCGATTGAAAAAGAAGTGTTTAGCTTCGTGCGACGTGAATCTTATACCACTTATCTTCAAATTGTGATTTCTTCTTGTTCTATTTGATCGATCGAAGTAAACTTCCGCATAAATATCACACGAATCCTTTAAACATTTTAAACACTTCTATTAAATCGCCTCGCATTCTTTGTTTTGACAGGCTGGATAAATTTACTTTTTTAGTCTTTGTAACTTAAGGATGGGAGGGGAGGGGAGGGGTGAGAGGGAAGAGAAAGAGGCTGAGGGTTGGAGATAGGAAGAGAAATGGAGGAAGCGAGGTATGAGTAGGAGGGGAGGGGTGAGAGGGAAGAGAAAGAGGCTGAGGGTAGGAGATAGGAAGAGAAATGGAGGAGGCGAGGTATGAGTAAGAGTTAGGGCTTGGGGAGGTGAAACATGGAAACATGGAAACATGGAAACGCAGGCAACAGAAAGTCTATTGGCTCATTACGAGGTTGCCCGCTTTGGTGATTTAATCTGCTCGACAGCCTGGGGCCTGGGGAGCAGATGAAAGCACCTCGATATTGAGGAGTAGATGAAAGCACCTCGATATTGAGGAGCAGATGAAAGCAACTCAATATTCAGTTTACTCCCGACGCAGCGAAGTGACGGTCGATTCTATATTTGAAGGAGTTGATAGTATTCGCATTTACTACTTCTGAAGGAAGATTGTTCCAGTGACGGATGACTCGGTTTGAAAAGAAACTCCTTCCGATGTCTGTGTTACATCGCTTAGACTGAATGGGTAAACCGTTATTTCTAGTTCTTAGGTTGGTTTGCAATTCAAAGAAATTGGAGTAATCGACGTTATTGAATTTTTTCACATACTTGAAGACTTGAATCATATCTCCTCGTAGGTGTCTTTTCTCTAATGTAAAGAGATTGAGTCGCTTGAGTCGTTCCTCGTACGGTTGAGCCCTTAAGGTTGGTATCATTTTCGTGGCGCGTCGCTGAATCCTTTCCAGTAAATCAATGTCCTTTCTGTAATTAGGAGACCAGAACTGTACTGCATACTCGAGGTGCGGTCTTACCATGGAATTATACAAGGATAGCATCACGTCTGGCGTTTTACACTCGAAGTTCCTCGCTATGAACCCGAGCATAGTGTTGGCTTTGTTGTATGCTTTTTTACAGTGATTCGCGTGTTTCAGGTCACTGCTGATAGTGACTCCAAGATCCTTTTCCTCCTGCATCGCTTGCAGAGGTCTCCCATTCATGATGTATGTGTGGTTACTATTTCTGGACCCAATGTGCATGACTTTGCATTTGTCAACATTAAAAGACATTTGCCATTTTTCCGACCATTCGATAATGTGATTGAGGTCTTTCTGAATGATTTCGCAGTCGGTCTTTGTGAGGGCCTTTCCCCACCTTAGTGTCATCAGCAAATTTCGATATTGTGGATTTCAGTCCTGCTTCGAGGTCGTTGATATATATGATGAAGAGAATGGGTCCCAGCACTGACCCTTGAGGCACTCCACTAGTGACTGGAAGCCAATCGGAAGGCTGTCCGTTGAGTAGTACTCGTTGTTTTCTGTCGGTGAGCCAGTCTCTTATCCACGCGATCAGATTGGCTCCAATGCCCGCCGAGTGCAGTTTCTTAAGGAGTCGCTCGTGCGGTACTTTGTCGAAGGCTTTCTGAAAGTCCAGGTATATAACATCACTGGGGATGTGGGCATCCCAGTTCTTATATATACCTTGGAAGAAGTCTAATAAATTCGTTAGGCAGGAGCGCTTGTTTCTGAAGCCATGCTGGGTGTCGGAGATTACATTATTGTCTTCTAGAAACTTAACAAGTTTGTCTCTAATAATCTTTTCGAGTATTTTTCCTGCCACTGATGTCAAACTTATGGGCCTGTAGTTTAATGCAACGCTTTTGTCTCCCTTTTTGAAAATTGGTGTTACGTTCGCCATCTTCCAGTCTTCCGGGACCTTTTTCAATTGAACAGACTGGTTGAATATGTTAGTGAGTGGCTGAAGTATTTGTTGTTTAAGCTCTTTTAATAACCGCGGGGACAAACCGTCAGGTCCTGTTGACTTGTTCGTGTCGAGTTTATCCAAATACTCTTTCACTTCTTGGTCGCATATTGAGTCAATTTTCAGGGGCGTGATTCCCCTCGGCGGGTCAGGGTTCTCGGGCATGGTTTCGATGTTTTCGACTGTGAATACGGATGCGAAGTTACTGTTGAGGATTCTGGCCATCTGTTTACTGTCCTGAGTTGCAGCTCCAGTCTCGTCTGTCAGGGGACCAATATTGGATTTTACTTTCTTTTTCGATCTGATGTATGTGAAGAATATTTTTGAGTTTGTCTTGATGTCACGCGCTATTTGTTTTTCGTAGTTGCGTTTACTACTCCGAATAAGGGTGCGACAAGCTCTGAGGCTGTTGTGGTACTGAGTACGGGCTTCGGCCGTGTCATTCTCTTTCATTAGGTTATAATTCCTTTTTTTTAAGTTTACCGCCCTTTTTATTTCTCTGGTCATCCACGGTGGATCTACGGCACCATTTACTCGCCTGGGTTTCGTCGGCACTGTAGCCTTTTCTACTCCCAAAAGCTTATCTTTGAAGTTGTTCCACACGTTGTCGATTGTATTGTCGGTTGTATTGTCGGTTAGGTGAAGTTGGTCCCAGGTCGCAGAGGGAAGCAGCTCACGGGCTAGGTTGAAATTTGCTTTTTTGTAGTCTGGTATCACTGACGGATTGTCTACGAGTTTGTGACTTATGTTGACATTGAAACGGATTAAGTGGTGATCGCAACCGTTAATTTTTTCACCAACTTCACAGTCGCGAATGAGGTCGGGGTCGCTTACTAATACCAGGTCCAGCAGATTGTTTTCTCTTGTTGGTTGTGTTACAACTTGAGTGAGGAACGAATCCTCCACCATTTCTATAAGCCTGTTACCCTCTTGATCTCCAGTCAATTGTCCCCAGTCAATGTTAGGGCAATTAAAGTCCCCAATTATTATTGCTTCTTTACTTTGTGTTAAAGAGTGAAGCTCTTCGTACAGGGCAGTGTCATCGGCTGCCTGTTGTTTTGGAGGCCTGTATACGGTCGCAAGTGTTAGTTTCTTATTATTCGCAGTTATTTCCACATAGACGGAGTCGTAATTCTCTGCGTCCTGTTTGTCTATTTTTATGGCAGGGAGCGTACTTTTTACGTAGCAAATTACTCCTCCTCCTTTCTTGTGCATTCGATTTTTTTGGAAGCTTTCGTACCCGGGAAATGACAGTTCAGATACTAGATGTGCAGAGTTGGCCCAAGTCTCTGTGATGGCTACCACATCTGGTTTCTCAGTTGCAATATACGCCCTAATTTCGTCCTTGTTGGGTAATAGACTGCGTGCATTTGTGTACAAAATGGAAATGTGACTACTGGTTTGGCCGCGTCGTGTTGAATGAGTTCGCTTGTCGGAGGCGTCGTTGGTTACACAGTTTCTTGCAAGCCGCATCGACGCTACGGTTCGGTTGATCAAGGGTTGCCTTTGCCTTGCCCTCGCCTCCAGTTTTTTGAATAGCTTTTCGAGAAGCTTTCAACTGCATCGTTCAGGAGCCTTCCTAGCCGCGCCGAACCAACCTCGTTCAAGTGGAGTCCGTCCTCCCAAAACAAATCTGGGCGCTGGTTGAAGTGATGCCATGCGTTCATGAACCCTACGCCTTCATCGTTACATAACTGCTTTAGACTAGTGTTGACGCCGTACGCTTTACTGTTGTTGTATTCGGCGAACGTATTGACTCTCTGTAGAATTCCAGAGACGATGATGTGAGGGGACTTGGTCTTGTATTTCCGAATGACTTGACGGTATTTTGCTAACAGGTCCTGAATTTGAGTTGACTGAAGGTCGTTGGTTCCCGCATGGATCAGATACACTGTGTCGTCCTTCGCATTTACTGAAACTGCATCGACAGCTGATTCAATATCGTCCAGTTTGGCTCCGGGAGGAGACGAGAGGGATGCGGGGAAGGAAAAGAAGAAGGGGGAAAGTGAGGGGACGTGGTAATGGAGAGTGAGGGGAAGAAGAGGCAAGTGGGGCTAGATGGAAGGTGGAGGTGGACGGGAAGAAAAAAAGGGGAGAGGAAATTGAAGGGAAAATGAAGGTGGAGGTGAGGGAAAGAAGAGGAAGAAGGAAATGGTGACGGAAAGTTATAGGGAGAGTTTGAGAAAAGAAAAAAGGAAAGGGGAGGTGAAAGGACGTGGTAAAGGGAAGGCAAGGGCAGTGAAGAGGTAGGGGAGATGAGGAAGAGGTAAGAAGGGTGAGAAGGACGACAAGAGGGAGATGAAGGGAAATGGTAAGGGGGATGAGGGAAAGGGAGGTGAGGGGAAGGGGTCCCATGCCTCTCTTTACCGGCACATCTGTTATGATGCCAATATCTCGCCCCTCCTCTCCCCTCCTTCCTATTTGTTCAATCACGAAGCGAGAGAGAGAGAGAGAGAGAGAGAGACCTACTGTGTCACAACGGTAGACTTTCTCTTTACATAATCTCCATTACCTGACAGCATTATTACGTGAAATATAGAGATGGCAACATAATAAAAAAAATGTGAACAATTGTACATGTTCTAGAGTAATAATGCTATTTGGTAATGGAGATTATGTAAAGAGAAAGTCTACAGTTGTGACACAGTAGGTCTCTCTCTCTCTCTCTCATCCATTAATTCACCGCCAGCGCCTAGCGACCTACAACATAAAAACTAACTTATTTTGTGTAACTCAGTATGAAAATCAATCTCTCTCTCTCTCTCTCTCTCTCTCTCTCTCTCTCTCTCTCTCTCTCTCTCTCTCTCTCTCTCTCTCTCTCTCTCTCTCTCTCTCTCTCTCTCTCTCTCTCTCTCTCTCTCTCTCTATCTCTCTCTCTCTCTCTCTCTCTCTCTCTCTCTCTCTCTCTCTCTCTCTCTCTCTCTCTCTCTCTCTCTCTCTCTCTCTCTCTCTCACCTCCACCCACCCACACCCACACATTTTTATGCGATGTTTTGATACTTAATTATTTATGGTACGTTATTTTCATGTATATAGTTTACAGGAAGTACACAGGATTCTTCGTACATATCTTATAATAAACACACAAATATTTCCTTCTCTAACGTTTAGTCAAAGTGAAGTAACCGGTCCTGGAGAGTCCGTATATAAATTTAGCGTTCAGTTTTATCGCAGTTTTCGTTAAATGTAATTTTTCTTAATTTATGCTCTTCAGATGAATATTACATGAACGTGTTGCCCAGAACCATTTACATAAATAAAGGAAAAGTAGGGTATTTATACTGACAAAATTTTAATTATGAAGGATTTCCATGGAGAGAGAGAGAGAGAGAGAGAGAGAGAGAGAGAGAGAGAGAGAGAGAGAGAGAGAGTAATAAATATAATTACTTTTAAAATATATATGCCCGTTCAATATTTATTCATATTTTTGCTGTTTCCTCTTTATTTAACGTTTGTTTACGTGTTCATTTATACTCTTTACTATAGTTTCTATTTATTTATTTATCAATCTGTTTATTTTTATTTATCAACTACCTCGGATCGGAAAGTTAATAACCTAATGAGTATATAAACAAAAAAACAAGCAAAGACAAACGAGGAAAAAAATTAAGAGAAAAGAATATTAGTGATAAAGGACGAATAAAAGTGGAGAATTTCATATAAAAGGAAAGAAACAAGAAAGAGCCTAGTTAAGATAGATCGATTTTCATTCTCTTTATGTTTCGGGGCATTATCTGTTTTTGTTTTCTTTATTTCATCCATTAATTCACCGCCAGCGCCTAGCGACCTAAAACATTAAAAAAACATTAACATATTTTTGTGTAACTCAATATGGAATCAGTCATGTGTATTTTTCTCTCTCTCTCTCTCTCTCTCTCTCTCTCTCTCTCTCTCTCTCTCTCTCTCTCTCTCTCTCTCTCTCTCTCTCTCTCTCTCTCTCTCACCTTTTTTTCCCCTTGCCTTCACTCCACTCTTTCATTTATTTACTCACTCGTTTATCCCCAACCTTTATCACTCATTGTTTTTCCTCACTTTTTCTTCTTTCTCCTCCTTCTCCTATTTTCCCTGCTTTATATTTTTTTCCAGTATCCACTTTCCCTCTTCCAGTTCTCTTTTCCTCACATTCTTTTCCTTCTTCCTAACCTCTAACTGTCTTCTATTGCACCTTTTCTTACTTCTTTCTCCTCCTCCTCCTCATCATTATCATAATTATTCTTCATCATTTTCTCTCTTCTTCTCTTTACTTCCTTCCATTCTTTCCCTCTCCTCCTAACCTCCAATCTTCTCCCATTCGGGTAGGCGGTGGCTGAGTGGTAGCGTGCTGGTCCAGCATTCGAATCCCCACGCTACCACCTCGGATTTTTCAGTCACCGCCGAGTGGCTTAAAACTACCCACATGCTGTCCTGAAGACCACCCATCGACCCTGACTCTAGAGGAAACCGTCCAAGTGAATCAAGAACGAGTTCCGGGGGGCAGCATGAGCCAAGAGAAGATGGCGCTACTATAAACACTTGCCTGCGCCATAACGGGCTGGGGCCGACTTCCATTCAGGCCCCTCAAGAGAGCCTACCGGTGCTACAGGTGTACATGTTTCCTCAAGCTCAGGGCTGCTATCTTTTCCCCTTTTTCGCTTCCCTCTTCTTCTCGAGCATCTCCTTCTCTCCCCCTCCATAATCTCCAATACACTTTTTCCGTTCGTTTTCTCAGAGCTTCGTCCTCGTCGTCATTCTCCTCCTCCTCCTCCTCCTTCAAACATACAAATAATAATACACACAACAGACATAAAATAAAGTTAGGACAAGGAAAAGTAAGAGAAAATGAAGAGAAATAAAAAAAAGCAAGTCCAGGTATATTACAAAAAAGCAAAGAAAATAGATACAACGACAACTGTGCCACGCGGAGGAGAAAACATCACAGTTAAGGAAAAGAGAAATGAACCAACGGCGTGTACGGAGGGAAAGGATGAGGAAAAGCAACTCGGTTAAGACACACGAGAAGGAAAACCAAGAGTGGAACAAAACTAAGAGAAAAGGAACACTGCCTCGTGTCAGCATCGTGCTACAAACTGACTCCCTCCTTTCCTTTCCTTCCCCTCCATTTCTCCCCATTCTTCCCTACATTCCTCCCTCTCTTCATCTTTCCTTCCCTTCATTCCTCTCCATCCCTCATTTCTTTCCCTCTCTCCCTCATTCCCTTCGCTCTTCCTCTCTCTCTTCTCCATTCCCTCCTTGTCTATCCATCCCTCCCTATCCTCTCCCTTTCTCTTCCTCCCTACCACTCGATCTCCATCCTTCCATTCCCTTGCCCTCAATCATATTCCTCCCTTCCCTTCATCTCTCTCTCTCTCTCTCTCTCTCTCTCTCTCTCTCTCTCTCTCTCTCTCTCTCTCTCTCTCTCTCTCTCTCTCTCTCTCTCTCTCTCTCTCTCTCTCTCTCTCTCTCTCTCTCTCTTCCCTCTCCTTCCCTCCATTCCTTCACTCTCCATTCCTTCACTCTCCATTCCTCCATTCTCCCTACCTCTCTCTTCCTCCCTTCCCTCTCTCTCAATCCCAGAATTCCCTCCCTCTCTCCATCACTCCCTTCCCTAACTCTTCCCCACCTCCCTACACACCATTCCCCATCATCACCTTATCTTCAACTGCCTCCTCTCCTTCCCTCTCCTTCCCCAAGTCACTCCCGTCCCTAGCCATCCCAGCCTCTCCCTACACACCCTTCTCCCAGCCTCACCTCATCTCCTAGCGAGGCACACGTCAGCAACGGCCACGGCAGGAACACACACGTAACGCAGCACCGCCACACTGCACGCGCAACACCGGCAACGGAACCTCAACGCGGAGTGAGGCGGGGTAGGGACGGGAAGGGAAGGGAAGGCCGGGAGAGCGGAAGATGTTACAGGGTGCTCCGGAGTTTGGGATACGGTGATTGTGTGTAGTTTGCGATCATGTACGGGGATTACTATGCTCTCAGTCTCTCCCTCTCTCTGTCTGGCTTTCACAAACACACAGGTAAAGGCCGGTCATATGTCTTATGTGTTCCTCTAGCCGCCTTCCCTTTCATAACATGGTGTGAGAAAATATGAGGAGGAAAGAGGCACGTCACAGTGTTTTGAATCTCCCTGTAGAGTACCCCCCCCCCCCCCCTTCCACGAGGCCTGGAAACACGTGCTGATTGGCTGTCTGTCAATCACAAAGGAACACAAAGGAAGAACAAACAACACCAGCTGCTGTTCTCAATGATCACGTGATCACTGCTTTCCTGCTGCCCATTGGTTACACACACACACACACACACACACACACACACCCGTAGGGGGTCGCTGTTTTTACATAATTATAAGAGAAAAAACAAGTAAGAAGTAATGCAATGCCGAGTTTATATGTGTGGGGGGAATATTTAGAGTGTAGAACAGCAACAAAGACTCGTGACGCGGCAGCGGTGTTCGTGGCGCCCTCTGTCGGCGAGGCTCAGGTGGGGCTGCTTCATTCGCTGCTTCGAGTGTGGCTTCGGAGCTCCTCTCTCTCTCTCTCTCTCTCTCTCTCTCTCTCTCTCTCTCTCTCTCTCTCTCTCTCTCTCTCTCTCTCTCTCTCTCTCTCTCTCTCTCTCTCTCTCTCTCTCTCTCTCTCTCTCTCTCTCTCTCTCTCTCTCTCTCTCTCTCTCTCTCTCTCTCTCTCTCTCTCTCTCTCTCGCTCTCTCTCTCTCTCTCTCTCTCTCTCTCTCTCTCTCTCTCTCTCTCTCTCTCTCTCTCTCTCTCTCTCTCTCTCTCTCTCTCTCTCTCTCTCTCTCTCTCTCTCTCTCTGTGACACACGCTCGCAACGCTTTTTTACACTCGTTTAACGTTCTCATTTCACAAAGACGGAGCGGCGAGGCGGGGCGAGGCTGGCACCTGAGGAATGGTGAGGAGGGGGGGGGGGGAGGGTAGAGAGGGGAGAGTGAGTAAAAAAAGAAGGGAAAGGAAGAGAAGGAGAGAGGGCACGGAAACAGGAAGGGAGGGGAAAGGAGAGTGAAAAGAAATGAAGTGAAAGGAAGAAAATGAGACGGAAGTAGTAGCGGGAGGAAGAGAAGAGTGTAAATAGGGGAGAGTTAGAGGGGGAAATGAAGAGGATAAAAACGGGAATATGAGAGGAAGAAGAAGAAAGTGGGATGAAGGTGAAAAGAAAGGAAAGCAGGAATGAGAGGAAAGGAATAAAGGAGGAACAACGAGCTCGAGCGAAAAGTGAAATATCAGATGAAAATGAAATGAAGACTAATGGAAGAAATGAATGGAAAAAAAAAAAAAAAAAGTAAAAACATATCAAAAAAGGAAAATAGAAGAAATAAATAATGTTGTTAAGGAATGCAAAAAAAAAAAAATCAAAAGGAAGATAAGAGAAAGTAAAAATAGAGAAAGTAATTTACTGATAAGAAAAAAAAACGAAGAGGAGAAAAAGCAAAAAACAAAACAGGAGCAGGAAGGGGACGGGAAAGTGGTGATACATGGGAACAGGAAGACAGGAACAGGAAGGAGAGAGAGCGGAGAGAGAGAGGAGAGAGAGAGAGAGAGAGAGAGAGAGAGAGAGAGAGAGAGAGAGAGAGAGAGAGAGAGAGAGAGAGAGAGAGAGAGAGAGAGAGAGAGAGAGAGAGAGAGAGAGAGAGAGAGAGAGAGAGACGACGTAAGAAAGAGCGAGACAGATCGGAGGTAGGAGAGGGATGAGAGAAATTAAAAGGAAAAGAAACGAGGTGAGGGACTTGGATGAAAAGATGGAGGGAGTGTGGATGAAAATAAAGAGGTGGAGAAGAGGAGCAGGAGGAGGAGGAGGAGGAGGAGGAAAATGAAAAAGAAGAAATGGCAAAGACGATACATATGAAATAGATCAGAAGAAACTAATTAATATATGAATAGAAAGAGAACAACAAAGAATAAAAGATGTAAGATAAAATAAACCTCACGAAATCAAACCGTTCCTGAAAAATAAAAAAAAAAGATAAAAGATGAAATGAGAAAGAAAAAAAAAAGGCTCTTCAATACCGTCTGCTTTCCATTATTATCACAATTATTATAATCATTATTACTATTATTACTTTCATGATTTTTATTACTCTGATTATGATTCTATTGTTATTACTTTCATATTTATTTCTTCTTCCTTTCATATTTTCCTTCATACGTCAACAAGACTTTTCTCTTTCTCTTTTTGTGCACTTTTTCCTCCACCTCATCATCCTCTCCTGTCATTTATTCCTACTTCTGCTTTTTTTTGCTGCCTCTTCCTGTATCTGACTTTCTCCCTTTCCATTCTTCTGTTCTTCTTTGTTGACGTTTCTTCTCCTTCCTTTATTTCCTTCGTATAATCCTCACTGTCATTTTTTCTTTCTTTTAATCGTCGTTTTCCTCTTCCTTTCCTTTATCGTATTTTCCTCCTCCTCCATATTTCCTTCCTCTCTTCCTCCTCCTCCTCCTGCTTAGTTTTATTTATCTTCCTCCCTCCCTGACAGCCACTGCTTTCTTCCCTTCTTCAAAACCTATTTTTTTTCCTTACCTTGCAGCTCCTCCCCCTCCTTATTCTTTTGCTCTTTCTTTTTCCTCCTCCTCCTCCTCCTCCTCCTCCTGCTTTTACCTTCGCCTTAAAAGGAAAAAGAAAAGTTAAATCTCTCTCTCTCTCTCTCTCTCTCTCTCTCTCTCTCTCTCTCTCTCTCTCTCTCTCTCTTTATTTTTTTATTTAAACTGACGATTCTATAGTTACACAACAGATTTGTATTTCGCCGACGACACTTTATGCGATCGTTCGATTAGCATATGTTTCTCTGTGCACTTTTTAGGGCTTAAAATGTCACTTTTCCTCGTGCATTATTTTAAAAGCCCTTTACACTTGCTCACTGTGTATTTAGCATCACTAGTGGCGTGGGGCATGTTCTTCGCCACCTGTGAGCAGCCACTTTTACCTGCTGGGTGGACATTTCCGTCACTGTTGGCCCTGCTGTAGTGAATGTGTTCCACAGGCGGGACACCCTGGAGGTGAAGGTCCGTTGGTGCTGGCTGGCGCGTGACCTCGGCACCCCGACCTGCTCGTGGCTGGAGAGTACCGTTCTCGTATCTCTCACAGCCTCTCGCGGGGGGAGCCTCAGTCTCGCCAGGTGTGGTACTCCTTGTACCTGGGCCTTGTGGAACACCACCAGCGCAGCGACGTCCCGGCGGTGCTCCAGAGTGTCTAGATGTATAATGTCCTGAGGGGGCGGCTGGGGGTTGTTCTCCTGTAACAGTCGCTGCACCCGTCGCTCCACCTTGTCCAGTCTCTGCAGGTGTGTGGCAGCGCTGGACATCCAGGTCAGAGCTCCGTACTCCAGGTAGGATCTTACCTGGGCCTTGTAGAGGAGCATAATTCCTCGCTTGTCGAGGAAATTAGCCACTCTACGAAGGGCAGAGACACGTAGGGAGGCTTGGTGGGCGACGTGTTTCAGGTGGCGGTCGAAGCGCAGCTCTCGGTCCAAGTCCACTCCGAGGATCCTGACGTAATCCTGGAGCGGGAGGGTGACGGAGCCAAACATCACCCTTCCTTCGACAGCTTGTGTGGCTGCCGGGGACCGAGAGATCACCATCGCCTGAGTCTTCTCAGGAGCAAAGTTCACCTGCCAGCGCTCCCCCCACTCCCGTATCAAGCGTAGTTGCTGGTTGACCTCAGCAACCGCTTGCTGGCTTTCTTGGCGAGGGTAGGAGAGGGAGAGCGTGCAGTCGTCAGCGTATGCAGAGACTGCTGGCAGACTCCTGAGAAGGTCGTCGATGTACAGATTCCAGAGGACAGGTCCCAGCACATCCTTGAGGGACTGAAGCACCCACTGGGAGGTCCTTGGACTGCTGGCCGCCGACGACGACGTGGAGGCTTCTTCCTTGAAGGTAGTCGCTCATCAGCATCAGCAGGTGTCCTTGAATGCCTTTGGCACGAAGCTTCTCCAGCAAGCCCGCGTGCCACACCCGGTCAAAAGCACCCGCGATGTCGAGAGCGACGACAATGGTATCCAGGCCGGTGTCTAGTGAGTCCTGCCAATCCCTGGAGAGGAGCAGCAGGAGGTCTGAAGTGGAGCGGCCAGATCTGAACCCAAACTGCTGGTCAGTGATGAGGGCGGTGTTCTCGAGGTGGCGGGTGATGGCCTCCACCACTATTCTCTCGAAGATTTTTCCAACTACAGACAGGAGGGAGATAGGTCTGTAGTTGGCAGGGTCAGATCTGGCCCGCTTTTTGTGAACTGGCACCACGCGAGCCTCCTTCCATATAGAGGGCCAGGTGTTCTCCCGGACACAGGCCCCGAACACCTCCGAGAGGGGTCCTGCCAGCTCACTGGAGCAGTGACGCAGCACATGTGGGCTAACGTTGTCAGGACCAGTGGCCTTCCTGACGTCCACCGCTCTTAGAAGGCGCTCCACTTGCTCCCGGTGTACCGCAACCTCTGTCAGGGTCTGGTTGCATTCCTGTGGCAGTTGTGGTGGAGGTCTGGTGGGGTCGGCGACGGACATCTTGGCAGAGAAAAGGTCAGCCAGGAGCTCTGCCTTCTCCCTGCTGCTGGTGGCTGTGGTGCCGTCCTGCTTGGTGAGGGGAGGGATTGTTTCTTGGTGGCTGCTGCCTTGCTTTTCCTTAACAAGGGTCCACCAGGTTTTGCTGCCCACCCCTGGCCCGCACAGCTTGGCGCGGAGGTCTCTTTCCCACCTCCGTCTCGCCCATTTACTGGTGGCCACCATATTGTTGCACGCTGCTCGATCCAGGGCTTTGTTGCGGCGTGTTGGGCTCCTTTTGTAGCGGAGCCACGCAGAATATTTTCTTTCTGCAGCAAGGCGGCAGCGGTAACCAAACCAGGGCTGATCGGTGGGCTTGGAGGTGTACTGGCGGTGTGGAATGTGCTCTCGTTGGAGAGCTTTGAGACGTTCAGTAAAGGCCTTCGCCATGGGCTCTGCTCGCCCAGACAGAAGGGTGTGCCAGTCTGTTTGCTGCAGGTCTCTTTTAAGGCAGGGCCAGTCAGCTCTGTCCCACAGCCAGATAGTGTGGGAAGTGGCCTCATCCCGCGCCACGCCCACGTCTGCTCGGGTCAGGATGGCGTGGTGGTCAGAGCTGCCTACCGGCCCAAGCTGTTGGCACGTGACCCTGCCCTCTCCCAGGTCCGAGATAACGGGATCCAGCGTCCCGCCTCGCTCATGGGTCGGGAAGGTGACATGATCTGTCAGACCCTGCACCGTCAGGAGATTCTCGTAGGCGGCTCCCTCCATGTGCTGGTTTAAGTCGCCCACGATTAGGACATGCCTGCAGCGATGGCGAGTCAGCAGGTCGTCCATTTGCCCCGTCAGAAAATCCAGGGGGGCAGGCCCTTGCCTTGGGGGGCGGTACATGGCACACAGGAGGAGGGCTGTGCCATCTGTCAGAATTACTTTGAGAAACACCGCCTCTGTCGTGGGTGGTGTCTCTACTTCAAGTCTCTGGGCCTGCACTCCTTCCTTGAGGCACACTGCCACACCGCCGCCTTGTCTTCCCTGCCGGTCTCTCCTGATCCAGTGGGTGTAGCCTGGAATCCTGCCGAAGGATAACTCCACCTCACTGTTGAGCCACGTTTCAGTCACCACAGCTATGTCCACGCGGTGCCTCAGGACAAAGCTGTGGGTCAGGTCCCCGATGTTGGTGCGGAGGCCTCGCACGTTGGCGGAGAGAAGCACCAGCTGGTGACGAGTCCTCGGCGTGTCTGCCATCCTACCTGAGTTGGTGATGGGTGCTGGAGCTACTCAGGTAGGAGGGAGGGGTCGACCACTGCCAGCCAGGTGTATGGCCCCAGGAAGGAGAGAGAGAGAGAGAGAGAGAGAGAGAGAGAGAGAGAGAGAGAGAGAGAGAGAGAGAGAGAGAGAGAGAGAGAGAGAGAGAGAGAGAGAGAGAGAGAGAGAGAGAGAGAGAGAGAGAGAGAGAGAGAGAGAGAGAGAGAGAGAGAGAGAGAGAGAGAGAGAGAGAGAGAGAATAACCAGACGCGTCTCCTTCCTCAAAGCCTTTTTACCTCCTCACCCTCACCCTCCACCTCCACCGCCTCCTCCTCCCACTCTTCCTACTCCTGTTCCTCCTCCTCCTCCTGTTTCCTCCTCCTCCTCCACGGGAATGAGCGGACGTAACATCTCCAGGGAAATACTTCGTAGGTGTGAACATTCTTTTGCTTCATGTAAGTGTATGTTTCTCTCTCTCTCTCTCTCTCTCTCTCTCTCTCTCTCTCTCTCTTTATGTTTGTCTGTTTGTTTGTTTACTTGTATGATTGTTTGTTTGTGTTTTCGATAGATAAATGAATAGATGTAGATAGAAGGAGAGGGAGCGGGGGGGGAGGAGGGAGCGCCAAGCTGTTAGCAAAAGGGTGTATCGGATAACAATTTTCTTGCATCCCTTTAAAAAAATTACACTTTTATAAAAAGATTTAAAATACAATATGGAAATAAATTCTCTCTCTCTCTCTCTCTCTCTCTCTCTCTCTCTCTCTCTCTCTCTCTCTCTCTCTCTCTCTCTCTCTCTTGATATAACGCTTTGCTGTCTGACCTTTTTCCCTTATATTTATTTCAAGAGAGAGAGAGAGAGAGAGAGAGAGAGAGAGAGAGAGAGAGAGAGAGAGAGAGAGAGAGAGAGAGAGAGAGAGAGAGAGAGAGAGAGAGAGAGAGAGAGAGAGAGAGCACCGTTATAAGTTTATGGGTTCATGTGGTTTGCTACTCTGTCTTCTTTTCCACATTTCCTCACCTCTCATATTTATATCCTACAGACACCCTCCCTCACCTCCCCTCCCCTTCTCTCCTCCTCCTCCTCCTTCTTCTTTTCCTCTTCCTCCTCTTCCTTCTTTTCCTCTTCCTCCTCCTCCTAAAACACATATCGAGGAACGGGAAAATATGACATAGAAAAAAGGAAACAATGCTAATTAAAAAATAAGATTAAAATCAAGCTAAAAAATCAAACTGAAAAAAAATGAGAATGAAAAGATCGACATAAAAAAATGATGAGTTATGAGAGGTTAAAAGGGAAAAGATAGCGACCGAGAAAATGTAAAAAAATCTAACGAAAAAAAGTATTTCAGAAAAACGAAAAAATAAATTTAAATAATTAGAGAGGAAAAGAAAACGAAAATAAAAGGAAAAAGAAAATAATATGGGACTGTTAAACTGACTGTCTAACTAAATGACTGATGGAAAGATCTACTGACTGACTGTAAAGGCTTAGAGATTGCGAGAACTACGTTCGCCTCCAATGAGGAAGGTTCAGGATAGAAAATTATAGGTATCTCAGGAAGTGGGAAGGCAAACACTTGCTAACTGAACATTAGGTTTATTAAATAGCAAGTTAATAACACGGACATAACTCCTCCAACACGTACAGTAATCTAACCGTCTAGCATCCTCTCCACACAAATGATACTACCTAAATAGTAATTACATTACAAGCAGCTAAGAAAAGAGCACGAATAATCACGGGAGAGGAGTGACAGAGAAGGTTAGACTTACCTGGTGCGGAGTCGTATACACGGAAGTCAATCAGGACAACCGAGGATACACTGTGCACACAATCACCACAAAGGTGTAACAAAAATCAATAATGAACTCCCACAAACACGTAACAGTGATATAACCGTCTATTAAACCTCACCATAGTATTTCAAGTATAGTAACAACACAGCCTTTAGGCCAACACTGTGGGGAGGTTAAATAGAACAAGGTTAAAGAGCACCTGGTGTGGGATCGTGACAGTAGCACAAATGTAACGTAGTACAGCTCAAGACGAGACCAGAGGCGGCAGGATAAGAGTTCCGTTCCCTCTCTATACAGCGGCTTGAACAGGCAGAGAGAGAATCACTTCAGCCCACGAAAGTGATGTCTTCTGAATGTGGCTGAGCAGCGGTGCCGTCCTTTAACGCTCTGGGGTTCTTGGGGCATCGAGGCCGAATATGGCCCTCTTCTCCACAATTGTAACACCGTATAGCAGACGAGCTGCCTTTGGCGGGAGTAGCCTGAGAAGGTTGTGCTTAAGATAAGAAGGAAGATGGCTTAGAGGGTTTCTTACTAAAGAGATGGCCAAATTGTGGCTTGGAGTGCACATTGTGAGCAGACGCCCAATTGTCAGCAAGCTGTACAGCGGCCAACAGAGTAGTTGGTAGGCGTTCCTTCACAAAGAGACGCAAATCTGTGTTGAGGGACGATAGGAATTGATCAAGTAACATGAAGTCTTTGAGTCATAATCATCGGTAGCATTCGATGTCTCTAACCAGGCCTGAAATAGTCTAGTTAAATGAGTAGAGAACTGCTGGTAGCTTTCCCCACTCCTAATTTTAGTGCTGCGAAACTCCGACCGACAACCGTCTGGAGTCTTATGGAACCCGGTGAGGAGTGCTTTCTTAAGGAGGGGATATGAACTTGTAGTATATATATATATATATATATATATATATATATATATATATATATATATATATATATATATATATATATATATATATATATATATATATATATATATATATATATATATCAGCAGCCTTACCAGTAAGCAAAATACCAAGACTTTTTTTTAATTGGCCTCTGCATTTTTTTTTCACTGTTGTCCTTTTTCACTTTTTTGCTATTGTATCCTTTTAACATATTTTATATTTCAATTTTATGTCTCTTTTTTACTTCTTTTTAACGGATGAATCTAATCACAGAATCCAAACTACACTTTTCTACCTCGATATATTTTAGCCTGTTGTACTTTTTTTAACGGAACTATTCTTATTCTGATTTCATTACACATTTTCTTCTTCGGCTGAATTTTTTTTTTTTTACTCTGAGACAGAATATACTGGTCCAATTATATATACGGCTGTACCACTTCGCCTTATTATCTCCTCGTTCTTTTTCTGGTGTACTTATTTTGGTGATACTTAGTGTTCACATGCTTCATCCCTTCTAATTTTACTTTGTATATTGAATTTCTTGAGGTAATTTACTTATGAAGTCATAACACCTTTCCTACTTCCCCGTATTTTATATTTTGTATTGCATATTTAAAAGGAATAAATATGCAAGGTGTTTTCATTCCACTATTTACCGGAAGAATATATCCATTTTAAGTTCATTCCACTCTCTCTATATTCTGCTCTAAAACATATTTTCCATTTTTAAAGCAGAATATAAATATGGTCATTACTCCAACTCCTTTATTTCCAGTGCAATACTCTGTTTTTTTGATTAATAGTCAAGGAATATACATTGCTACTGATTGGATCTCTTTTTTTTACGTCCCTTTTATTTCAACCTTCAGGAGTAAGAATGTGTATTGAAACACGTGTCGGCGAGAAGCAGATATTTTACACACTTCTATTTCTATGTTATATTACGGAAACCTGTTCAGTTTTTCACCTCTCTTAATTTTCTTACTCGCCGACGCGTTGCTTTTCTTTTTTAGCGTTAGGTCATGAGAGTAAACAATCTAGTCTCGTGTGTTCATACATTTTTCTAATTACTCTTCATGAAACAGCAACAAACATTTTCAGTTTTCGTTTTCTTTCCTCTTTTTTGTCATCATTCATTTTACACATACTTGTTCTCGTTTGTATCAGCACAGAAGCATAAAAGTGCAGTATGTGTGTGTGTGTGTGTGTGTGTGTGTGTGTGTGTGTGTGTGTGTGTGTGTGTGTGTGTGTGTGTGTGTGTGTGTTTCAGTAATATGATGTTTCGTCCTCTCTCTCTCTCTCTCTCTCTCTCTCTCTCTCTCTCTCTCTTAATGTGAAGGCGTTGATATGTTGCAAGTGGTCGTTGAATTAAGCCAGTCTTTATCTTCACAACTGACTCACTGGCTGACTGATAAATCCTCGGTAAGTAAAAGGAGTTGTATAAATGTGTGGAGGGGTGTGAGTCCTTTCTGCCCTTCTCCTTTGTTCAAATTGGCAAATGATTCATCATATTCCGGTCATTCATTATATTCCGTCAAGTGATAGCGAAAAAGATCAATAAATATATTAATTATAGCTAATAACCATCTTAAGGGATCACTTTAATATGTTTTGCGAGGCGGGCAGAGTGAGAAAGCTGTTGATGTATCACGAGCAGACTGATCAGCAGAAGGTTTCTCGGCAAGATGTTCACCAGATCCACAACTTTCCAACGGCTACGAGACAAAGAGTCCGTTACGGGCAGTGGCTTGGATAACTCTACGGTCACATTCAGTCACGTTTACATTATTCAACAGATCCCAAGACGGGCAATGAAAGCACCCCTGGGCGTCAGCTACTACTGCTACTGCTATTGCTACTGCTACTATTATTACTACTACTACTACTGCTACTGCTATTACTACTACTACTACTACTACTACTACTACTACTACTACTGCCATTACTACTAATACTACTACAACCATTTTTTTCTAGTACTAAGAACGTTACTACTTCAACTAGTGCTATTAATAATAATAATAATAATAATAGCACTACTAACACTGTGGGTCAGCACGTGCCGCATCTCATGTTCGTACACTTCGTATCGCTTTTGAGTCGCTCGCTCAATAATAATAACAATCCATCATGTGTCGTAATTAAAGTACATGTTTGTGGCTGTCCCTTCCCTTTGCTGCACCCGCTAAGGGTTCATCAAGCATTACTGTGCGAGGTGTATCATGGTAGGACGAGTAACGAGCACGCTGCCCATTCTTCGTGCCCTAATGAGCTCCTTCTCTCCCTCAGAGCCACTCTTTCCTCCTCGCTCCCTTGCTATAAATGTCACTATTCCATCAGTTCTTGGGTAGCAACAGAATGAGTTTACTCGTAAATCAAAGTAACGATGCGAGGAACAAATGATGAGGGAGCTGAGGTTAATAAGTAAGTGATAGTTGTGGGAAGCATGAAAGCATGATCGCACGGAGCAGCGCCACGCCAACACCAGCAGGCAGCGACCAGTGTGCCCACGCCCAGGCGCGCGTCGCTTTGATGGAGGCTGATGCATTGTCTTGTTCATTATTTAAATTTAAAATTCATTTTTTGTGTATATCGGATTTCATCTATAAATCTGGTTATGCCGCCTTGTTCAGAAGACTTCTCTTTATGAGATGAAATGTCTGACACCAATACTGTTTCAGTTCTTTTGTCAAATATATATGTAAATAATGATATAAATACATCGGAGTTATAAATCATAACGCCATTTTTCTCAATGATTTTTGTACACCCATGGAAGGTCTACAGTCGCTGCTAAGTATACAACGGAGCCATCCATAACTATCCTGTAAAGAAGATGAGCTGAGGCGAGTCATACAGAAACACGAGAGTCTGTGTGACGGACAGACTGCCTCCTGAGTGCGGAGATCAATCCAGCCCACCACGGGAGGCCTGGCAAACACTGCCAAGGCGCAGAGGAACACGTCGCTACAAAACACTACCGTTCCTTCGTGGCGAGGGGCGAATCATACGCGGGATTGAAATTTCAGTTTCCGTAGACTGTTACTGCAGCGATGGTGCAACTGTTCCCTCACTTAAAAAAAATGTACAACACAACTTCGCCGATGCCACACAGCCATCAACACGCCAATATAAAGAATACAACGGCGCAATGAACGCACGCGAGGATGTTCCGCCCTGGACACTTCTGGATTATTATTTATATTACTTTGGCACTATTTTCCACGATCTCTCTGACTCAGGAGCTTCTTAATGCCATAGTTTACAAGGCCATTTCAGCTCACGTTTGGTAGAAATCCGTGCTGCCGCTGGACGCACGCAAGCACAGGAAATGATGGATTTGTATGATAATGCCCAGCGCGACTCGCTCGTCTGCGATATTCTTTATTCTTCCGTCACCACCAATTCTTGCCATCTACCATCGTCCTGCTCCTCCCCCTACATCTTTTTCTATACGTTTTGCCATAACCCTCACTACCCTCTTCTACCCCCTCGCTATTCCCTTATCTTCCATCTACTGCTTCTTTCTCTTTTGCCTTCCTTCTTCACTTTTCCTCCTGTTCCATTTCCCCAGCCTGCGCTGCTTCCGTCACCAACACCCGCGCCTTCCCTCACCCCGGGATCCCGTCTGGGCCAAAGGAATACTTTTACAAACAATATATTGCTCCTATTGCCACCTTTCACTTTACCGCGCCCTCATTTTTTGCATGGCGGCATTAATAAATTGAAATGGGCGCCGAGAGCCTAAAAGGAGATTTGACTGTTCGATAAACTCCAGAGTGAGGGGTGCCATAAAGGACGTGTTTGGGATTAGGGGAAGGGGACGGGGGAAGGGATGGGGGAGGAGGAAGGTGAAGGGGCGGGAGTGAAGGGTGTGTGTGCCTCGGCAAGGGTTGGCTAAGGAAAAGGAAGGTTTAGGAATCTCCCATTCTTGCTGCTGCTGCTACTCTTTCCCTTCCCCTTCCTTTCCCTCCCTTCTTGCCTTCGTTCAACCATCTCCTCGCCTATTTCACACAGTTCTCCATCGCTTTCCATTCCTTCAGTTTTCCATTCAAATCCCATTCCCTTCCCTCCTCGTTCCTTCCACTCCACCCCCTCCCCTCCCTCTCATTTCCTCTTACTCCCCTCCCCCCCTTCTCTTTTCCCGGCGGTCACTCTCTACCTGCTGCTAACATCTCCGCCCTGCCTAAAGGGTTATTGACAATACATGGCCGGAAGGGATAATAATAATAAGAAGAAGAAGAGGATGAGGATGAGGATGAGGAGGAGGAGGAGGAGGAGGAGGAGGAGGAGAAATAGAATAAAACGGCTGGTGGAAAGGTGGATTCAAAAATGTACGTAGGTAAATGTACGCTGAGAGCCAAATAATCTATACACACGTAATACATACACGCACTGGGATATCTTGCGGGTACAGATAACACATCATACATGGAAAGATGCTGAGGGGAATGTATGCATGTATTTTGAGGCGGGGAGATAGGTGGGTAGGTAGGAGGGAAGAGATATTGGGAGAAGCTAGGTAGGTAGGTAGGGAGGGAGGAAGGAAGGGAGGAAGGAAGGTTTGCCAAAAAAATAAGAAAGGCAGTTAAGAAGGCAGGTAGAAATCTAGGTAAGTAGTTTTGTAGATAGATCAGTACAGTGATCGGTGGATAGCTTGTTAATAAGTAGACAAGTAGATAGAAAAGAAGAAAAAAAGTAGGTAGGAGGTGAAAAGAAAGGAGGAGGGAGGAGAAGAAGAGAGATGACTATGACTATGCGGTTCAGTTCTGGTCGCCTTACAATAGAATGGATATCAAAATGTTAGAATCGGTGCAGAGGAGGATGACTAAGATGATTCAGGGGTTGAGAAACTTGCCATACGAGGGAAGACTCAAACAGTTAAACTTGCATTCTCTAGAAAGGCGAAGGGTGCGTGGAGACATGATCGAGGTTTATAAATGGATGAAGGGCTTTAATAATGGAGACATTCATAAGGTTTTGTTGGTAAGAGAACCGGGTAGGACACGAAGTAATGGGTTTAAACTGGATAAATTCAGATTCAACAAGGACATAGGCAAACATTGGTTTACTAACAGGGTGGTGGATGAGTGGAATGGGCTTAGCAGTCATGTGGTGAGTGCCAATACAATTGTCACATTCAAAAATAGACTAGATAAATTCATGGACAGCGATATTAGGTGGGGTTAGATACACGGGAGCTTAGGGTCAAAGGAGCTGCCTCGTACAGGCCTACCGGCCTCTTGTAGACTCCTGCGTTCTTATGTTCTTATGATAAGGAAGTAGGGAGTAAAAAGGATGGAAGAAAGTGTGGACAGGTAAGAAAGTAATAAGGAGGCAGCGAAGTAATTAAATACAGAGTTACTATCCATATCAGACCCTACGACATACCGATTTTCGCAAATATCTTTCAAACGAAGACTCGGATCAGCATGGGACTTTGGCACAGATTGTTTCACACACTCCGCTAATTTTTGACGCTATTGTGCAATGCCAGATGCAGATAATTATGGCGTTTACTTTTTACTGTGATGGAAAAACTTGCGTGAGCCACTTACACATTCCAACAGGTGAGGCGTGACGTATTTGTGACGTGTATCCACCACCTACCTCCACCCCTGGCTTGCCCTACTCCCATCCCTCCCTTTCCCTCCCTCCTGCCCTCCTCCTTCTCCCCCGCACTCTCTCCCCGCGCAATCTTTCTCCCCCATACCTCCCCCCCCTTTTTTGGATTTTTTCTTCTTCTTAATGTATTTTTCCTCCTCCTCCTCCTCCTCCTCCTCCCCGTCCTCCTCCTCATTATCATCATCATCTGCATTCATCCTACAACTTCTTCCTTTCTCCTTTTTGCCCTCGTCCTCATTTGTCCCATTCGTCTCTATTTCCTTCTCCTCCTCCTCTGATTTTCCCTCTTGCTCTTTCATCTCCTCCCTCCCATCTTCTCTTTACTTTCTTTTCTTTCTACATTCTTTCTTATCCTTTTTCTCCCCCGTTCAATTCTTATTCTTTAGTTTTCTCTTTTTGCATTTCTGCATTCCTGATGGAAGAAACTTTTCGTGTAGGGAGGTTGGATGATGTACGGTAATGCTTCCTTCCGCCCTCCTTCCTCACCTCCTCTTCCTCCTCTTTGCTTGCTTCTTCCTTCTTACTTTATTCCTTCCTCTTCCTTCCTTTTTTCTCATTTCAAAACACTCTTCCTTTCCACTTTAGTTTACTCCTTTGTAAACTACACCTCCCTTCTTTATTTATTTCCACTTCCGCTTCCTTCTGTTCCTAATGTTCTCTCTTCTTCCTTTTCCTCTTTTCCTCCTCTATCTCCTCCTCTGCCTCTTTCTCCTTCTGTTCACTTTATTACGTAATTCTTACCTCTTCTTCCTCAAAGTTTTTTTTTTCCAAACGCGTTTTTTTCATACTATATGTTGTCTTGTTTTCAAGATAGTGTCAAAACTTTATTATTTTTATCGTCTATTCTCCGTTTACCTTCTTCTTTGACCTTACTTTAACTTTTTTTCATTATACAGTTCCTTCAGTTTCCTGCCCTTCAGGGTTTTCTTTCTTAATATATTCTCTCTCTCTCTCTCTCTCTCTCTCTCTCTCTCTCTCTCTCTCTCTCTCTCTCTCTCACTCTCTCTCTCTCTCTCTCTCTCTCTCTCTCTCTCTCTCTCTCTCTCTCTCTCATATATATATATATGAAAATATCATGAGAGCAAAATGTCATGCAGAAAATGTAACCGAGAGAGAGACCGAGAGAGAGAGAGAGAGAGAGAGAGAGAGAGAGAGAGAGAGAGAGAGAGAGAGAGAGAGCGAGAGAGAGAGAGAGACAGAGAGAGAGAGAGAGAGAGAGAGAGAGAGAGAGAGAGAGAGAGAGAGAGAGAGAGAGAGAGAGAGAGAGAGAGAGAGAGAGAGAGAGAGAGAGAGAGAGAGAGAGAGAGAGAAAACACATGCACACACATACATACACACGTATACGCATACAGACAGACAGAGAGACAGACAAACCGCTAAGGTAACACGCCTCATTAAGCACCTGCCCATTACACTGGAGGTCATAATTAATTGACCTGCTAATGTAGAACTAACCTGTCCGCGTCACCTGAGCTCAGCGCGGGGAGGTGCTGCAGGGAATGATTGGGGGGAGGGGAATTAGAGAGGAGAGGAGATAAGAGAGGTAAGGAGATGGGGGAGGGGAGAGGGGGGAGTGGAAAGGGGGAGGAAGGTTAGGGTATGAGAGGCTATGAGTCAGGATAAATTGAAGTGGGAGGTGATAGGAGAGGAGGAGGAGGAAGGAGGGGAATGATTAGGGGAGGGAGGAAGAGGAGAGATGAGTGAGGAGGAGGTATGAGATGTGAGGAGGGGATGGAAGGGGATAAAGAATAAGAAGATTGTAGGTTGATGAAGAAAAACAAGAAGGGGTAAATAGGAGATGGAAGAAAGTGTGTTAGCGGGAAGGAAGGGATATAGGAGAGAGAAAGAGAGAGAAAAAGAAGGTTGAAAATATGGGAAAGCATGATGAGGTGATGAACGAGGGGAGGGAGAGGGGGTACGAAAGGAGTTAAGATAGGGGGAAATATATAAGAAAAAGGAAGAGAGGGAAAGTTGTGTGGGAGGATAGGAGAGGTGAGGGGGGAGAGGTGAGGGTGAAAGGGGGTGAGGGTGAAGGGGGTATTTATGTTAAATGTGAAATGGTAATGAGAATGGGAATGGCGAGGTTAATGAGGCGCTAATGAGGTTAATGAGAATGACAACACTCGACAACACTCAGCTATCACCTTCTTCAACGCTAAATGTTCTCGGTCAGGGGAGGCGGTGGCTGCGTCGTCAGAGTAACGGCACCGTGTTCAGGAGGACGCGAGTTCAATCCCCGCCCGGTGCCACCAAGCTGGGATTTTTCAGCCGCCGCCGAGTGGCTTAAAACTACCCACATGCTGTCCAGAA
The DNA here is from genome assembly GCF_024679095.1 of Eriocheir sinensis. Taxonomy (NCBI): domain Eukaryota; kingdom Metazoa; phylum Arthropoda; class Malacostraca; order Decapoda; family Varunidae; genus Eriocheir; species Eriocheir sinensis. Next base: position 28,985,603 of record NC_066509.1, on the reverse strand, counting down.
GACCACCTATCAACCCGGACTTTAGATTCTAGGATCAAAGATGAGCTCTGGAAGGGCAGCATGAGCCAATACAAGATGGCGCCACTATAAACACTCGCCTGCGCCAGAACGGGCAAGGCCGACCATCAGGACCCACCGGAAAGAAGCCTTGGACCGACCATCAGGATCCGCCGGGAAGAAGCCTACCGGCGCAATAGGCCGCAATGTAAAAAAAAAAAAAAAAAAAAAAATCCTTAACTCAAAATCTCAACTGGAAACTTCATATCTCATCTCTTACTAAATCAGTTTCCTCTAGGCTGGGCGTTCTGTACCGTCTCCGCCAGTTCTTCTCCCCCGCACAGTTGCTATCCATTTACAGGAGCCTTTTCCGTCCTCGTATGGAGTATGCATCTCATGTGTGGGGGAGGTCCACTCACACAGCTCTCCTTGACAGAGTGGAGTCAGAGGCTCTTCGTCTCATCAACTCTCCTCCTCATACTGATAGTCTTCTACCTCTCAAATTCCGCCGCCATGTTGCTTCTCTTTCTATCTTCTATCGATATTATCATGCTGAATGCTCTTCTGAACTTGCTAACTGCATGCCTCCCCCCCCTCCCGCGGCCCCGCTGCACACGTCTTTCTACTCATGCTCATCCCTACACTGTCCAAACCCCTTATGCAAGAGTCAACCAGCATCTTCACTCTTTCATCCCTCACGCTGGTAAACTCTGGAACAATCTTCCTTCATCTGTATTTCCTCTTGCCTACGACTTGAACTCTTTCAAGAGGAGGGTATCAGAACACCTCTCCACCCGATATTGACCTCTCTTTTTGGACACTCCTTTGATCTCTATTCAAGAGCAGTGAGTAGAGGACTTTTTTTTTTTTTTCTTTACGCCCTTGAACTGTCTCCTTAACTGTAAAAAAAAAAAAGAAAGAAAGAAAAGGTGGTGATGAGGTAATGGGGATGTAGTGGTGATGGGAGTGGTGATGAGGGGATATATGAAAATGGAAATGACTGGTGGGTTATGATAATGAGGTTCTGGTGATGTTGGTCATGAGGGTGATGATTGTGATGATGATGTTACTGAAAGGATAAGAAGGAAATGAGAATGGGGGTGACTTTAGGTGATGAAGATGGTGATGACGTAGCAATGAGGTAGTGAGGGTGATGATGAAGGGATGGCAAAGGTGATGTGAAGGGTTGTGTAGGGCGACAATTAGAACGGAGGTGACTGTTGGTGGTGGTGGTGATGTGGTGATGAATCAGTGGTGCTGATAGTGGAAGAGTGGTGATGAGTCAGTGGTGCTGATAGTGGAAGAGTGGTGATGAAGTGAAGGGCGAGTGTGACCAGCAAGTTTATTCTTTCTTTATCCATCCATCTTTACCAACTCATTATATTCATTGATTTCATTCTTGTTTTACGTATTACATTCCTTCTTTATTTGAGTTTTCTGTCTTTCTTTATTCATGTAATCATCTGGAAGCTGGAGAGTTGATTACTTCACATTTATGTGTGTCATGTTTTTTTTATATATTTATTGACGTATTCAGATAACTTTATATACTTACAATTCTCTTATCCCCAAATAACACGGTACATATAATAAAATATAAAAAATCGTCTGATGGTTCAAAAATATGAAAAAAAATATCTCAATGCTTACTGTACATTTAATTTTTTTCAGCGTTTACACTATTCCACGTACACACTCTGAACGTGACCGTATCAGGAAGGCTTCTTTACATATATGCATGCATACACACACATACACACACTTACTTAAGCAGCAGCAGCTTTTAATTCTCAGTGAACCTAAGGTATTGTGCGAATATTCACAACACCTGAAGAGTAATTGTAAAAAAGATATGTGAGGATATTTTTTTTTTTTTACTCTCGCCTCACATTTCCTCCCTCCACATACTTCCCCCCCCTCGCCTCTTTCTCCCTTCCCTGTCCTCTTTCTCGCTTTTTTCTCCCTTTCCAGTCCTCTCGTCTCTGTTTTCTTCATTTCCCAACATTACCTCCATCTCTCCTTTCACACTTTCCCTTCCTTCCCATTCTCCCTTCTCATTGTTTTGTTCTTTCTCCCTTCTCTCTCTCTCTCTCTCTCTCTCTCTCTCTCTCTCTCTCTCCCCCCTCACACACATGTCTGCCTCGCGTCTGTCTGTGTGTCGTGGTCGTCGCCTGTTTTCAGGAGACAGTATTCGCTCATCAGCATAATATTCTTCCTAGCATATTTTTTATCAGTGGTATTTTAGGAGTATTTTTTCCTTTTCCTTCTGTGTTTCGCGCAGCGGGCATAATTCAACCCTTTTCTACCTATTTTTTGTTGTTGTAATTATCCTTTATTAATATACTTTAAATCACCTATTCAGCTTTATAAAAATAAACAGCACTTCCCAAGCTTCAGGAAACACAACTCTTTATAATTTTTTATTTATTTTTACGTCGCGGCCTATTGCGCCGGTAGGCTTCTTCCCGGTGGCGCCTGATGGTCGGCCTAAGGCTTCTTCCCGGTGGGTCCTGATGCTCGGCCCAGCCCGTTCTGGCGCAGGCGAGTGTTTGTAGTGGCGCCATCTTGCATTGGCTCATGGTGTCCTCCCGCAGCTCATCTTTAATCCTAGAATCTAGAGTCCGGGTTGATAGGTGGTCTTCTGGACAGCATGAGGGTAGTTTTAAGCCACTCGGCGGCGGCTGAAAAATCCCAGCTTGGTGGCACCGGGCAGGGGTTGAACTCGGGGCCTCCTGAACGCGGCGCAGTCACTCTGTCGACTCAGCCACCGCCTCACGTATGCTTCAAATCATCTGTACAATTTGTCTTCTGTTAATTCACTGAACAGCAAACACCATTCGCTATTCTACATTAATCACGGTACATAATATCCACACTCCTGAGCCAGTACAACTCTTTACATCGCTCACTTAGATATGTATTTCAAACCGTAAATTTTCACACACAGGTACTTCATATCATCTATACTGTTTACCTTCCACATAAACCAATCATTAAAAACCCTACTAGCCGTTCAGTCATCCTCCCAACAGAAACACTTACTCATTTTACTGATTATTTTTTACAAATACTTCAAATCATCTATACAGTTTACCTTCCACATAAACCAAACATTAAAAACCCTATTAGCCGTCCAGCCATCCTCCCAATATACTCACTTAAGGCCGGGTTCTAGCAGTATCATTACCATTATAATGTATAAGCGTCCAGTTCCATAATTTGATGATAAATCGTAGTGTGTAATATATGGTTTTGAAATTTCATCTTTCTTTTTTTCTATCAAGAAAAATGTCTTTTTAATTTAAATATTTGTGAATATTTTTTAAAAAAAATAGATAAAGAGCATTTTTAAAAAATTACTAAAAATATGAAAATAATAAAAAAAGACATTTTTCTCTTGATAGAAAGTTTAAAGAAAGATGAAATTTCAAAACTCCTTATACAGATCAATAGGCGTACCTAACAATACCATAGCCGATCCAGGATTCAGGACGTTTCCTAAGTTAAAGAAGGTAATGTTGTACTTGTATTTCGTAAAGAATCCTTATAACCAAAAACTAACTAAATTATGAGTATTTTTTTTCTTGAACACAACATTCAATAAATAACAGAACAATAATATGAAAATACGTATAGCTACCGTTGCCAGATTGTCGTACTCAGAGCATAGTATTTAACGGTTTTTGACGCATAACTATTGCCAAGAACCATCAGGATCTTACTCCTTTAACGATAACTATAAATTAGTTTCGTTTTTGGAGCCCAAAAGACAGTTTTGGGGCAGGAAGTCGGGAAATATAATCGGCTGAGTATGACAATCTGGCAATAATCTGTAGCCGAGGCAGCAGCAGCCTGCCATGTTGCGGGTGTCAGATACCTAAAATAGTATACTTTTACTGCGCAAAGCAGGTGGTGTCACTTATTGTGACTTCGTGAGCTTTAATATTTATCTATTTGTGTATATTTCATGGTGGCAAAACTTATATTACTTGTTTCATTTTTACCAGTGACACGAATTTGTGACTGTTTATCACAATAGAATTTCACACTAATAAGTGAATCAGACTCCACAGAAATGTTACCAGTGTGTGTATGAATTAATACAAAGATAAGCACATACTTTGCTTTAACTCTAGGATGTCTCGTGGATCATTAATAAATAAAAACAAAATATCCGGCTAAGTTACTCTTTGGCCATTTCCTTTAATGGCGCCCAAAAAACAGTCCCTCCGCCAAGTTTGTAACCCACATTTGGTAATGTTAGGTGCGCCTATTTTCACATATACTTCAAATCATCTATACAGTTTGCCCCACCAGCCGCTCAGCCTCCTCCGCTCCCCACACTCCCGGTCATCCTTCAAACCCCGGCCCTTCGCCCCGGCCCACACTGCGATATAATTAGTGAAGGAAAAGAACAAAGGCCTGGCTTTTACTCTCGAGGATAATGACGATTGGGAGGAAGGAGTTTACAGCTGATTACTTAGAATAAATATGGATACACTCTCTCTCTCTCTCTCACCCGACCTCTGCTTCACTCACACCCGACCTCTGCACACTCACACCCGACCTCTGCTGAGAGAAGGACGTGAGTCACGTGACCTCGTCCCGCTGCGCTCCACAACCTCGCTTGCCCGCGCTTCACATCTTGTCAGCCCTGTGTTTTCGTCGTGCTCTTGGGATTGCGTTTGCTTTCACGTGCGTTTGTGTGTTCTCGCTTGTGGACCTTGTGTGTTGCCTGTGATTTCCCGACATGTGTTTTGTGTGTGATCACTTGTGGTTTCTGCGAGTGTGTCTTCCTGTGGTTGCCTCTGTGATTTATGTTTCCGGTGTCTTAGCGTGTGATCTGGCTGTTTCCGGGTGTTCTGCGTGGGTTTCAGAGTGGTTCAAGTGTGTCGTGTTTCCGGTGTTTTTGCGTGTGATTTGGCTGCTTCTAAGTTTACTGCGTGGGTTTCAGAGTGTTTTGAGTGTGCTGTTTTGTTTCCGGTGTTTTTGCGTGTGATCTGGTTGTTTCAGAGTGCTCTGCGTGGGTTTCAGAGTGTTTTGAGTGTGCTGTTGTGTTTCCGGTGTTTTTGCGAGTGACTTGAGGGTGTTTAGTCGTGCTTGTGCTTGGGTTTCTGAGTGTTTCGCGTGTTCCGAGTTTGTTGTTGTGTTCCCGAGTGTTTCACGCGTGATTTGGGTGTGTCGACAACTGACCCTTTGAATTCCCAGAGGATTCAATCTGCTCATCCTCACTACACCCTCTTTAAATCCCCTAGAGGATTAACACTTCCTACACCCCTTTCCCTCACCTCACCTAAGCCCCCCCACCCTCGCTCACCTCACATCCCTTTTGCTCCTCCTCATCCCCTAGAGGATTAGCCCCTCCTACTCCTCCCTCACCTCCACATATTTCTAAGCAATCCCCCCCTCACTTACCTTACCTCACATCCTATTTACCCATCCCTTCACCCACCTTACCTCGCCTCTTTCTTAACCCTTCTTGTTCTCACACACCTCACTCACCTCACATCCCTTCCTACTCCTCCTCTCTCCCACTTACCTCCTTTCCCAAACTCCCTCTCACTCACCTCACCTATTTCCTAACCCTCCTTGATCTCACACACCTCACTCACCGCCTCCCTTTCCCCCTCTTTACTCACCTCACATCCCTTCCTACTCCTCCTCTCTCTCACTTTTCCTCCATTACTAAACTACCTCTCACACACCTCACCCCCTTTCCTAATCCCCTTCACTCTGTGTTTTTATCTCTTTCATTTCAGCTAAGATGGCGCCTAAGAAGTGCAGTACTTGTAACGGTAGCTTCTCAGCTCACTTTTTTACAGGGCGTTCTGCTGTCTGTCGACTGTGTCTCTCCAGGCAGCATCTCGAGACAAGACTGCAGGAGCAGGAAGAGAAGATGGAAGAAGGCCAGAATAAAATAATAGAGCTTTCTCTCACCAGGCAGCTTCTCGAGACAAGACTACAGGAGCAAGAAGAGAAGATGGAAGCAGGTCAGAATAAAATAATGGAGCTTTCTCGCACTGTTGCCTCCTTGCAAGAATTCATCCAAGCTAACGTTGCTGTGGTGCCAGACCCAACCAGACCAGAGTTCCTCGTCGAAGACGGAACTATTGCTATCCTGGTGCTGGGATCAACGATATACCTGCTGCTCTTGAGGAGATCTCCTCCCAGGCTACTAATGATTCACTGTTTGTTATTTCCACAGGTACGAACGACGTCACCACGACCCGGTCTGAGGAACTCCTGGAGAAGTACCGTAGGCTCATCCAGCAGTATAAGTCTAAATCCCCTAACATTTTGAATTCAGGAGTTCTACCACGGACTTGGGCGGAGAGCGACTTTTTCAGTAAGGCATTCAGCCTAAACAACCGCTTACAGATTCTTTGTAGGGAGCTTGACGTGGAGTTCTTCAACGCATGGGACAATTTCTATGGACAAAGTGAGCTCTTCAACAGGGACGGATTGCACCTTTCTCCCATCGGGGCAGCCAGATTCGGAAGGCTCCTCAACGGCGCAGTACGTGTCATCCGAGCAAAAAACGAGTCACATCCACGTCCCTCCACACCGCCCGTGTAAATAGACGCCGTGCACCGCAACAAACCCGTAACCGTGATCCCGCAAGTACCACCACCTCTATTACCAAGCCTCTAGATAACTTAAAAATCCTTAGTTTCAATGCGCGTAGCCTAAGAAACAAATTTGATGATCTGAGATGTCTTGCTCTAACAGAAAATTTTGACATAATTGCTAGAACCGAGACATTTATCGACACCACAAATATTGATTTAACCCTAGAACGCTAACCATGGGTATGAGGTACCCGAAGCGAATGACGTCATTGCCATTGTGTATGGTTCCGGTGCTCTGAGGGTACCCACCTCCTCAGTAGCTTCATGTGCCCGCTTGACAGTGTAGGGGAAGGTCACGTTGTCTCGCTCTCTCTGCTCACCTTTGTTGTAGGCCTACATTCGGGTGCGGCATACCCATGGTTGGTGATACAGGGTGTTGTACATGTCCCTAGGATATTGTTTACGTACTTTTTTAGTGATCACCTGTGCAGTGGATCACAGGACCTGGGAGGCCATACAAGAAGTTTGGAAGCCATCGGATGATAATTTTTTTTATGAAATTTTTTTTTTTAAATTTTTGAACATTTTTCCTATTTTTAGTAACATTTTTCAGTACCTGATTTTCATACCAAAACAATACGTTTTTCAGTTCTTCTTAATGTTAAGTCAAGATACAAAGTTTGAAGTCCCTTCATGTAACTTTATTCCATTAAAACTTTACATTTAATTTTATTTATTTTTTTTCAAAATCGGGTATGATGTACCCATGGTTAGTAGTGGTGTGACTTTTTCTAAGGTTAGTGTTCTAGGGTTAAGTTCCGAATACAACATAGATGGCTACAGACTCTTCAACAAAGATCGTGTAAACCGCAGAGGCGGTGGTGTCGCCCTTAATGTCAAAAGCTATTTGCAACCCACTGACAAAACACCGGGAAACAGTAACGTTGAACATTTGTGCGTGCGAGTAAACATTGCAAAAGTCAATTTAAATATATCTGTCACCTACAGACCTCCCGGGGAATCACTCGATGACGACCTTGAAATGTACAGCGTCTTAAGGCAGTCACTTAATAACAACGACTCACTGATATTAGGAGACTTTAACCTCCCCCATATCGACTGGGCGACACTCTCAGGTACAGAAGGCGAGTCACATAGAATGATCGAATTTCTAGAAGAAAATTATCTAAGCCAAATGGTTTCTGAGCCAACTCGACAAAATAATATACTCGACCTTGTTATAACGACCCAAGATAACCTAGTCAGTAGCGTCACGGTAGGAGAACACCTCGGTTCTTGCGATCATAAATTAGTGCGCGTCGACATTAGAGCTCAATCATCAGTGACTGAAAATAAAGTAAAGGTGCCCAATTTCAAAAGAGCTAACTTCGTAGAAATCCGACAAAAACTAACAGAAATACAACTATCAGATGACGGCAACGTAGATGAAGCCTGGCTAAGCCTTAAAAATCACTTACTCACTCAGCAGAACACATTCGTCCCCTTGTGCGAGAAGCTAATTAACACTAATAAAAGCCCACCGTGGTTTAATAGCGAAATTAAACAATCAGTCAATGAGAGAAAATTCTTTGACAGGTTAAAGAAAGAACAAACCACGCCCGAAAACATTAGACTTTATAATGATGCCAGGCGACGAGTAAAAAGACTAGTAGGTCAGGCAAAGCGTAGATATGAAGAAAATATTGCAGCCAACTGTAAAAATAATCCGAAATCTTTCTTCAGTTACATAAACAGCAGAAAGGCGATCAAAAGTGGTATTGGACCTTTAACAAACAGCGACGGTGCACTAGTGACTGACAGCCAACACATTGCAAAAATCTTAAACAATTACTTTTCCTCGGTGTTTAATACTAACAGTCTTCCTCTCGCTACCAACAACACCAGTACTATTGTAAATCTCGAGCATGCATTGCCTAATTTTGAAATAACAACCGATGAAGTCCTTAAAGCTCTCCATTCACTTAAAACAAATAAAAGTTCCGGACCCGACAAAGTATATCCTATACTGCTTAAAGAAACAAAGAGCGAAATACTCTCCTCCCTCACTACCGTATTCAATATGTCCTTGCGACAAGGCATCGTCCCTTCTGATTGGAAAAAGGCTAACGTGACACCGATTTTTAAGAAAGGAGACAAAAAAATACCAGGTAACTACCGACCCATTAGTCTAACTTCAACTGTAGGTAAGCTACTCGAGAGCATAATTAGAGACAAAATTGTGAGTTACCTCGAAAGCCACTCATTAATTGGGGACTCCCAACATGGCTTCCGTAACAAAAGATCCTGCCTGTCACACCTACTGACCTTTTATAACGATCTCTTCTCAATTTATGACGTAACCAAATCAGTGGACGTAGTCTATCTTGATTTCCAGAAAGCGTTTGGTAAAGTCCCACATCATAAATTACTTTATAAATTAAAGCAAATAGGCATTGACGGTCAAGTAAACCAATGGATCGCGAATTGGTTGAGCAACCGACAACAAAGAGTTGTGATTGACGGATTTAACTCAGAGTGGGCGCCGGTCACTAGTGGCGTCCCTCAGGGCTCGGTTCTTGGCCCAGTGCTCTTCATTATTTACATCAACGACGTGGATGTTGGACTCAATAATCGCATTAGTAAATTTGCAGACGACACAAAGATTGGTAACTCGGTTCTCACTGACGAAGACAGGCAAAGCCTCCGAGAGGATTTGCACAAAATTTCAGCTTGGTCGGATAAATGGGAGATGCCCTTTAACGAAGACAAATGCCAGGTCCTTCAAGTTGGAACAAAAAATAAGAAGTTCGATTACGAAATACGCGGCGTTAAACTCACAAGCGTTCAGTGCGTTAAGGACCTGGGGATTAAAATCGCGTCAAACCTCAAATTCTCACACCAATGCATCGATGCAGCAAATAAAGCGAACAGAATGTTGGGCTTCATTAAAAGAAACTTTTTATTCAAGAATAAAGATGCAATACTTCCGCTCTACAATAGTTTAGTCAGACCCCACTTGGAATATGCGGTACAGTTTTGGTCTCCCCACCATGCAACATGTTCTCTCTTGAGAAACGTCGCCTCCGAGGAAAACTGATCGAATGTTTTAAAATACTTAATGGTTTCACGAATGTAGACAGAACAAAATTGTTTATGGTCGATGACACTTTGAGAACGAGGAACAATGGAACAAAACTCAAATGTAGACAAGTAAATTCAGACTGCACCAAATTTTTCTTCACCAACGTTGTAGTGCGATAATGGAATAAGCTCCCACCATCAGTGGTCCAGTGTAACACGATTGACTCCTTTAAAAACAAGCTCGACCGTCACTTCCTTGAACTTAATATTAACTAGAATAAAAAAAGCAACGTTTTGGAGCCAACTGATTAATGTAAAATCACTTAGGTTTAAGGACAGACCACCTAGTCTGGACCATGGGGTCTGTGTTGTCTGAGTGTCTATGTAAATCTATGTAAATCTCTCTCTCTCTCTCTCTCTCTCTCTCTCTCTCTCTCTCTCTCTCTCTCTCTCTCTCTCTCTCTCTCTCTCTCTCTCTCTCTCTCTCTCTCTCTCTCTCTCTCTCTCTCTCTCTCTCTCTCTCTCTCTCTCTCTCTCTCTCTCTCTCTCTCATTGCTGCACAAAAACAATCAACACCAAGACTATAATAAACTTTGAAGAAAGAAAAAAAAATTCGACACTTTCTCAAACTGAGTAAAATAAGGTTATTGTCAGGAGACAATAATAGAATCATTTGGGGAAGAGAGAAAAGAAAGAGGAGAGAATGACTGAAAAGTGGATGAAAAGTAGAAGAATGGAAGGAAACATGAAAAACGAATGAAGAGGAGGGAAGGAAGGAAGAAATGAAGGAAGGATTGAAGGACAAATGAGGTAAAAACGAAAGAAAGATGGAAGAAGAGGAAGATGAAAAGTAACTAATTGGAAGATGAATAAAATAAATAAAGAAAGGAGAAGTGAAACAAAGGGAAGGAAGAAAGAGGAAAGGAAAGACGAGAGCTAGGTAGGAAGCAGAAAGCACGGAATGCACATTGCTGCCAAAAACAATCAACACAAGACTATAAAAAGACGATGAAAAGGGAAAGAAAAAAGAAAAAGGAAGAAAAAGAAAAAATGCCAGGAGACAATAATGGGGCAAGGAAGGATTTGGAAGAGAAAAGAAAGAGAGGAAGGAAAGGAAGGAAGAACAGAATGACGAAGGAAGGAAAACATGATAGAAAAGAATGGATCAAGGTGATCATGGAGGACGGAATGACGGAATGAAGGAAAGAAGAAGGAAGGAGATGAAGGGAAGGAGAAGGACAAAGAGGAAGAAATGATAGATGGAGAGGAAGGGAAACATGATTAATGACGGAAGATGAATAAATAAATAAAAGAAGAAAAGTGAATTAAAGGAAGGAAGAAAAGGAAAAAAAAAAAGAGGAGCTAGGTAGGAAGAAATAATGCATAGGAAGAAAGAAAACAGCAAGAAAAGACACGAAGGAAATAAGCAAGAACAGAAAGAAAAAGAAAAAGAAGATAGGATTAGGAAGGAAGGATAGGAACAAAGTAAAGAAAACAAGGACTGAGGAAGGAAGAAAAAAACGACATGAAGGTAAAAAAACATGATAGACAATGAGGAAGAGATAGGCAGAGGGAGGCAATGAAATGAAGGAAAGAAGGATGGAAGAGAGGGAGAAGAAAGAGAAGAAATGAGAGTAGGAAGGAAAGGAAACATGATTAATGACGGAAAGGAAGAATGACGAAAGTGATAGATGGAACGAAGGAAAAAAGAAATGACGAGGGTAAAAAGATATATAAGGGAGGAACGAAGATAGAGGAAGACACGAAAGGAAATAAACAAGAACAGAAAGAAAAAAGAGAGATAGGATTAAATTGATGATGAGGAAGAGGAGAAAAGGAAAGGAGAGGAGGAGAAAGAAGGAAAAGAGAAGGGAGGAGAGGAAGGGAAGGAAGAAGAGAAGAAGTGGAGAAGGGAGAAGGAGGGGAAGAAGATAGAGGAGAAGAGGGAGAAACTTAAGAGTGATCGAAAAGGGACGAGAAGGAAGAATGATGAAAGGTAAGGAGGAGAAGGAAGGAGGGAGGGATGGAGAATGAAAGAGAGGGGAGGGAGGGAAGAAAGTGAGGATCAGAAGGATTGGAGAACTATGAGATATTTATATAATATATCTACTTTGTTCCTCTCTCTTATAAGGATTGGTTCTTCTCCTCTCTCTCTCTCTTCTCTCTCTCTCTCTCTCTCTTGTATATCTCTCTTCTCTCTCTCTCTCTCTCTCTCTCTCAGTCTCTCTTTTCTCTCTCTCTCTTTCTCTCTCTCTCTCTCTCTCTCTCTCTCTCTCTCTCTCTCTCATTTTTATTCTATTTTCCATTTCCCTTTCCTCCTCTCCACTTTCTTTGTCACCTTTTTCCCTTCCTTTCATCTGTCTCTTCCTGGCCCTTTCTTTTCTTTTAAGCTTCTTTTCCCACTCCTCATTATTCTGCTTTTCCTGCTGTCCACTCTTTATCAAGGTTTTTCTTTTACCTCCTCCCCATCTTTTTTTCCCCTCTTCTTCCCCTTTTTACTTTACTATATTTTTCCTCACTCCTTCCGTCTTTTATCTATATATCAAGTCTGTCTCCTTTTTCTGCTCTTCCATTATTTTCTCCGTTACCTTTCTATATATATTTCTTGTCCTCTTCTTCCTGTTTACTATATTTTTCAATTTCACATCCTCTACTTCTATCTTTTTAAATCTTCTTCTTCCTTTTTTCCTGACCTTAATTTTTTTTTCTCCTCCTTCATCTCCTCTCTTTCTCCTTTCCACTTCCATGTCTTCCACTCTTCCCTCAGCCCCTTTTCTCCTGAATTCTTTACTATCATTCTCTTATTTCTGTTTTCCTGTCTTTTCTTCTTCCTCCTTTCTTCCTTTTCCCCTCTTCTCTCCTCCTTCATGTTTCCCCATGTTTCTCACATTCCTCACCACCACTCTTTGTTTTCTCTTTTACGTTATTTATTTATAATCTTTATCTTCAAACTATAATTTCACTCTCTCTCTCTCTCTCTCTCTCTCTCTTCAGGTTTGTGTGTGTGTGTGTTTGTGTGTGTGTGTGTGTGTGTGTGTGTGTGTGTGTGAAGGTGGCAATAAACCGTGACACGGGGAGGAGGGAAATAGTGTAGTGTGTGTGCGTCTCTCGTCAGTTCCGAGTAAATCTCTCAAACTACTCAATTTATTGCGTTTTACTTTCCCAGTTCATTCAAAGCTTTTGAATCAATCCTAACCGAAAGACTCAAAAGCACCTTTCCACTTTCTAACCTTCTATCTGGTCGCTGCAGTATGGGTTCAAGGGCGTTCTACCATTGGCGATCTTCTTGCTCTCCTAACCGATTCTGGTCATCCTCTCTTAGCCGTTTCGGTGAAACTTTCTCTGTTGCGCTAGACATATCGAAAGCCTTCGATAGAGTCTGGCATAAGGCTTTGCTTTCTAAATTGCCTCTTCCAGATTCTACCCTCTCTCTGTTCATTTATCTCCAGTTTCCTTTCCGACCGTTCTATCTCTGCGGTGGTAAGGTGGTGACGGTGCTTACTGTTCTTTCCCCTAAACCTATCAATGTGGTGTTCCACAGGGCTCTGTCCATGTTATCACCCACTCTTCCTGTTATTCATTAATGATTTTCTTCTTCCATAACAAACCGTCTTCCAGTCCACTCCCCTTACATACGCTGGACGACTGCACTCTGCATTATTCAACTTTTTTTCAATAGAAGGCCATCCCAACAGAAGGCTATCGACTCCCAGACTCGAGGCTGCGGAACGCTTAACCTCAGACATTGCCTATCATCATTCCGATTGGGGTAGAAGGGAACCTTGTGTCCTTCAATGCCTCAAAACTCAATTCTCAACCTATCAACTCGACACAATCTTCCCAAACACCTATCCCCTATTCTTCGACAACACTCAGCTTGTCACTTTCTTCAACACTTAACATCCTCGGTCTATCCTAACTCAAAATCTTCTCAACTGAAACTTTACATCCTCCTCTCTCACTAAATCAGCTTCCTCGAGGTTTAAGGCGTTCTGTATCGTCTCTGCCAGTTCTTTCCCCCGCGCAGTTGCTATCCATATACAGGGCCTTGTCCGCCCTCGTATTGAGTATGCATCTCACGTGTAGGGCTCCACCACACTCCTCTTCTGGAAAGACTGAAGTCTAAGGCTCTTCGTCTCTTCAGCCTCCTCCTCCTACTAATAGTCTTCTACCTCTAAATTTCGTCATGATGTTGCCATTTTTTACTTTCTGCATCGCCTATTTTCACGCTGACTGTTTTCACTGAACTTTGCTAACTGCATACTGCATACCCTATACTGTCCAAACCTTTACACATAAGAAGACTTGACCAGCATCTTCACTTTCTTCATCCCCTCCACCTTCAGTAAACTCTGGAACAATGCTTCCTTCATCTGTATTTCCTCCTGCCTACGACTTGATTCTTTCAAGAGGAGGGTATTATGACACCCTCTCCTCCCGAAATCTGACCTCTTTCGGCCACCTTCTTTGATGATTTTTTTAGGAGGAAAGTGGGCTTTTTTATTATTGTTTCCTTTTTGTTGCCTCTTGAGCTGCCTCACTTTGTTGTAAAAAAAAAAAAAAAGAGTCAACTAGTGCGTGATTACTGTTGCCAAGACGAGCCGCTTTAATTGTGTGGTGCTGACGAGATGATTAGATGAAACACTTACCTGTGTGTGTGTGTGTGTGTGTGTGTGTGTGTGTGTGTGTCTAAAATACACGAGTCTGCAATTTCATGTATTATGTATATAGGACAGTTTCATCCACTGCCAAGCAAACACACACACACACACACACACACACACACACACACACACACACACACACACACACACACACACACACACACACACACACACACACACACTCACCATACAGTTTGTCTCCCTTGCGGGTATAAATTTAATAAACCCAAAACAAAACCAATTTAAAACTAATTTTACGGACACGCACGCACACACACACAAAGGGGAGGCGAAGGGAATCCAACTGGAGCACGTAACAACATAAACAAACAAACATAAATAAAGTGACGTAAAACATTATAACAAACAGTAAAACAAACAAATGCTTCCAGAATGTACTCCAAATGTTTACGAATGGAGACATAAGCTCGCCCACACACACACACACACACACACACACACACACACACACACACACACACACACACAGACACACACACACACACACACACACACACACACATGGTTTAACTACACTGTAAAGCTTGGTCGCTAGGATTGCAAATATTGTGTGTGTGTGTGTGTGTGTGTGTGTGTGTGTGTGTGTTTTCTCTCTCTTCCATATTCAGTCTGTGAATTAGTAGTTTTCCATTCTTTCATTTGTTTCCTTCTTTCTTCCTTCTTTCTCACTTTTTATCCTTCCCTTCCTTCCGTTTTTCGCCATTCTCCATCATCTATTAAACATTCATTTACTTCTATCTCCTGCCTTCTTCATTTAGCATTTCTTTTTTTCTCTTCCTTTCATTTTCATTTTCTTGTTTACATTCCACTGACTTCCTTCTTTATATCATTCATTCTCCATTTTTGCTGTACTTTTTTTTCTATTTCACACTCTCTCTCTCTCTCTCTCTCTCTCTCTCTCTTTCCTTTAATAAAGAACCCATTTTCTTCAGTTCCTTCCCTCCTGTGTAGCTAGTCACAAACAACCTCGTAAGGACCAGAGGGTCTGCTGTTGTTTGTTCTTCCTTTGTGTTTCTTGTGTTCCTTTGTGTTCCTCCATTCCTTCCTCCTCAGTTTATTTCTCAGATTTTTTCTTCACTCTCTGTATTTCTTATGTCTCTTTTTTTTTTAACATCCGGTTTTTTCTCATTGACTTCCTTTTGCTCCTTATCTTGTTTACTTTTATTTCACCTCCTTCAATACTAAGAACTCTTATCACCACTTCCTTCTCCTCCTCCTCCTCCTTCTCTTTCTCCTCCTTGTTCCCTGTAAGTGGCCGAAAAAAGTAAAATAAGACCTCAATAAACGAACATTTTAGGAATGACAACGACAATATATGAAAGTGATAGATGATATTGGAAGTAATGATGACAGAAGAAATGTATAAGTGAGGTGACGGCGAAATGGAACGTCTTGGTGTCTGAGAGTTACGTTCAATGCTGAAAGGAGAATGAAGAACGGCGGGAAATAAACTATGATTCTCTCTCTCTCTCTTATTATGTTTCTCTCTCTCTCTCTCTCTTTTTCTCTCTCTCTTCTCTCTCTCTCTCTCTCTCCCCTCCTCTCTCTCTATACCTTCTTACCTCTTTCCTCACTTTCTTCTTTTTTTTCTTTCTCAGTTTTTTTCTTCTCTCAGCAAATATTTTTCTCCATCATTTGCTCTGTTTTTTTTGTCTTCTTTTCCTCCTCCTTCTTCCTTTTTCTCTCCCTTTGCTCTGTTCATTCTTCAGTCAGGAGGAAGTAATTTTTTCATCACTTTCTTCTTCCTTCATTTTTTTAGGTAAGGTATTTTTTCTGCTTCCTTTTCTTTCTCTTTTTTCTTGCTCAGTTTTCTTCAGGTCTTTGTTTTCCTCTTTCCTCAGTGTGTGCATTGCTCTCCTCTTCCTCGTCTTTCCTTAGGCAGAGAAGGAGTGTGTGTGTGTGTGTGTGTGTGTGTGTGTGTGTGTGTGTGTGTGTGTGTGTGTGTGTGTGTGTGTGTGTGTGTGTGTGTGTGTGTGTGTGTGTGTGTGTGTGTGTGTGTGTGTGTGTGTGTGTGTGTGTGTGTGTGTGTGTGTGTGTGTGTGTGTGTGTGTGTGTGTGTGTGTGTGTGTGTGTGTGTGTGTGTGTGTGTGTGTGTGTGTTGTTTTTCTTGCCCCTTAACCAGCTAACTGATTCATTTAAATTTGATTTTTTTCTTTTCCCTCTTCATTTTTCTTCTATATTTCCTTTTTTCTTCTTGATCTTTTTTTCTGCTTCACTTCCTTTCTCTTTTTAAATTCGTTATTGATATTGTTGTTGTTTTTTTTTTTGTTGTTGTGCTTATATACGGTATGTTGCTGTTACTGCTGACCTTATTACTACGACACCACACACATCATAATCATCGTCGTCATCGTCATCACCATCACCGTCGCGGTCGTCACTGTCATCAACACGTTCGTCGTTATTAAATGTTCCGGAAAGCCAAACAATAACAGACGGTTCCATTATTAAATAACCTTGAGAGAGAGAGAGAGAGAGAGAGAGAGAGAGAGAGAGAGAGAGAGAGAGAGTTATGGGCATAGAATGTAATAAAAAGGACGGATAGGGATCGTCTTACAGAAGAGAAAATGGAAAGGGGAAGGACGCATGCAGAAGAGGGAGGGAAGGAAGGGGAAGAAAGGGGAGAGGAAGGTTGGGATTGGGGAAGAGGGAAGGGGAATGTAATTCGTGGTTAAGGGAAGGAGTGAAAGAATACAAATTGATGGAAAGCAGCTGATTCCTTTTCGTCTATACTTATTAATTTATTCTTCCACTGTATTACCTTCACCTCTGCTGTCCTATTCCTTTTCATCTTATACTTGATTCTCTTTCTTATATCATCGTTGTTGTCTTACTTTTTTTCATTTTACTCATTCCCATTTTTTTGTCATCAGCCTTGTCATACTTTTCATTAAATGTTTCGGAAAGCCCAACAATAACAGACGGTTGTTCGTCTTCTTCCTCTTTTTTATCTTTATTCGGTTTCATCTTCATTGCTGCAATTCTCTTCTTTACCATCTTCCTCCTCTTTCGTATCTTTAAATTTGGAATCACCATCTTTCTCACCTTTCTTATTTTTCTCTTTCTAAGGTCTGTCGATGATATGCTCTTCTTTTCATCTTTCCATTCTTCTTCATCCTTTTTATCCTTGCCATCCTCTTCTTTCTCACCTTCCTTCTTTTCCTCATCCTCTTCTTTCTAGTATTCCTGTTCCTCCCTTATTTATTATACTCTTCTTTTTCATTTTCATCTCCATCGTCTTCATCCTTATCAGCCTCTTCTTTCTCTGCTTCCTCCTTTCCCTGTTTCTCTTCCTGGTTTTTGTTGTACTATTCTTTTTCATCGTCTTCTCCCTCATCTTCATGCTTTTCATCCTCTTCTTTCATCCCTTCATCCTTTTCCTCATCCATATGCTCGTGTGTTTCTTTCCTGCCCTCCTCCTCCGCCTCTCTCCCCTTCTCTCATTATCATAATCATCACCGTCGCTTTCAATGTTTGTTGTCTTTATAATTATTAGGCAACGTCTTTCTCAAACTTCAATAATATCTCGAATTCCTTCCTTCCTTCCTTCCTTGGTTTTCTTTCTCCTCTCCTTTGTCATCACCGCCATTATCATTAATTATTGTTCGTCTCTCCGTTTATGCAGCAAAATATTTTCTTAAGTGGTGACTTTTGTATATAATGAACTTCTCTCTCTCTCTCTCTCTCTCTCTCTCTCTCTCTCTCTCTCTCTCTCTCTCTCTCTCACCATCCTTATCGTCATTATCAGTTATACTTTTGTCTACATTATTGTTCTATTGAAACAAGTATTTCCGTAACAGTGATTTCTATATTTAGAGATTTTTATTCTATTTTATCACTTCCTTCTTTTTCTTCGTCATCACCACCATCAATATCATCAGTTGCCTTCTTTTTTTACGTTTATAAAAAAAATCTTCCCAAAACAGTGACAAATATGTGGTTTTCATCATTATTATCATCATCGTCAACACCATCATCATCAGCCTATACTTCATGATCCTTCTTTCTTTTTCTTCTCTTGCTTCTCTTTCGCTTCTGATCATAACTCACATTATTTTTACACGTTTATTCCTCCTGTATTTTACTTCTTTCCTTATTCTTCTCTTTACTCTTTCTTCACTGTCTCTTCTCTTCCTGCCTTTGTTTTCTTTACTCGTGACCTCGTAAACTTTCTTCCCCTCGTCCTTTACCATCTTTTCCTAATCCTTCCTTTATTTATTGTTTCTTGCTCTCTTCCTTGATTATGTTTTCCTTTCCTCCAGATCAAACTCTTCCCTCTTCGCCTGATCTTCCTTTGTTTATTTTCTTTCGCAATCCAACTCTTTATTCTTTCCTTCTCCTCCCTCTCTTTTTAGACTTTTTTTTTCCTTCACTCGATTAAACTTTTCTGTTCTCCGCCTTTCCCTTCCTCCGTGTATTCCTTCACTTTCTTCGCTTATGTTTGTAACACTTCACGTCTCCTTTCTTCCCTCTCCCCCCGTTCTCATTTTTCTCTCCCTTGACCTCTATTCTCCTCCACTCTTATCTTTCTAATCTCCTTTTCTTTGGTCTTCAGATTTTTTTATTCCATGCTCTGCCCTGCTTTGTTGTCCTCATTTTCCTCTTTCCTCCACCTAATTCTCTTTTTCCTCCCATATCTTCCTTTCTCTCTCCTTCACCTGCTTCCATGTTTTGACGTTCTTCCCTTCCTTCACTTACTTCGTTGCCCTTCTTTTCTTCCCTTTCTCCATTTTGCCCCCCTTCCCTTTACTCTCTCACCTCCTCCTCCTCCATCTTATTGTTCTCCTCTATTCTCCCTGTTTCACATCCTTCACTTCCCCCCTTTCTTCCTTGTCTCTTTCTTTTTCCCTCCCTCCCTTCCTCTTTTCCTTCCATCACTCCTCTTCCCTGTCTTTAACTCCGGCCTTAAATTATCTCCTTTCCTTCTTTAATTCGCAGTATCCCTTTCTTTCTCAACTCTCCATTTCTTCCTTGATCATTTTTCTTCCCTTCTTTCCCTGCTCTTCCCTTTCCTTCCTTCTGCCTCTCTCCCTCCACTCATTTCAAAGGATCCCTTTCTTTCCTTCCTTTCCGAAGAGATTCACTCTCTAACGAAGAGATTCACTCTCTAACGAAGAGATTCACTCTCTAACGAAGAGATTCACTCTCTAACGAAGAGATTCACTCTCTAACGAAGAGATTCACTCTCTGACGAAGAGATTCACTCTCTAACGAAGAGATTCACTCTCTAACACGAAGAGATTCACTCTCTAACACGAAGAGATTCACTCTCTAACACAAAGCAAGGAAGCAATTATAATTGGGGACTTTAATTGCCCTAACATTGACTGGGGACTGATGACTGGAGATCAAGAGGGTAACAGGCTTATAGAAATGGTGGAGGATTCGTTCCTCACTCAAGTTGTAACTCAACCGACAAGAGAAAACAATCTGCTGGATCTGGTATTAGTAAGCGACCCCGACCTCATTCGCGACTGTACAGTTGGTGAGAAACTTAATGGGTGCGATCACCACTTAATCCGTTTTAATATCAACATATGTCACAAACTCGTAGATAATCCGTCAGTGATACCAGATTACAAAAAAGGAAATTTCAACTTAGCCCGTGCACTGCTTCCCCCTACGACCTGGGACCAACTTGGCATCACCGACAATACAATCGACAACGCGTGGAACGTCTTCAAAGATAAGCTGTTGCAAGTAGAGAAGGCTACAGTGCCTACGAAATCCAGGCGAGTAAATGGGGCCGTAGATCCACCGTGGATGACCAGAGAAATAAAAAGGGCAGTAAACCTAAAAAAAAGGAATTATAATTTGATGAAAGAGAATGCTACGGCCGAAGCCAGCACACAGTACCACAACAGCCTCAGAGCTTGTCGCAGCCTTATTCGGAGTAGCAAACGCAACTATGAAAAGCAAACAGCGCGCGAAATCAAAACTAACTCCAAGAAATTCTTCACGTACATAAGATCGAAAAAGAAAGTAAAATCCAATATTGGTCCCCTGACAGACGAGACTGGATCTGTAACTCAGGACAGTAAACAGATGGCCAGAATCCTCAGCAGTAACTTCGCATCCGTACTCACAGTCGAGGACATCGAAACCATTCCCGAGGGTCCTGACCCGCCGAGTGAGATCACGCCGCTGGAAATTGACTCAATATGCGACCAAGAAGTAAAAAAGTACTTGGACAAACTCGACACGAACAAGTCAACGGGACCCGACAGTTTGTCCCCGCGGTTATTAAAAGAGCTTAAACAACAAATACTTCAACCACTCACTATCATATTCAACCGGTCAGTTCAACTAAACAAGGTCCCGGAAGACTGGAAGATGGCGAACGTAACACCGATTTTCAAAAAAGGAGACAAAAGCGTTGCATTAAACTACAGGCCCATAAGTTTGACATCAGTGGCAGGAAAAATACTCGAAAAGATTATTAGAGATAAACTTGTTAAGTTTCTAGAAAACAATAATATAATCTCCGACACCCAGCATGGCTTCAGAAACAAGCGCTCCTGCCTAACGAATTTATTAGACTTCTTCCAAGGTATATATAAGAACTGGGATGCCCACATCCCCAGTGATGTTATATACCTGGACTTTCAGAAAGCCTTCGACAAGGTACCGCACGAGCGACTCCTTAAGAAACTGCACTCGGCGGGCATCAGAGCCAATCTGATCGCGTGGATAAGAGATTGGCTCACCGACAGAAAACAACGAGTACTACTCAACGGACAGCCTTCCGATTGGCTTCCAGTCACTAGTGGAGTGCCTCAAGGGTCAGTGCTGGGACCCATCCTCTTTATCATATATATCAATGACCTAGAATCAGGACTGAAATCCACAATATCGAAATTTGCAGATGACACCAAGGTGGGTGGAGATGCCCTCACAAAGACCGACTGCGAAATCATTCAGAAAGACCTCAATCACATTATCGAATGGTCGGAAAAATGGCAAATGTCTTTTAATGTTGACAAATGCAAAGTCATGCACATTGGGTCCCAAAATAGTAACCACACATACATCATGAATGGGAGACCTCTGCAAGCGATGCAGGAGGAAAAGGATCTTGGAGTCACTATCAGCAGTGACCTGAAACACGCGAGTCACTGTAAAAAAACATACAACAAGGCCAACATTATGCTCGGGTTCATAGCGAGGAACTTCGAGTGTAAAACACCAGACGTGATGCTATCCTTGTATAATTCCATGGTAAGACCGCACCTCGAGTATGCAGTGCAGTTCTGGTCTCCCACTTACAGAAAGGACATTGCTTTACTGGAAAGGATTCAACGACGCGCCACGAAAATGATTCCAACCTTCAGGGCTCAACCGTACGAGGAACAACTCAAGCGACTCAATCTCTTTACATTGGAGAAAAGACGCCTACGAGGGGATATGATTCAAGTCTTCAAGTATCTAAAAAAGTTCAATAACGTCGATTACTCCAAATTCTTTGAACTGCAAACCAACTCAAGAACTAGAAATAACGGTTTACCCATTCAGTCGAGTCGATGTAACACAGACATTGGAAGGAGTTTCTTCTCAAACCGAGTCATCCGCCACTGGAACAATCTTCCCTTAGAAGTAGTAAATGCGAATACCATCAACTCCTTCAAATATAGAATCGACCGTCATTTCGCTGCGTCGGGAGTAAACTGAATAACGAGGGGCTTCCATCTGTTCCTCAATATCGAGGTGCTTTCATCTGCTCTCCAAGCCCCAAGTGGCTGTCGAGCAGATTAAATCACCCTAGCGGGCGACCTCGTAATGAGCCAATAGGCTTTCTGTTGCCTGCATTTTCATGTTTCCATGTTTCCATGTTTCCTTCCATCCACTGCCCCTCCCTACCCTTTCCTTCCCTGCCCCCTTCCTCCTGCCAGCCTCTTCACCTCTTTCCCTTAACCCTTCCCTTCTTTCCCTTGCTCTTCCCTTCCCTTCTTTCCCCTTCCCTTCCCCTCCATTACCTTCCCTTCCCTCCACCCTTCTCCCTTCCCTTCCTTACCCTTACCTGTCCCCTTTCCACCTGCCAACCTCTTCACCTCTTTTCCTGAAGCCTTGATGCCTTTCCATTCTATCCCCTTCTCTCCCGTTTCCTTCTATCCCCTTCCTTCCCTTCCCTTCCCTCCCCCCCGTCAACCCGTTCACTCATTCCAGTCCTTCACAGGGGCAGCAGAAAGCGTCGTTTTCCGCCTCCGAGACACAACCCACTGCTCCTTAAAAATGCAAAACAGAACAACAATTTTGACGCTGGGGATTAAAAGGACCCTCCGACTTCTTTTAACCCTTTCGACTCTCAGCGAATCGAGGTTTTAATTTTGCATGAAGGTTAATTGTTGGGAGTGTTTGCTTTTATTTATTGTGTATAAGGAAAAAATGTTGAGAAAGGCTAACATTTGTGTCCTTATTGCGATCAAGTTTCATCTACTTTGTAACTTTTTTTTATATGTCAGTGTGGCTCTGAGAAAAATAGGTTTTAATTATACATCAACGATACTGTTACGAAACATTCTTATTTTATCTATTCGATAAATGAATAAATAGTTCAGACCAATATTTACGTTTTTATCACTACCAATTTCAATCATTGTAGTGTATTTGAAAAAAAGTCGGCTTGTCTTGTTGAACGAAAATTACTGAAACCTGGCAAACTATTCTGATATTCCGGCTGCATTGGGAAGTACTGTCAATATGCTTCGTGACTTTATTATATGAAGATTAATCAGCCTCGGGTAAAGTTACGTGTGAAGTATGAGATAAAACGTAGACTGCTCATTATGAACAATAATAACTGACACCGGATGAACGCTTCGGGCAATGTTTCAGATGAGCAACTGTCAAAATCTTTCGTTCTCTCCAGTATGTTTTATACAGTAATCGTATACGTTTATCTAATCACGTCTTCTGTCTCATATTTTTTTCATCTCCCTATTCTTTTTTTTTCATTTATCTTCTTCGAAAACACAATATCATACCCTTAAACGCGACACAGTAAGTTCCTTTAAAACGCTGATATAGAAAGGAAAAAAAATATGAAATCGAAATATGGCGACAATAAAACCTCCTGAACACAACAATTACATCCTATGACAACAACGAAAACAACAACAACAAAATATATACACACCGAAACACCAAACACACAACTACAAAAACACTCGCAAACAAATTTCTCTCTCTCTCTCTCTCTCTCTCTCTCTCTCTCTCTCTCTCTCTCTCTCTCTCTCTCTCTCTCTCTCTCTCTCTCTCTCTCTCTCTCTCTCTCTCTCTCTCTCTCTCTCTCTCTCTCTCTCTCTCTCTCTCTCTCTCTCTCATTTCTTACTCTTATTTCTTCCTTCACCTCCACTCCCTTGTTTTTTATCTCCTTTTGTTCCGTATCTTTTTTTTTTTATTGCACAACCTTCAATACCACTCTCCTCCTCCTTCTCCTCCTCCTCCTCCTTCTCCTCCTCCTCCTCCTCCTCCTCCTCCTCCTCTTCTTCCTCTTCCTCCTCCTGCCACAGCCCTTCGATAAGACGTAAATCAGGAGGAGCCAGCTGGGTGCGAGTAGGGTGGGCGGGGTAAAGCGGTTGTTTGCTAAGAAATAACTAAAATAGCTTTATATATTAAGAGTCCATTGCAGGGACAAACACTATTAGGCGAACAGACGGAGAGAGAGATGCATAGATAGGTAGGCTGACAGGTATGTAGGTAGGCAGATAGGTAGAAGAGTAGGTAGGGAGAGAGGTAGAGAAGTAGGTGATTTGGTGGGTATATATAATTATATGAAAAGAAAAAAAAAGAGAAAGAGGATTAGACACTGAAACAAGCGAGAGCAACAACTGAGAAGTAACAAAACTTGAGACCCTGAAACTTATTCCTGCAGACATGAAAAAAGGATACTAATGGAACTACGTAAGCAATAAGACAGAACAAAATATAAAACACAGTGAAAGAGGATTAAACACACACAAAAAATGTACGAGAAAAAAAGAGAAAAGTAACAACTCACACAGTAACAATTATTAAGACTCCACTACTTATTAATAAAGCCATAAAAAAGAAAACTTACTACTTCTGGCTTAAGCAATAAAAGCGTCAGGCCGTTGATAACACCAACCCAAGACTAACACCCCAAAGCTACTCGTGTTCCGCCAAGGCCGTGAGAGTTAGGAGGCGGGAGGAAGGAACAGCTGTGCTTCCTCTACCATTAGGATTATTCAAAGAAGAACGTGGCGAGTAAATTGCTGCTTAATGGTAATGAGCTTGGGGGAGAAAATACACCATAAAAAGTTAATTTCCAAGGTCTTGAGGTTCTTGAAGTCTTGAAGCATTGAATACTAAGACCATGACTTAAATGTCGATGCCTGTTAAGTCTTTTTTTTTCAGCAAAGGGAAAAAAACAAAATAAAAAACAAAAAAATGTCAAGGTTGTGAGAAGGATAATTATAATAGATGTAAGGAGAGGACAGCCTGCACGTATCACCTCCCTCTGCCGCCTCTACTGTTATGTTATTTGAAGGAAAACTAGACGTGTGAATTGTGGCTTTAATAATAATGAGTTTAGGACAGTAAATACAAGAAAGAAACTTAATTTCCGAGGCCTTGAGGTTTGCAGAGGGTGTGAGAGTCGCGTGAGGCGGAAAGAAGAGAGGGCTGTGCTACATACCCTTGTCACTGTGGTTATTGCAGGCAAAGGGGACGTACTTCTGATCGTCTGGATATGGAAAAATACACGAAAGTTAATACACGGGATGTGGTGGTCAGTCAGGCTTCAAAGTGGGTTGTGTATGGGGAAGGGAAGAAAAATGTGCTATATAACATTGAAGGTGTTAAAGACGAGCAAGAGGTATCTTGTAGCTGAAATCAATAATAACACAAAATAATTTCAAACATCTTGAGAGAGTTAAATACAGTAAGGTGGAGGTCAAGAAAAAGCTGTGCCTGTGTAAGTGATAAAGAAGAACTTGAGGTAACTCGTGCATGCCTTTATCTACTGACAACACAAAACACTTCATTACAAGAGTCTGGTGTCTGTTTAGGTCGAGAGGTTGTGGCGTGAGGTGGAAGGATAGAAAAAAGTATGCTACGTAACACCATCAACTTCAAAGGTGAGATAGACGTAAGTTGCAACATTATAAATTACTACCAACAAAGTAGTTACCATCACAAGTCTAATGTTCTTTTCAGGTGTTAAGTGCGTGAGGTAGAGGAAAAAAATATGCTTAGTAACAGTATCAACTTCGAAGATGAGCTTCACGTAATCTCTAACTTTATAAATCATGTTCTAGTTTTTTGCTTCTGCTTTCCACTTCGTTTGCTATAAAAAAAGTCAATGTCAAAAGTCTGAGTGTGTGCAAAATTTGAGATAAAGCGAATTGCGTGAGGTAAAAAGAAAGAAAAGTTACAATGGTTCTTACCTCCATCATAAACTAAGGTAAATTTAACATAACTTATAGCTTGTGGCTCAAATATAAAGGCAACAAAACATCAACAAGACGAAAAAAGTCAATCTCCGTGAGCCAGTTTTCTTTTCTTTTTTCCTTGAGCTGCCTCCTATACTCTAAAAAAAAAATGTTTAGTGATACGCAAAGACTAAGTGCCTGGGTCTTTCCCATCCGTTTCTCTGTAGAGGGAAGCACAAAACGTCTCGGCCACTCTGTCTGGATGAAGTAAAGTCCCTTGCCAGACAGATGGGCCGGTAAGTGCCAGCAGCATCTGCACCTCCGTGGTCTAGTGGTAAGCGTGTCTGGCTACCATTCCACGGGCCCGGGTTCGAATCCCGGCCCGGGCAGTCCATCCTGCCCTTCGGGTTGGTCGATAAATGGGTACCTGGGAAACATGGTAAGGGTAAACTATGGCAATCCCGGATTTCACACTGGCCCGTGCCCCGGGTAACTATCTGTTCCCTACCACAGGCTCAAAGGGCCAACGGATCGGAGATGAGCACGGCAGCCACGCACAGCTATAGCATATGCACCCACCTTTACCTTTACCAATCTGTCATAGCCATTAAATTAGTAACACCAGAAAAAAGAAGGATCAGTTTCCGAGGCCTTGTGAACTGGCAAGCTTGTGAATCAGTTGGGAGGCAAAAGAAAAGTAAAAAAAGGTGTGGCGCCCTAACTGTTATAGCTTTAAATTCGTAACGCCAGAATAAAGGAGAGTCAATTTCCGAGGCGTCGTGAGCTGCCAGGGTTGTGAGTGCGTTGTGAAGAGGAGGGAGAGGGAGGGAGCTACCTGTGCCACCCTCGCCTCCTGTGGTTGTTAGGAGGAAGCGGGAGAGCCAGACGCGGCCGATGTATTAATGGCCGCGGAATATTAATGAGGAAACACTGACTGACTAAATGACAACAAGAGTCCCGATGTCAGGATGAGTTACTAAAGTACGATGTGAAGGAGGAGATTGTGTGCCCTGTCCGGCTAAGCTTGTAAAAACACTTAATATGAATAAAAACAAGGACACACGAGCTGATTAACTTTAAGTCGGTGTTGTCAGGAAGAATAATGAAGTACAGTGTGAAAATGAAGCCTGTCAAATGTACTGCTGAGAGGAAAAATGGTTAGAGTATTAAAAGAGTAAAACTAATATTCTGCTCGCCTAGGAAAAAGTATAGCTTACCATTTCATAATAACGAGTGTGTGTTCCTGCTGGTGAAGTCGAGGAAATGTTAATAAAAGAGAAAATGTTGCAGAGATAACTTCGCTTTAAGTATTAGGCGTCAGAACATTAATTTCCACCCCGAGGACTGCGTGTGTCACGACTCTGTTCCCCGCTGGTAATGGTTGAAAAGGGAAGTACACGCAGGGAAAATACTGTCTTGTAATTGTATTCATGGCGCCAGAAGATTAATGCCAACACAGAAAAGGAAATCTGAATAGTCTGTCCGTTCGTAAATGTTGTATTTTATTGGTGCAGTTGGAGGCAGACGCTGAGCTGCGCGTGACCTCACTGCTCATCTCCGTTTCATTAACCCTTGAATCTGGGATTGGCAAAAACCTCTTACCCGGGAACACAGAATAAGTGACATCCGCGTTACCACGGTTCATCTTCGCAGGTTTCCCCAGGTGCCCATTCATCGACCAGTTCGAGAGGGAGGATAACCAGCGGGGCGAATTAGGCGACAACTGCCGTGGGTTGGGATCGAACCCGTGTACGTGAATTCATGGGAAGGTGTTCCGTGCTGCCAAGCTAATAATATTTAATGATAATAAGACAGGAAATTTAATATTAATAAGTCAATTATATGTTTCTTACCTAAAAAGGATGTGTTTCTCATAACTGTGGATTATGAAGGGTAGCTTGATATCAAAATAAGGTGAGGTGCTTCCCGGTAAAATAGTTGTGGTATAAGCGAGCAGATTAAAAAACGTTAAGGAAATGTTTCCTGGTAAAATCGACTGTGTTAACTATCGCTGTGGCATATAACAAGACTTTTTATTATTTTGTATTCTTATTTTTTATAGGACAAGGTTTTATCTTTGTGTTGTGTAAATTAATTAGAAACGCCATGTTTGTGGTGCATAATAACATTGGCGTATTTTATGTTTGTTGGTAACATATAATGGGAAAGTAACATTATAAAAAGATTTTTTTTTTTTTTTAAACATTACAGGTTGAGTGGCCGTAAAAACCTGCCAGACACAATTAGGTGGATAAAACGTTGGCGGTTCTGTACCGCTGGGAAGCAACGCCACAAAACAACATTAGAAACAATAAACTCCACAGATTAAGAGAGAGCAGGAAAAACTGCCAGGCACTAAACACAATAGACCTCACAGCGAGTTAAGAGTGATCGTAAAGAACCGACGGAAACAATTAGTCGGTAAAACACTCGCTGGCGGTGTTTGTGTGGCGCCGACACCGTGAACACAAACAGACTTTACGCTTTTTGCACGTTAAGAGCGGCCGTAAAGTGCCGCCAGTGGTTAAAGGTTTGCCGGGGAAATTAGGTCCGAAGGTAACATCCGTAAAAAACACAATACTTCTGCACGGCAAGGAAACAAATAAACAAGAAACAGTCAAACAACGGGTAAACAAGGACCCTAAAAAAAAAGTAAATGAATATTCAATAACCCCCCCCCCCCACACACACACACACACACTGTGTAGATGCAGGCCACCGGTCTCAAAATAGGTCGGCTGTTTGCCTTGACTTCTAAGATTCCTCTCCTACTTTGGTTGTTCTTTAATATATACGTTTGTCTTTTTATTTACTCAATCACTTTTTTTACTCATCACTTCATAAATAATTGTCTTAGGTATTATCACACGTGTTCCCTTTAAACATCATCTAAATTCCCGGTTTGATTTTCTTTTTTTTATTCGTGTCTTTTTTTTCAGCATCACTTCATAAATAATTGACTAAGGAATTATCACACGTTCGCTTAAAACATTATCTTTATTTGCCGTTTTCTTTATTGTTTTTAGTTTTGTCATTATTTAGTTCTGTATCATTTTTTTATTGAATATTCATTTACTTTTTATTTACGGTCTTCATTTACCCGTTGTTTGACTGTTTCTTGTTTATTTGTTTCTTTGCCGTGCAGAAGTATTGTGTTTAGTACGGATGTTACCTTCGGACCTAATTTCCCGGCAAACCTTTAACCACTGGCGGCACTTTACGGCCGCTCTTAACGTGCAAAAAGCATAAAGTCTGTTTGTGTTCACGGTGTCGGCGCCACACAAACACCGCCAGCGAGTGGTTTACCGACTAATTGTTTCCGTCGGTTCTTTACGATCACTCTTAACTCGCTGTGAGGTCTATTGTGTTTAGTGCCTGGCAGTTTTTCCTGCTCTCTCTTAATCTGTGGAGTTTATTGTTTCTAATGTTGTTTTGTGGTGTTGCTTCCCAGCGGTACAGAACCGCCAACGTTTTATCCACCTAATTGTGTCTGGCAGGTTTTTACGGCCACTCATCCTGTTGTGTTTTTTTTTTTTTAAATTATCTTTTTATAATGTTACTTTCCCATTGTATGTTACCAACAAACATAAAATACGCCAATGTTATTATGCACCACAAACATGGCGTTTCTAATTAATTTACACAACACAAAGATAAAACCTTGTCCTATAAAAAATAAGAATAAACTAATAAAAAGTCTTGTTATATGCCACAGCGAAAGTTAACACAGTCGATTTTACCAGGAAACATCTCCTTAACGTTTTTTAATCTGCTCGCTTATACCACAACTATTTTACCGGCAAGCACCTCACCTAATTTTGATATCAAGCTACCCTTTATAATCCACAGTTATGAGAAACACATCCTTTTTAGGTAAGAAACATATAATTGACTTATTAATATTAAATTTCCTGTCTTATTATCATTAAATATTATTAGCTTGGCAGCACGGAACACCTTCCCATGAATTCACGTACACGGGTTCGATCCCAACCCACGGCAGTTGTCGCCTAATTCGCTCCGCTGGTTATCCTCCCTCTCGAACTGGTCGATGAATGGGCACCTGGGGAAACCTGCGAAGATGAACCGTGGTAACGCGGATGTCACTTATTCTGTGTTCCCGGGTAAGAGGTTTTTGCCAATCCCAGATTCAAGGGTTAATGAAACGGAGATGAGCAGTGAGGTCACGCGCAGCTCAGCGTCTGCCTCCAACTGTACCAATAAAATACAACATTTACGAACGGACAGACTATTCAGATTTCCTTTTCTGTGTTGGCATTAATCTTCTGGCGCCATGAATACAATTACAAGACAGTATTTTCCCTGCGTGTACTTCCCTTTTCAACCATTACCAGCGGGGAACAGAGTCGTGACACACGCAGTCCTCGGGGTGGAAATTAATGTTCTGACGCCTAATACTTAAAGCGAAGTTATCTCTGCAACATTTTCTCTTTTATTAACATTTCCTCGACTTCACCAGCAGGAACACACACTCGTTATTATGAAATGGTAAGCTATACTTTTTCCTAGGCGAGCAGAATATTAGTTTTACTCTTTTAATACTCTAACCATTTTTCCTCTCAGCAGTACATTTGACAGGCTTCATTTTCACACTGTACTTCATTATTCTTCCTGACAACACCGACTTAAAGTTAATCAGCTCGTGTGTCCTTGTTTTTATTCATATTAAGTGTTTTTACAAACTTAGCCGGACAGGGCACACAATCTCCTCCTTCACATCGTACTTTAGTAACTCATCCTGACATCGGGACTCTTGTTGTCATTTAGTCAGTCAGTGTTTCCTCATTAAATTCCGCGGCCATTAATACATCGGCCGCGTCTGGCTCTCCCGCTTCCTCCTAACAACCACAGGAGGCGAGGGTGGCACAGGTAGCTCCCTCCCTCTCCCTCCTCTTCACAACGCACTCACAACCCTGGCAGCTCACGACGCCTCGGAAATTGACTCTCCTTTATTCTGGTGTTACGAATTTAAAGCTATAACAGTTAGGGCGCCACACCTTTTTTTACTTTTCTTTTGCCTCCCAACTGATTCACAAGCTTGGCAGTTCACAAGGCCTCGGAAACTGATCCTTCTTTTTTCTGGTGTTACTAATTTAATGGCTATGACAGATTGGTAAAGGTAAAGGTGGGTGCATATGCTATAACTGCGCGTGGCTGCCGTGCTCATCTCCGATCCGTTGGCCCTTTGAGCCTGTGGAACAGATAGTTACCCGGGGCACGGGCCAGTGTGAAATCCGGGATTGCCATAGTTTACCCTTCCCATGTTTCCCAGGTACCCATTTATCGACCAACCCGAAGGGCAGGATGGACTGCCCGGGCCGGGATTCGAACCCGGGCCCGTGGAATGGTAGCCAGACACGCTTACCACTAGACCACGGAGGTGCAGATGCTGCTGGTACTTACCGGCCCATCTGTCTGGCAAGGGACTTTACTTCATCCAGACAGAGTGGCCGAGACGTTCTGTGCTTCCCTCTACAGAGAAACGGATGGGAAAGACCCCAGGCACTTAGTCTTTGCGTATCACTAAACATTTTTTTTTAGAGTATAGGAGGCAGCTCAAGGAAAAAAGAAAAGAAAACTGGCTCACGGAGATTGACTTTTTTCGTCTTGTTGATGTTTTGTTGCCTTTATATTTGAGCCACAAGCTATAAGTTATGTTAAATTTACCTTAGTTTATGATGGAGGTAAGAACCATTGTAACTTTTCTTTCTTTTTACCTCACGCAATTCGCTTTATCTCAAATTTTGCACACACTCAGACTTTTGACATTGACTTTTTTTATAGCAAACGAAGTGGAAAGCAGAAGCAAAAAACTAGAACATTATTTATAAAGTTAGAGATTACGTGAGGCTCATCTTCGAAGTTGATAGTGTTACTAAGCATATTTTTTTCCTCTTCCTCACGCACTTAACACCTGAAAAGAACATTAGACTTGTGATGGTAACTACTTTGTTGGTAGTAATTTATAATGTTGCAACTTACGTCTATCTCACCTTTAAAGTTGATGTATATATGATAAAGAAGATGGGTCCCAGCACTGACCCTTGAGGCACTCCACTAGTGACAGGAAGCCAATCGGAAGGCTGTCCGTTGATTAGTACTCGTTGTTTTCTGTCGGTGAGCCAATCTCTTATCCACGCGATCAGATTGGCTCCAATGCCCACCGTGTGCAGTCTCTTAAGGAGTCGCTCGTGCGGTACCTTGTCGAAGGTTTGCTGAAAGTCCAGGTATATAACATCACTGGGGATATGGGCATCCCAGTTCTTATATAAAGCTTGGAAGGAGTCTAATAAATTTGTTAGGCAGGAGCGCTTGTTTCTGAAGCCATGCTGGGTGTTGGAGATTAAATTATTGTTTTTTAGAAACTTAACAAGTTTATCTCTAATAATCTTTTCGAGTATTTTTCCTGCCACTGATGTCAAACTTATGGGCCTGTAGTTTAATTCAACGTTTTTGTCTCCTTTTTTGAATATCGGTGTAACGTTCTCCATCTTCCAGTCTTCCGGGACCTTGTTCAGTTGAAATGACCGGTTGAATATGTTAGTGAGTGGCTGAAGTATTTGTTGTTTAAGCTCTTTTAATAACCGCGGGGACAAACTGTCGGGTCCCGTTGACTTGTTCGTGTCGAGTTTGTCCAAGCACTTTTTTTACTTCTTGGTCGCATATTGAGTCAGTTTCCAGGGGCGTGATCTCACTCGGCGGGTCAGGGCCCTCGGGAATGGTTTCGATGTCCTCGACTGTGGATACGGATGCGAAGTTACTGTTGAGGATTCTGGCCATCTGGGCCCGAATTCACAAACAGACTCAATAACTACGAACTAACATAACTACGCACTATTGATTTAGCTACCGACATTAGCGTCAGATTCACGAAGCAAACCTTAGATTGTAGTTAGAGGCACGCTAAGTCAGCGAGGCCGCTGATTGGTTGAGACGTCATTGGTCTTGTAGCGAATCGCAAGCAAGTTTACAGAACCGCCAGCCAATCCTAGGGAGCCCCTTTCAGCTGCTGGTTCAAGAAACCCATTATCTTTTCCCATTTTTCTTCCTTTCAAGGCAAACTGTACTAAATCGTAATCTACGAATTCAATTATTTCGTTGTTTGCTGCACATTTACGTCAAAGTAGCTCTGTTGTTCGATGTCTTGTTACCTACGAACATGCTTAAGATGAAAAAAAAGAAGATACGGAGGAGATTGAGGCAGGAAGAAAGCAAATAGAAATATGGGACAGATATCGAGGCAGACAGAACGAAGGACAGAAGGAAGGAATAGGGAAAATTAAGACTGTCTTGCCATATCTGCAGCCCAACTCATGGAATAGCTGTCACCCGACAAAGGTCCATGGTCCCTCCACGGATGGGGGCGGCGTCAAGGGCAAAATTAAGCCCGGACATCCACATGCCTCTGTTATCTTAGCTCAAGCTCGTGTATGTGGGGTTCTTTTCGACTGATATGGCGTCTAGAGCTAGCATAATCATCATTCTTTATTATGATGACAAAGACCATGTCAAAATTTGCCTCAGTAAATAAGAAAGTACATAAAGTTCGGCAGCTTTCCCTCGTCGCCAAGCCATCCTCCAGAGCAGCACTCCGACACCCATGACCGCACATTCATTTTTCTCAAAAAATAGGATACCAATCACATATACATCAATATATTTCCACAGGTGAATACTTAGGGCATGTTCACACCAAGTTGCGACACCTGAGATTCATTAATAATGACAGGGGAAGGAAAAATATAGGCCCCTGTCATCGATAAAATCGAGCCTCGGGCAGAATTGAGTCTGGGCATCTATATGCCTCGGATTTCTTCGCTATTATATATTGTAAGATCGTTCTGTTGACATGTATGGGTAAATGAACGCTTCCTGTATCTACATATAGAAGGAAAACGCAAAATTCTCCCTAGTAAATCAGAAATTACATAAAGCTCGGCAACTTTTCCTCGTCGCCAAGCCATCCTCCACGGCAGGCAGAGGAGGGAGGTCTGGCAATCCCCCGGCCGGGTGTTGCCATACCGCCCACACTTATCATATACCTCTCAAAGGGTGCATATCTCAACATTTTATAAAGAAATGGGCCTCCTCTACTCGCAAAGTTATATTTCAAGTTGAAAAACGCGATTTATAAGCATTTATACGTAAATCTGATAATATTGTTAGCGTTACCGTCAGCTCCGAGGCAGTAGTTATTTAACAACAAATTTAACGTCACACAGAGCGCGGTAAACGTTTGTAGATCCGCGCGCTAACCCGTGACGTCATCGATTAGTTTGTAGTTAGCTTTGTGAATCTCGATGTTCTCAAAACTACACACTAAGGGCCCAAAACTACGAACTAAGCCTTTGTGGATCCGGGCCCTGTTTACTGTCCTGAGTTACAGCTCCAGTCTCGTCTGTCAGGTGACCAATATTGGATTTTACTTTCTTTTTCGATCTTATGTACGTGAAGAATTTCTTGGAGTTAGTTTTGATTTCGCGCGCTATTTGCTTTTAATAGTTGCGTTTGCTACTCCGAATAAGGCTGCGACAAGCTCTGAGGCTGTTGTGGTACTATGTGCTGGCTTCGGCCGTAGCATTCTCTTTCATCAAATTATAATTCTTTTTTTTTAGGTTTACTGCCTTTTTTATTTCTCTGGTCATCCACGGTGGATCTACGGCCCCATTTACTCGCCTGGATTTCGTAGGCACTGTAGCCTTCTCTACTTGCAATAGCTTATCTTTGAAGACGTTCCACGCGTTGTCGATTGTATTGTCGGTGATGCCAAGTTGGTCCCAGGTAGTAAGGGGAAGCAGCGCGGGGGCTAAGTTGAAATTTCCTTTTTTGTAATCTGGTATCACTGACGGATTATCTACGAGTGTGTGACATATGTTGACATTAAAACGGTTTAAGTGGTGATCGCACCCATTAAGTTTCTCACCAACTGCACAGTCGCGAATGAGGTCGGGGTCGTTTACTAATACCAGATCCAGCAGATTGTTTTCTCTTGTTGGTTGAGTTACAACTTGACTGAGGAACGAGTCCTCCACCATTTATATGAGCATGTTACCCTCTTGATCTCCAGTCACCAGTCCCCAGTCAATGTTAGGGCAATTAAAGTCCCCAATTATAATTGCTTCCTTGCTTTGTGTTAGAGAGTGAATCTCTTCGTAGAGGGCAGTGTCATCGGCTGCCTGTTGTTTTGGAGGCCTGTATACGGCTGCAAGTGTTAGTTTCTTGTTATTTGTGGTTATTTCCACATAGACAGAACCGTATTTCTCTGTGTCCTGTTTGTCTATTTTTATGGCAGGGAGCGTACTTTTTACGTAGCAAACTACTCCTCCTCCTTTCTTGTGCTTTCGACTTTTGTGGAAGCTTTCGTACCCAAGGAATGACAGTTCGGATTCTAGATGTGTAGAGTTCGCCCAAGTCTCTGTGATGGCTACCACATCTGGTTTCTCTGTTGCAATATACGCCCTAATGTCGTTCTTTTTGGGTATTAAACTACGTGCATTTGTGTGACCCCTGTTTTTGCCGTGACGAGTTGTACCAGTTCGCTTGTCGGAGGCGTCGTTAGTTACACAGTTTCTTGTGAGTCGCACCGACGCTACGGGTTGGTTGATCAAGGGGTGCCTTTGCCCCGTCCTCGCCCGCCGTTTTTTGAAAGGCTTTTCGAAAAGCTTTTCACTGCCTCGTCCAGAAGCCTCCCGAAACGCGCCGAACCAAAATCATTCAGGTGTAGTCCATCGTTCCAAAACAAGTCTGGGCGCTCAAAGAAGTGGTGCCAGGCATTTGTAAACGCCACGCTTTCGTCATCACAAATTTCCTTCAGACAAGTATTGATTTTGCTAGCTTTGCTGTTGAAGCCGGCGTAAGCGCTGATTTTGGGTAGAATTCCAGAGGCAATGACGTGAGGGGACTTGGTCTTGTAACGCCGAATGACATGACGGTAGTTTGATAGTAGGGCCTGAGTTTGAGTAGACTGAACGTCATTTGTCCCCGCGTGAATCAGATAAACTGTGTTTTCCTTCGCGAGTTCCGTGACAGCATCGAAACTGAAGTAATGTCGTCCAGTTTGGCTCCCGGAATACAATAACTCCTCCGCGTCTCTGTATTCCTGCCACAGAATTCCGTTAATTGACCTCTAACCAGCGAGTCCCCTACAAGTCTAACATATGTTTTCAGCTTGTCTGTGCCCCGAAACTGTGTCTGATCTACGCAGACCACAGCAGGAAGAATGGTCTTGTGGAGTCTAATGGATGAGTAGTGAGCAGTGGGAGTGTAGTGGCGACTGGACGTGGAGGCGTTAGGAGGGCTGATAGAGGGGAGGGACAAGGGGGAGCCAAGGGAAGAGGAGGAAGAGGCGGAAGGGGTTGACTGGGGGGGAGTAGAGGAGGAGGATGTGGAGGAGGGGGGAGAAGAAATGTATGAGGAGAGGGCAGAGGCGGAGGAGGAGGAAGAGGCGGAACGGGTTGACTAGGGGGGAGTAGAGGAGGAGGCTGTTGATGTGGAGGAGGGGAGAAGAAATGTATGAGGAGTTGGCAGAGGCGGAGGAGGAGGAAGGAGCGGAAGAGAAGAGTGAGGAAGAGGAAGGGGAGGAGGAAGAGTGGGTCGTGGTGGTGATGGTGGGATGGGTGGGGGAGGGGGCGGGGGTGATGGTGGTGCTGGTGGTGGCAGTGCTGGTGGGGGAGGACCCCTTGAAGTTTTGTCGGGAGCAGAATAAGGTGGAGGGCGAAGAAGGGGGGTGCTAGCGACCCGTGGTGATGAGGTGGAGGAGGGAAGGGAGGAGGCGGGGGAGGGATGATAAATGGAGGGGGCTGAGGAGGAGGAGGTATGTGATCGGGTCAGAATTTCGGAGTACGAGGAGGAGCGTTGTAGATCCTCGTTGGTTGTGTGTAGTGCCTGAATACGTAAGTCTAAGGGCCGTACTTTAAAACCATCCGCCAAGGTCGGCGAATGCCTGGCGAAGTTACGCTTGGCGATCGTGTCGGTGAGGAAGGCCGTACTTTAAACACCCATTTTTCTCCAGCGGTTGCGATCGCCAGTCTCGGCGACCGAAAGTGATCGCCAGCGCTAACACTCCCAAAGCCTGCTAGATGTAGCACCGTGTCGACTAAAAAGCGCGGGAAATTTGTATGGTGCATATTCATCCTTCGCATACATTATATGCTGAGTACCCGCTTTGGGTACATCAGGGTCTCCTTCGACGAAATTTATCAAAAACATGACGGTAATTACTATTTTTCGTTTCGAAATATGTAGAAAAACAAAATATGAGGAATATATACATATATATGAAAAGGGCCTCTGACCCCACACCTGGGGAAAGGAATAAGGGAAAAAGGTAGGAATCGTTCTGACGAATGATCATGATTGTCTAATATTCTTCTCTTCTGTCCGATAATTTTCACTTTTCATTTTTTTCTTTACAAGCGGTAACATGAAATTGCTTTAAGTGATGAAGAAAAAAATCTATAAAAAAGGAAGGGGGAGGTAAAGAAAAAAAATAGTAAAAGAAAAATAGTAAGGAAAATGTATTGATATATACAAAAAATAAAATACTGGGACAGGAAATCGGCTAGAGTGATGATGAAAAGTCAACAAAAAAAGGAAGGAAAAGTTAGAGACAAAATAAATGAAAGACTGACAGAGTGGAGAGAAAAGACAAAAAAAGTAAATACCGAGACATAAAAAAGGTTAAGTGATAATGAAAGGAGTCAACAAAATAAAAAGGAAGGAAGTACTGTAAAAAAATAAACTTAAGAAAAAAATATAAAAAAATACAATAAATAAAAACTACGACATGAAGTAAACTAAGTTGAGGAAGGAAGAAGTCCACAAAATAAAGGAAGAAAGAAGTAGGGAAAAAAATATAAGGGAAGGAAGGAAGGAAGGAAGGAAGGAAGGAAGGAAGGAAGGAAGGAAGAAGTCAATAAAAAAAAAAATCAAGTAGGGAAATAATAAATGAAAAGAAATCAGTGAAGGATAGAGAAAAACAGGAAAAATACATACTAGAAAAAAATGACGAGTTTAAGGAATGTATAAAGTGATTCCAAAATAACAAAAGAAAAAAAAATGAGTCTGGGTCATGAAAAAAAACATTAAAGAGAGGATGGCATTGCAACGAATGAAATAAAGGTCTGGGACGTAAAAACAGACACGTGAAATATATGAGAACAAAAGAACGCAGCGGCAAACATATGAAGAAAAACTACAGCCAAAAATATGAGAAACAAAAATACCGAAAACGGGAAAGTGAAACAAAATAATAATAATAATAATAATAATAATAATAATAATAATAATAATAATAATAATAATAATAATAATAATAATAATAATAATAATAATAATAATAATAATAATAGTAAATGGTTTATTCATTTGTAGGCAGTCATAAGGCTGAAAATACACAAAATACCATACAATGAGTTTCATGTGGTGAGTAATGGGGGAAGTGGGGAAGGGTGATGTGTGTGTGTGTGTGTGTGTGTGTGTGTGTGTGTGTGTGTGTGTGTGTGTGTGTGTGTGTGTGTCGGTATCGCACTAAGCCGATATCTGTCCGTGCGAGTTTTGACAGGGACGAGAATATTGTGGTGTCTTATGGGTCTAGTGGGGGGAGGGAGGGCGGGTGGGAGTAGATCTCTATGACGAGGGTTGTGGAGGAAAAACTTGCCGAATTTGGTTAGGTTTGTCTGGTATCGGTCCTGTAGGGTGGGCATATTCAGCTGGGTGAGTGCATGCTCGTAGTTAGTGTAAACACTACCCAGAATCTGTCAGCAAGCATCCCTTTGCACTCTCTCTAGTTGGCGTTGCTGGGTCTTGTTGATTGAGGAAGCCCATGCAGGAGAGGCATAGAGGAGTCTGGGGAGGATGAAGGTGTTGTACAGGTCCTTGAGCGTCCTTTGGGGGGCTCCAAGTGCTTTCATGCGCCTCAGCATGAAAAGTTTGTAGGAAGCCACCCTGATAATGGTGGTGACGTGCTTGCCCCAGCTCAGCTTGCTGTCCAGAGTGACTCCAAGCAGTTTGGTTGTTGTTTTATATTTACCAGTTCGTTGACTGGATGGGCTATGTATAGAGCCCTTAGTAGTTTGGTGGATTCAACCACCTGCAGCTGGTGAGGGCCAACCTCCAGGGCTGGCGGTGGGATGGCAGTGGTGGAGGTGTGAAAATGCATCACCACCGTCTTGTTGGTGTTGATGGTGACGTGGTTATCTTGCGTCCAGCTCTGCGTGTAGTCAGGGGCTGTGTTGTTGATGGAGATGCCCACTGTAGAATCATCCACGTACTTCCAGCGATGAGGGGCGTCTAACAGTGCATTGTTGATCAGAATAAGGAAACAAAGAGGCAGCATGCGCGTCCCTTGTGGCACCCCAGGAGAGAGGAGCTGGAGGGTGGATGTGCTGCCCTGATGACGCACAGCTTGGTGCACATCTTGACTCACTCTCCCTTCGCTGAAATCTCCATCTTGGGAGATTTCAATGTTCACCACCAGCTTTGGCTTTCATCCTCCTTCACTGTCCAGCCTGGTGAACAAACCTACAACTTTGCTTTCCTCAACGACCTAGAGCTGTTGATCCAGCACCCTACTCGTATTCCCGACCGTCTTGGAGACAGGCCCAACATTCTAGACCTCTTCCTTACCTCTAATCATTCTGCTTACTCTGTCAAACTGTTCTCTCCGTTGGGCTCCTCCGATCATAACATTATTTCTGTATCCTGTCCTATCGCTCCTGTACATCCTCTGGACCCGCCGGAGGCGATGGTTCTGGCATTTTGCTTCAACTCGGTGGGACGACCTGAGGATGTACTTTTCCGATTTCCCGTAGAATGATTACTGCTTCTAGGAGAGAGACCCCTCTGTGTGTGCTCAGCGCATCACAGAGGTGATTGTCTCTGGAATGGAGGCAAACATTCCAAGTACTTTCTCTACTCCTCATGCTAAAAAGCCTTGGTTTAATCATGCTTGTTCTCGTGCTATTAAAGATAGAGAGGCAGCTCACAAAAGGTTCCAGAGCCTTCGAACTCCCACTAACCTTGACCTTTACATTTCAGCCCTGAATCGTGCCAAATCTATTCTCCGACTAACCAAAACTTATTTTATTAATAGAAAATGTCAACACCTTGCTTCTTCTAATTCTTCCCGTGACTTCTGGCATCTAGCCAAAAATATCTCCTCCAATTTCACTTCTTCCTCTTTCCCTCCTCTCCTTAACCCTGACGGCAGCACTGCCGTCTCATCTGTCTCTAAGGCTGAACTCTTCGCTCAAATTTTCTGTAAGAACTCCACCCTGGACGATTCTGGGCATATTCCTCCTACTCATCCCCCCTCTGACTCCTTTATGCCTGTTATTAAGATTCTTCCAAATGGTGTTTTCTATGCCCTCTCTAGCCTCAACTCTCAGAAGGCTTATGGATCTGATGGAGTGCCTCCTATTGTCCTTAAAAACTGTGCTTCTGTGCTAACACCCTGCCTGGTCAAACTCTTTCGTCTCTGCCTATCAACATCTATCTTTCCTTCCTGCTGGAAGTATGCCTTTGTACAGCCTGTGCCTAAGAAGGGTGACCGTTCCAATCCCTCAAACTACCGCCCTATAGCTTTACTTTCCTGTCTATCTAAAGCTTTTGAATCAATCCTTAACCGGAAGATTCAAAAGCACCTTTTCACTTCTAATCTTCTATCTGATCGCCAGTATGGGTTCCGTAAGGGGTGTTCTACTGGTGATCTCCTTGCCTTCCTAAGTGACTCTTGGTCATCCTCTCTCAGCCGTTTCGGTGAAACCTTTGCTATCGCGCTGGACATATCAAAAGCTTTTGATAGGGTCTGGCACAAATCTTTGCTTTCCAAACTACCCTCCTACGGTTTCTATCCTTCTCTCTGTACCTTTATCTCCAGTTACCTTTCTGACCGTTCTATTTCTGCTGTGGTATACGGTCACTGTTCGTCCCCTAAACC
Source organism: Eriocheir sinensis (assembly GCF_024679095.1). Classification (NCBI taxonomy): domain Eukaryota; kingdom Metazoa; phylum Arthropoda; class Malacostraca; order Decapoda; family Varunidae; genus Eriocheir; species Eriocheir sinensis. The sequence continues at coordinate 28,944,922 of NC_066509.1, read as the reverse complement.
TATTAACAGTGGTGTTTCACAGGGTTCTGTTCTATCTCCCACTTTGTTTCTGCTGTTCACTGATGATCTTCTTTCCAAAACGAACTGTCCTATTCATTCTTACGCCGATGATTCCACTCTGCATTACTCAACTTCTTTTAATAGAAGACCCACCCTACAGGAGCTTAACGACTCAAGGCTGCAGTCTGCAGAACGCTTAGCCTCAGGCCTTACTATTATTTCCGACTGGGGCAAGAGGAATCTGGTGTCCTTCAACGCCTAAAAAAACACAGTTTCTCCACCTATCCACTCGACACAATCTTCCAAACAACTATCACCTATTCTTTGACAACACTCAGCAATCACCTTCCGCAACACTAAACATCCTCGGTCTATCCTTAACTCAAAATCTCAACTGGAAACTTCATATCTCATCTCTTACTAAATCAGCTTCCTCGAGGTTGGGCGTTCTGTACCGTCTCCGCCAGTTCTTCTCCCCCGCACAGTTGCTGTCCATTTACAAGGGCCTTGTCCGCCCTCGTATGGAGTATGCATCTCAAGTGTGTGGGGGGTCCACTCACAAAGCTCTTCTTGACAGAGTGGAGTCAAAAGCTCTTCGTCGCATCAGCTCTCCTCCTCTTACTGATAGACTTCTACCTCTCAAATCCCGCCGCCATGTTGCCTCTCTTTCTATCTTCTATCGATATTTTCATGCTGACTGCACTTCTGAACTTGCTATATGGAAGCCTCCCCTCCTCCCGCGGCCCCGCTGCACACGTCTTTCTACTCATGCTCATCCCTATACTGTCCAAACCCCTTATGCAAGAGTCAACCAACATCTTCACTCTTTCATCCCTCACGCTGGTAAACTCTGGAACTATCTTCCTTCATCTGTATTTCCTCCTGCCTACGACTTGAACTCTTTCAAGAGGAGGGTATCTGGACACCTCTCCTCCCGAAATTGATCTTTCTTTCGGCCACCTCTTTTAATTCTTTTTTTGGGAGCAGCGAGTAGCGGGCTTTTTTATTATTTTATTTTTATTTGTTGTGTGCCCTTGAGCTGCCTCCTTTGTTGTAGAAAAAAAAAGGAAGGAAGTTTATGTCAAAGTGACGGAACACAAGGCTTTCTAGTGTTTCAACTTTCTCCACAGGCAGCCATCGTACGGAGAACAGTGCCCGAGGAACGCGATAAACCCGGTAAAGAAGCATATTGATTCCCTATACACGATGAAAAAAAAAGGCAAGAACGTTCTGTACACTAAAGCAGACAAATCTTTGTTGGAGAATGAAAAAAGAAAAAAAAAGAATGAATGAATAAATAAAAATATGCTTAGTACACAAGAAAATTATATCACTTTTTTTTTTACAGTGACAGCCACTCAAGGCCACAACGAAAGCTAAGAAAAGGTCCACAAAACACTGCTCCGAGAAAAAAGAAAAAAGAGAAGATTGAAAACGTGTTGTCGAGTCAGGATGGAGAGTTGTCCTGATGCTCCCTCCTGACGGTGTTCAAGTCGCAGGAAGGAAGAAATACGGGCGAGAACGCTGCAGAAACAACAGCTGAAATGAATCTACTGTTAAGTATAAGTACTTACAAAAAATAGCTAAATAAACACCGTATGATGAACTGAATTAATGATAAGAATAACCAATACGCTTTTATCACGACGATCCCAAACACAGACACAGGTAGAGGCGTTCGTCATCCTTTACCTGCAAACAGTCATTACATCGGGCGGATGCGTGCCTCTCCTTTCTAGTAACGCCGCGAGTGTGACGCAATGATAAGTTTCGCAAAAAATAAAAATGAATACGACTGTCCAGCACATTCAACTACTTCCTAATTCGTTCCATGCACCTTCAGACCAATAAAACAAGTCACGTAACTCTGATTATCATGCCGCAAATCATCAGTGAGGTACGGGGCTGTAAAAGAAGTAAGCGTAATAGTCTTTAAAAAATGTCTAATAAAAAGAGCACCAAATCAACATATATGATTACGATATGATATGACAGTGATGTTTAATTAGTTGCAATGATTGTCCAGCAGAGTATAATTATAACCCACGCATTTTTTTCATGCAAATACAGACTACAAAAACTAGTCATTCAGTAATAAACAGCAAATCATCAACTGCAAAATGAGTTGTCTTGTTGATCGAAATTGTAAAATGATAGGAAATCATATTTAAAATAAATAATAATAATAATAATAATGAGCAGATATCAAGAACAAGGCAGGGTAATGATTAATGAGAGTCGTGCATGCCTCCCCCCCTCCCGCGGCCTCGCCACACACGACTTTCTACTCTTTCTGTCCAAATTCCTTACGCACGAGTTAACCAGCATCTTCACTCTTTCATCCCTCACGCTGGTAAACTCTGGACCACTCTTCTTTCATCTGTATTTCCTCCTGCCTACAACTTGAACTCTTTCAAGAGGTGGGTATCAGGACACCTCTCCTCCCGAAATTGACCTATCTTTCGGCCACTCTAACTCTTTTTAGGAGCAGTGAGTAGCGGGCTTTTTTTTCATTGATTGTTTCCTTTTTTTTATACCCTTGAACTGACTCCTTTGCTGTAAAAAAAAAAAATAATAATAATCAGCTTCCGAAGTTTAATAATCCCCGAAAACGGGAAAGTGAAACTGTACAACAAAGGAATATGAAAGGAATTGAATAAAAGTGAAAACAGGAATTGAAATTGTGGAAGCCAGCGCCGCTCCCTCCCGCCGTGTGCCGCGCGACCAGGGTGACAAACAGGGGGCGCTTTTCACCGCGCCGCGCTGAGTGGCTCAGGAAGGGGCCACGGAGGACACGAGACGCCTGTGTGGCGCGTCGCCTGGTGCTCGGAACGCTTCGTAATAATGATGCTCGCTAAGTTATCATGCCCACCTGTTACACCTTTTTTTTCTCTTTCTTTCTTTTTTCTTTCATTCTGTCTTTCTCTGTCCATCAGTTTATCTCCGTTTACCTTCTCATTCTTCTAGTCAGTGTGAGTGAACGTTTCATATTTTATTTATTTATTTATTTTCCGTCCATCATTTTCACTCCTTTTATATCTTCATTTATCTTGTGTGTGTGTGTGTGTGTGTGTGTGTGTGTGTGTGTGTGTGTGTGTGTCCCCAGGCTCCTCCTAAATCCCAGTAATCAATTCCATTCCATTTTCTTTCTTTCTTTTCTTTTCTCTCTCTCTCTCTCTCTCTCTCTCTCTCTCTCTCTCTCTCTCTCTCTCTCTCTCTCTCTCTCTCTCTCTCTCTCTCTCTCTCTCTCTCTCTCTCTCATCGTCACCGTCTCGTTGTATCGCCAAACGGAACGATCACCGCCGCCACCTATCATCGGCCGAAATAATAGGAGTTACATTATATTCCGGGACAGCTTTATACTGTGTCACGCGACTAGGAATGTGTGTATGTTGTGCTAATGGTCGGTGTTCTTATCTTTCTTATTATAGCTGTAATATTAGAAGTATTATTATTAGCAGGAGTATTATTATTTTTAGATGAAGTAGTAGTATTAGTAGTTATTGTTGTTGTTGTTGTTGTTGTTTTTGTTTATTTTTGTGATTTTGTGAGTTTCTTTTTTGTATATCGAAGAAGTCGAACAAAATGAAGAAAAAACAAAGGTACAAACAGAGATACTCAGACAAACATCATTTCATAGATCGACACATGACCGAGCTGCCGCCGACAAACATACAAACAAGAAAAACAAGACTGATAAAGAGACATGCACAGAAAGACAAAAACAAAAGTTTACACAAGTAAAGAACAACGGATGGAAAGATAAGAAGTAACAGGTGGAAAGAAAACGTTATGCGCAGGCAAGGAAATACAGAAACAAACAGGAGAGACAAACAGACATACACGCAAAGAGACAGACAGACAGATAGACAGAGACAGACAAGCATCCGTGCAGGCTATAACAGACGACTATCCAGACGTAATAACAGTCATTAAATATTCCAGCAGCAGCACCGCGGCCCGGAGTAAACACAGGTGTGGGCCGCGGTGATACGCGAGGAGAGTGAGTAGCTGGGGACGAGAGAATGAGTGAGTGAGCGAGTGCAGGTGAAAATGAGTTAATGAAGGGGAGAGCAAACCAGAGGAGAGTGAAAATGAGTTAATGAATGAATACAAAGAAGGGGAATAATTATGTTAATATAGTAAAAGAAATGACCCTAACTGTTATATGTAAAAATCTTACCTAATTTGCTGTTTATTCTATAATTTCCTTTTTTTTATACTTCTTTATTCGATATTTCCATGCTGACTGCTCCTCTGAACTTGCTAACTGCATGCCTCCCCGCCTCCCGCGGTTCCGCTGCACACGACTTTCTACTCATACTCATCCCTATACTGTCCAAACCCCTCATGCAAGAGTTAACCAGCATCTCCATTCTTTCATCCCCTTATCTGGTAAACTCTGGAACAGTGTGAGGGCAACTACCAACTTGGCAGGCGAACGACCGGGGCACTCCTACCGCCCGCCCGCATCTTGCCGTTCAACTACCGACGAAAACACCAACAAACAAGCGAAAAATACAAGCACCACCAACACCAGCCACCAAATAATAGCCAGCACCACCACCACCACCACCACCACAACCACCACTATCACAACCATCAATACCATGATCACCTCCACCACCAGTACGACCACCACCACCACCACCACAACCACCACTATCACAACCATCAATACCATGATCACCTCCACCACCAGTACGACCACCACCACCACCACCACTATCACAACCATCAATACCATGATCACCTCCACCACCAGTACGACCACCACCACCACTATCACAACCATCAATACCATGATCACCTCCACCACCACCACCACCACCACCACCACTATCACAACCATCAATACCATGATCACCACCACCACCACTATCACAACCATCAATACCATGATCACCACAACCACCACTATCACAACTATCAATACCATGATCACCTCCACCACCACCACCACAACCACCTCCACCACCACCACCACAACCACCACTATCACAACTATCAATACCATGATCACCTCCACCACCAGTACGACCACCACCACCACCACCACCTCCACAACCATCACCGCCACTACGAAAGCCATCAATGCCACCACCACCACTGAAACAGAATGGAGTAGGTACCCATGGTGTGGTAGCCCCCACTGAAAGGAAAACATGTTCGCAAATTGAATAAGAGTGCAAAAGTTGGCACTAAAAATGATGCCACGCTGAAGAGTACAGCAACACCATGAACAACTGCGCAAAGTGGAATTGTCAACATTGTGAGGAAGAAGGGAGGCGATTTAATGACTTCATCCAAACTCACAAAGGACCTGGAGCATGTACATAGGAAAGAAACACACACACACACACACACACACACACACACACACACACACACACACACACACACACACACACACACACACACACACACACACACACGAAAAGCCTTCTTCTTTAAAATCTATACATAACAAAGGTTTTATCCAGTGAGGAAAAAAGTGTGAGGGAGCGAGAGAGAGAGAGAAGGAAGAGACGGGAAGAGGGGGAGGGAGGAGGAAAGAATGATGGATGGAGGCAGGGTGGAGGAAGAGGAGGAAGAGAAACTAGTTGATTTGATATGAAGGTAAAGGGTGGAAGAGAGAGAGAGAGAGAGATAATTATGATAAGCCGTAACATGACGGTAACTTTGTAACCCTTTGGATGTGAATAAGAGGAAACTTTTTAAATCTCTCTCTCTCTCTCTCTCTCTCTCTCTCTCTCTCTCTCTCTCTCTCTCTCTCTCTCTCTCTCTCTCTCACCAGACGTATTATCTTCCCCTTTCCTTACTGTTCCTGCTTTCCTCTTCTTCCTACATTTTTTCTCATTTTCCCTCTCTTCCTGTTGTCTACTTTTTCTACTTTCATAATCGCATACTCAATTTTCCTTTCTTCCTTTCTTTCCTTAACTTTCTTACACCTAAAATTTCTACTTCCTTTCCTTCTTATTTACCTTTCTTTCCTTAGTCCCTCCTTCCTTTTTTTCCCTCATTCCTTCCTTTGCCTTATGTTTCTTCTCTCTTCCTTTTTAACTTTTACCTCTCCTGCATTCCCTTTTTTCTCCCTTTCTTCCTCTTACGACACAATTTTCCTCCTATCTCCCCATCTCTCCTTTCTCTCCTTCCTTCCTTTCCTCCTATCTCCCTATATCTCCTTTCTCTCCTCCCTTCCTTTCCTCCTTTTCTCCCGTTATCCTTTTCCACCTTCCTCCCTCCCCCTTCATCTTGTCTTCCTCCCTCTCTTCCTAATCTTTCCTTTTCTCCTCCCTCTCTCCCAAAACGTCCTCTCTTGTTTTATTTTCTACCTCCTTCTCTTCCCTCCATTCTTATCTCTCCTGATTTTCCTCTTTTCTTTCCTTCCTCACACCGTACGTCTTTCCCTCTTTACCTTTTCTCCATTCTTTCCTATTTTGTTTTTGCCTTTCTTTCTTCCTTCATTCCTGCTTTCCTACCTCTTCACTTCCCTCCTTTACTTCCCTCCTTCTCCCCGTCCTCCTTACCTTCCTTCCCTCCCTTCCTACCTGTCTGTATTATGTAATCGATAAATCCTTAACTCCTTTGTCCCCCAATCCTTTTCCTCCCTTCTCCTTCTCCTCCCTCTCTTCCTCTTCCCCTCCTGCCCTTCCTCCCTCCCTCCTTCCCTCCCTCCTCAACAAATTTGCATAGCTTCTTTGCGTTAACTTTCTCTTCCTCTGCCTTCCTCGTCTCCTCTCCTTTCCTCTCCTCTCTGCTTGTCTCCTTTCGTCTCCTCTTTCCTTCTCTCCACTTCTCTCCTCTCTGTCTCTCTTTATAAATAAATGCTAACATAAGCATAGAATATTAGCAAATTATATTCAGGTTTTAAGAGAAAAGTATGATAAGAAAAACGGGTAAACATCAGATTATTTTTTTAAACGAACTGGAATACAGAGCAATATGAATTTTTAAAATAAAACAAGGGAAAGAAGAATAAAAAAAAGGAAAATAAGTTGGTTTAAATATATGATTGCATAAAAGTAGAAAAAAATCATGAAGCCGATTCCTGCACTTGCCTCCCAAAACATTGAAAGGAAACAAATCACAGAAAATATCCGTCACGAGCAAGAAAACGATGCAAGGAACGAACACCAATACAAGACGAAGACACTGCAGCTTTGACAACAAAAACAACAACAATGACAAAACAACAACAACAACAACAACAACAACAACAACAACAACAACAAAAACAAATCAACCAAACTAACATAGCAGCAACAAGAGGAGGATGAAGATAGACAAAAAAAATTGATCAAATTAGCGAATTACATCGACGCGCAAAACGCAAACTCGATTTCAGAAACCAAACACGAAACAGTTACTGGAATTCTCTCTCTCTCTCTCTCTCTCTCTCTCTCTCTCTCTCTCTCTCTCTCTCTCTCTCTCTCTCTCTCTCTCTCTCTCTCTCTCTCTCTCTCTCTCTCTCTCTCTCTCTCTCTCTCTCTCTCTCTCTCTCTCTCTCTCTCTCTCTCTCTCTCTCTCTCTCTCTCTCTCTCTCTCTCTCTCTCTCTCTCTCTCTCTCCCTCTCTCTCTCTCTCTCTCTCTCTCTCTCTCTCTCTCTCTCTCTCTCTCTCTCTCTCTCTCTCTCTCTCTCTCAGGTAGACATGTCGCCCGGAGACTGTTTGATCTCACCTGTGTGTATGTGTGTGTCTGTGTATGTGTGTGTGTGTGTGTGCGTGTGTGTGTGTTTACAGCAAGAAAGACAGAGAAGGGCACCACGAAACCAACAAGCAACACAGCCCGCCAGGTGCTGCTCTAACAAAAGCAACTACAACAAGAGGTAAAAAGAGAGGTCATTTTCGGGAGAAGAGGTGTCTTGACACTCCTCTCTTGAAGGAGGTCAAGTCAAAGGCAGAAGGAAATACAGACAAAGGAAAGCTGTCGCAGAGTATACCAGGGGAAGGGATAAAATAATGAAGGTTCTGATTAACTCATGTATAAGGGATTTGGACAATATAGGGGTGAGTAGGAGTAGAAAGTCGAGTGCAGCGGGGAAGCGGGAGGGGGGAGGCATGCAGTTAGGAAATTCAAAAGAGGAGTCAGCATGAAAATACAGGTAGACGATAGAAAGAGATGCAACATTGCGGCTGTGTGTGTTTGTGTGTGTGTGTGTGTGTGTGTGTGTGTGTGTGTGTGTGGTGTGTGTGTGTGTGAGTGTGTGTGTGTGTGTGTGTGTGTGTGTGTGTGTGTGTGTGTGTGTGTGTGTGTGTGTGTGTGTGTGTGTGTGTGTGTGTGTGTGTGTGTGTGTGTGTGTGTGTGTGTGTGTGTGTGTGTGTGTGTGTGTGTGTGTGTGTGTGTGTGTGTGTGTGTGTGTGAGAGAGAGAGAGAGAGAGAGAGAGAGAGAGAGAGACGTTGAAACACACACACACACACACACACACACACACACGGTGTGTGTGTGTGTGTGAGATACATAGGTACATAAATACATACATACAGACAAACAAACAGACAGACAGACAGACAGACAAACATGCCAGCAGCCAAAGGATCAGTCAGTCAGCCGGTGTGTGGCGGCGGTGCATTACAATAAATGAATAGCGATATTTCACGAGGGAAATTCAGGTTCGGAACAACGAAGCGACCAGCTGTTGTGTCGTATTTGATACGACACACACACACACACACACACACACACACACACACACACACACACACACACACACCTGTTTACCTGCCTTCACCACTTTTATTGGCTTTCCTGTTTACTTTTTCTTCGTGTGTTTGTTTGCCTGTTTGTTTGTCGGTGTTTCTTTCTTTACGGACTGACAGGTTGTGTTTGTTGTTGTTCTTGCTGTTGTTGTTGACGTGTGTGTGTGTGTGTGTGTGTGTGTGTGTGTGTGTGTGTGTGTGTGTGTGTGTGTGTTATTCCTGTCTTTTTTTTCTCGTTTTACTCTCTCTCTCTCTCTCTCTCTCTCTCTCTCTCTCTCTCTCTCTCTCTCTCTCTCTCTCTCTCTCTCTCTCTCTCTCTCTCTCTCTCTCTCTCTCTCTCTCTCTCTCTCTCTCTCTCTCTCTCTCTCTCTCTCATCTTCATTCGTCACACTGTCTCTTATTCCATCCACCTAACATTTTCCTTCATTAACCTCCTCCTCCTCCTCCGACAAGGTACCGCACGAGCGACTCCTTAAGAAACTGCACTCGGCGGGCATTGGAGCCAATCTGATCGCGTGGATAAGAAATTGGCTCACCGGCAGAAAACAATGAGTACTACTCAACGGACAGCCTTCCGATTGGCTTCCAGTCACTAGTGGAGTGTCTCAAGGGTCAGTGCTGGGACCCATTCTCTTCATCATATATATCAACGACCTCGAATCAGGACTGAAATCCACAATATCGAACCTTGCTGATGACACCAAGGTGGGGGGAAAGGCCCTCACAAAGACCGACTGCGAAATCATTCAGAAAGACCTCAATCACATTATCGAATGGTCGGAAAAATGGCAAATGTCCTTTAATGTTGACACATGCAAAGTCATGCACATTGGGTCCAGAAATAGTAACTATACATACATCATGAATGGGAAACCTCTGCAGGTGATGCAGGAGGATAAGGATCTTGGAGTCACTATCAGCAGTGACCTGAAACACGCAAATCACTGTACAAAAACATACAACAAAGCCAACACTATGCTCGGGTTCATAGCGAGGAACTTCGAGTGTAAAACGCCAGACGTGGTGCTATCCTTGTATAATTCCATGACGCCTACGAGGGGCTATGATTTAAGTCTTCAAGTATCTGAAAAAAAATCAATAACGTCGATTACTCCAAATTCTTTGAACTGCAAACCAACCTAAGAACTAGACATAACGGTATATCCATTCAGTCTAGTCGATGTAACACAGACATCGGAAGGAGTTTCTTTTCAAACCGAGTCAGCCGCCACTGGAACAATCTTCCTTCAGAAGCAGTAAATGCGAATACTATCAACTCCTTCATATATAGAATCGACCGTCACTTCGCTGCGTCGGGAGTAAACTGAATACCGAGGTGCCTCTACCTGCACCCCGCCCCCCATCAGGCGCGACCTGACCCTTTCTGACCTGGGGCTTAACACCTGACCCACCACCCGGAAGACTACCGCATAAACGCACTGCATTCCACCACCGCACCTCCCCCCCCCGCCCACCCTAAACATTTTTATCACAACTTTCCCAGTGTTTACCACAAACCCCCGATACCTCTTTCATATTGTATTTTTCCCCTTTTTATTGTACTTCAATATTGTATTTGTAACATGTATATTTTTAGCTTAACAGCTGCTACCTCTTAATAAACCTATTATTTTTATTATTATTATTATTATTATTATTATTATTATTACACACACACACACACACACACACACACACACACACACACACACACACACACACACACACACACACACACGAGTCCCCCCTCCAACGCAGCTCTCCTGACTCCCGTTTTTTTTTTGACACAGTATTCTGGCGTCCTTTGCATAATGGTAACACCAATAACTGTTTAGGCCTTCTTGTGTGTGTGTGTGTGTGTGTGTGTGTGTGTGTGTGTGTGTGTGTTAACTTTTCTTATCGTTTATTTTTTTCTACTTTTTGGTTATTCTGTTTAGCACGCCTTATCCTTCTTTCTGTTGTTCATATTTGTATTATCATTATTCTCTCTATAACTAACTTTGAATGTAAATGTAATTATCATTATTATATCTTTTTTTTTTTTTCTCCTTACTATTATCATTACTCGGTAGTTTAGTCATCACCGAGATTACCCACACGCTGTCCAGACGACCACTTCGAGACTCTCTTAGGATGATTAAGTGGACCTCTGGGGGGCAGCCTGAACCAGGCAAGATGGCGCCACTATTAAACACTTACTTGCCCGCCACTAGCGGGCTGGGGAATAGTAGTTGTTATTGTTGTGGTGGTGATGGTGGCGGGGTTTTTATTATCATTTCTACCATTATTACTTTTACCATTTTTATAATTACTGTTGTTATCATTGGTTACGCGGCAAAAAGAACACCACCTATAGCACAGACAACAACACCTGATTTGCACTAAAGAGAACAACCA
>NC_066509.1:28873825-28928825 GCF_024679095.1 Eriocheir sinensis | reverse complement strand
GGTAATAGCAGGGGGAGTAGGAGGAGGAGAAAACATGGAAACATTTAAACAAGGAAGGGCAGGCGGAAGTGTCTGATGGCTTATAATGAGGCTGCCTGCTTATTTCCTAAGTTAGTCAGGACATTAGTGACCCACGGTAGAGATTAAAGAGCCTGCGCCAAGAACGTAACGAGGAGGAGGAAGAGACGGATGATGAGAAGGATGAAGAAAAGGAGGAGGCATAACTGGCGCCACTATAAAAAGTTGCCTGCGCCATGACGGGCTTGGGCCGACCACCAGCTAGGCCCCTAAAAAAGAAAGCCTACCGGCGCTATAGGCTGAGATGTAAAAAAAAAAAGTGGATTATAAGGATGATGAAGAGGAGGAGAAGGAGGAGGAGGAGGAGATGCTAGTAGGAAAAACAGTATGGAAGAAATGAAAACACAAAGTAAGAAGAGAAGATGCACAACAAAAACATGAAAAATAAATTAAAAATGAAAATAAGTAAAGAAAAGTACGAAAGGAACAAGAAAAAGACACGAAAAAAAAATGGGAAATGAACGAAAGGACAGTTCACGAAAACTCAAAAAAAAAAATTGAAAAAAAGTCGAACCAATAAAAGGAAACGAAAAGTCGCTGAAAGTGGGAAAAAGTTTAAGTGAAAAAAAACATTTGACTGTCACACTCAATTCAAGCAGTGAAAGTTTTTTTCTCCAATCCAAACACTCTTCCAATTTTACCTCGTTTTCAAAATTTTCTTATCCATTAACGCTCTCTCTCTCTCTCTCTCTCTCTCTCTCTCTCTCTCTCTCTCTCTCTCTCTCTCTCTCTCTCTCTCTCTCTCTCTCTCTCTCTCTCTCTCTCTCTCTCTCTCTCTCTCTCTCCTTATTCCTCCCTCCCAAAGAACATCAAAATGGCCGCCACTATTGTTACTCACCTCCTCCCCTCCGCCGGACGCCTGGAAAAAAAGGAAAAAAAGGAATATTATACATAAGTCCGAACACTAAAACATAGAGGAATGAAATACATGAATACACGAAATACTGAACGATGAATGAATGGATGAATGAGTGCAAAAACATTGAATGGAAGAGAGAATCATAACTGAATGAATGCAAAACATAGTTGGACAAATAAAAAAAAATAGGTAAATTATGAATTAATTAATATAGGAATATCTTATAAATATACAAGTGAAAAAGTAGACAAATATGTAAACAAATAACATTCATAAACGAACTTATCGAAGGCAAAGTATTATTATTATTATTATTATTATTATTATTATTATTATTATTATTATTATTATTATTATTATTATTATTATTATTATTATTATTATTATTATTATTAGTAGTAGTAGTAGTAGTAGTAGTAGTAGTAGTAGTAGTAGTAGTAGTAGTAGTAGTAGTAGTAGTAGTCGTAGTAGTAGTTGTGGTAGTAGTAGTAGTAGTAGTAGTAGTAGTAGTAGTAGCATTATTATTACTATTATTCAAGTAGTAGTAGTAGTACTCGTAGTAGTAGTAGTAGTTGTGGTAGTAGTAGTAGTAGTAGTAGTAGTAGTAGTAGTAATCAATGCTGCAAGTGTAAGTAAGATGCACATGAAAAAAACACTTCTACGAAAAAAAATGGAAACAGAAAAAAAATAAAGCAAAATAAACCTTACACCTTAACGTACATAAAACGCAATAAAGATAATTAAAGCAATTCAGTAAAAAAGGTAACTGTGACATTCTTTAAGAGTTGTCAGTAGAAGACAAGTCATTTTAATAATTTTTCTTAAAGTTCTTTCCTGGTTTCAAACTTTCTCAATCTACTATTTTAAGACTTTCTGTAATGTGTCGCTTTCCTGTGTGATTTTGTGCCGGGTTTATTACGGTATTTTTTTATTGGCTGCCTGGCTCGATTTTACTTCTCAGCATTCTCTCTCTCTCTCTCTCTCTCTCTCTCTCTCTCTCTCTCTCTCTCTCTCTCTCTCTCTCTCTCTCTCTCTCTCTCTCTCTCTCTCTCTCATACAGAGAGAGAGAGAGAGAGAGAGAGAGAGAGAGAGAGAGAGAGAGAGAGAGAGAGAGAGAGAGAGAGAGAGAGAGAGAGAGATTTACATAGATTTACATAGAAAATCAGACCACACAGACCCCATGGTCCAGACTTGGTGGTCTGTCCTTAAACCTAAGTGATTTTACATTAATCAGATGACTCCAAAACGTTGCATTTCTACTCTAGTTGATATTAAGTTGAAGGAAGTGACGGTCGAGCTTATTTTTGAAGGAGTCAATCGTGTTACACTGGACCACTGATGGTGGAAGCTTATTCCATTACGCCATTGTTCCTCGTGCGCAGAGTGTCATCGATCATAAACAATGTTGATCTGTCTACATTCGTGAAACCATTAAGTATTTTAAAACATTCGATCAATTTTCCTCGGAGGCGACGTTTCTCAAGAGAGAACATGTTAAGGGTAGAAAGTCTTTCTTCGTAGGATTTGTTGCGCAAGGAAGGGATCATTTTCGTTGCCCGACGCTGAACACCTTCTAATTTAGCAATATCCTTTGCATGGTGGGGGGACCAAAACTGTACCGCATATTCCAAGTGGGGTCTGACTAAACTGTTGTAGAGCGGGAGTATTACATCTTTATTCTTGAATACAAAGTTTCTTTTAATGAAGCCCAACATTCTGTTCGCTTTATTTGCTGCATCGATGCATTGCTGTGAGAATTTGAGGTTTGACGCGATTTTGACCCCCAAGTCTTTGACGCATTGAACGCTTTTGAGTTTAACGCCGCGCATTTCGTATTCGAACTTCTTATTCCTCGTTCCAACTTGAAGGACCTGGCACTTGTCTACGTTAAAGGGCATCTCCCATCTATCCGACCAAGCTGAAATTTTGTGCAAATCCTCTTGGAGGCTTTGCCTGTCTTCGTCAGTGAGAACCGAGTTACCAATCTTTGTGTCGTCTGCAAATTTACTAATGTGGTTATTGAGTCCAACATCCACGTCGTTGATGTAAATAATGAAGAGCACTGGGCCAAGGACCGAGCCCTGAGGGACGCCACTAGTGACAGGCGCCCACTCTGAGTTAAATCCGTCAATCACTACTCTTTGTTGTCTGTTGCTCAACCAATTCGCGATCCATTGGTTTACTTGACCGTCAATACCTATTTGCTTTAATTTGTAAAGTAATTTATGATGCGGACTTTATCAAACGCTTTCTGAAATCAAGATAGACTACGTCCAGTGATTTGGTTACGTCATAAACAGTGAAGAGGTCGTTATAAAAGGTTAATAGGTTTGATAGGCAGGATCTTTTGTTTCGGAAGCCATGTTGTGAGTCCCCAATCAATGAGTGGCTTTCAAGGTAACTCACAATTTTGTCTCTAATTATGCCCTCAAGTAGCTTACCTACAACCGAAGTTAGACTCATGGGCCTGTAATTACCTGGTACTTTTGTCTCCTTTCTTGAAAATCGGTGTCACGTTAGCCTTTTCCAATCTGAAGGGACGATGCCTTGTCGCAAGGACATATTGAATACGGTTGTGAGGGAGGAGAGTATTTCGCTCTTCGTTTCTTTCAGCAGAGTTGGATATACTTTGTCAGGTCCAGGACTTTTATTTGTTTTAAGTGAATGGATAGCCTTAAGGACTTCATCGGTTGTTATTTCAAAATTATGCAATGAATGATCGAGATTTACAAAAGTACTGGTGTTGGTGGTAGCGAGAGGAAGACAGATAGTATTAAACACCGAGGAAAAGTAATTGTTTAAGAGGTTTGCGATGTGTTGGCTGTCAGTCACTAGTGCACCGTCGCTGTTTGTTAAAGGTCCAATACCACTTTTGATCGCTTTTCTGTTGTTTATGTAACTGAAGAAAGATTTCGGGTTATTTTTACAGTTGGCTGCAATATTTTCTTCATATCTACGCTTTGCCTGACCTACTAGTCTTTTTACTCGTCGCCTGGCATCATTATAGAGTCTAATGTTCTCGGGCGTGCTTTGTTCTTTCTTTAACCTGTAAAACAATTTTCTCATTGACTGATTGTTTAATTTCGCTATTACACCACGGTGGGCTTTTATTAGTGTTAATTCGCTTCTCGCACAAGGGGACGAATGTGTTCTGCTGAGTGAGTAAGTGATTTTTAAGGCTTAGCCAGGCTTCCTCTACGTTGCCGTCATCTGATAGTTGTATTTCTGTTAGTTTTTGTCGGATTTCTGCGAAGTTAGCTCTTTTGAAATTGGGCACCTTTACTTTATTTTCAGTCACTGATGATTGAGCTTTAATGTCGACGCGCACTAATTTATGATCGCAAGAACCGAGGTGTTCTCC
This sequence comes from Eriocheir sinensis, assembly GCF_024679095.1. Taxonomy (NCBI): domain Eukaryota; kingdom Metazoa; phylum Arthropoda; class Malacostraca; order Decapoda; family Varunidae; genus Eriocheir; species Eriocheir sinensis. Next base: position 28,924,527 of record NC_066509.1, on the reverse strand, counting down.
TACCGTGACACTACTGACAAGGTTATCTTGGGTCGTTATAACAAGGGCGAGTATATTATTTTGTCGAGTTGGCTCAGAAACCATTTGGCTTAGATAATTTTCTTCTAGAAATTCGATCATTCTATGTGACTCGCCTTCTGTACCTGACAGTGTCGCCCAGTCGATATGGGGAGGTTAAAGTCTACTAATATCAGTGAGTCGTTGTTATTAAGTGACTGCCTTAAGACGCTGTACATTTCAAGGTCGTCATCAGTGATTGCCAGGGAGGTCTGTAGGTGACAGATATATTTAAATTGACTTTTGCAATGTTTACTCGCACGCACAAATGTTCAACGTTACTGTTTCCCGGTGTTTTGTCAGTGGGTTGCAAATAGCTTTTGACATAAAGGGCGACGCCACCGCCTCTACGGTTTACACGATCTTTGTTGAAGAGTCTGTAGCCATCTATGTTGTATTCGGAACTTAAATCAATATTTGTGGTGTCGATAAATGTTTCGGTTATAGCAATTATGTCAAAATTTTCTGTTAAAGCAAGACATCTCAGTTCATCAAATTTGTTTCTTAGGCTACGCGCATTGAAACTAAGGATTTTAAGTTATCTAGAGGCTTGGTAATACAGGTGGTGGTACTTGCGGGATCACGGTTACGGGTTTGTTGCGATGCACGGCGTCTATTTACACGGGCAGGGTGGAGGACGTGGCCGTGACTCGTTTTTTGCTCGGAGAGAGAGAGAAATATGACCGAAAATTATAAAGAAATGAACCACTAAGTTGATAATGAGGTAAACACAAAAAATTGGTAGCTGATAAGACAGTTGAGTTAGAAGAGAAAAAAACAAAAAAGTGGCGAGGAATTAAAGAAGAGAAGGAGGAGGAGGAGGAGGAGGAGGAGGAGGAGGAGGAGGAGGAGGAGGAAGAGGAGGAAGGGGGGAGGAGGAGGGGGGGAGGAGGAGGAGGAGGGATAAGACCTGCTCAGTAAATTACTTCCTCTCCGTCAGTATCGAGGTCAAGTTGAAGGAAAGGGGAGAAAAAGGAAAAAGAAGGCCGTGTGTGTGTGTGTGTGTGTGTGTGTGTGTGTGTGTGTGTGTGTGTGTTATGGTTTTATTGCTGAGGAAGCATATACGAAAACACTTAGTACACAACTATGGTGTCTGGGTTATAGTTAGCATGGAAATAGGAAAACAGATAGCAAGAAAAGCAGCGCTGGTAGTAGTGGTAGTAATGAGCGTAGTAGTAGTCGTATAGTACTAGTTGAAATAGTAGTAGTAGTAGTAGTAGTAGTAGTAGTAGTAGTAGTAGTAGTAGTAGTAGTAGTAGTAGTAGTAGTAGTAGTAGTAGTAGTAGTAGTAGTAGTAGTAGTAGTAGTAGTAGTAAAAGTATAGTACTAGTTGTAGTAGTAGTAGTGGTAGTAGTAGTAGTAGTAGTAGTAGTAGTAGTAGTAGTAGTATAGTAGTAGTAGTAGTAGTAGTAGTAGTAGTAGTAGTAGTAGTAGTAGTAGTAGTAGTAGTAGTAGTAGTAGTAGTAGTAGTAGTAGTAGTAGTAGTAGTAGTAGTAGTAGTAGTAGTAGTAGTAGTAGTATAGTACTAATTGTAGTAGTAGTAGTGGTAGTAGTAGTGGTAGTAATAGTAGTAGTAGGGTAACGAAAACACCGCCTCGGAGTCCCCGCCTGGGGGGGGGGTACAAATTCCCCCAGGGAGGACTCCCCTTCTGGCTGCCAACTTGAGAGGTGTCCTGATAACTCCTCGAACCTTCTCCTTATCAATTTCTGCAACATTCGCGGTCTTCGTTCTAATTTTCATTCTGTGGAACTCCATCTCTCCTCCTCTAAGCCTCACCTTCTCTTCCTCACCGAAACACAGGTTTCTGAGGCTACTGAGAGCAACCTCTACTCTGTTTCCTCCTACTATCTCTATCCTAAATTTCAATCTAATGCTGGATGTTGCGCCTACGTGCGCAACGAGATCACTTGGTCTCGTGCCCACGACCTTGACTCTTCTGAATTTTCCACCATCTGGCTAAGACTTCATTGTCATTCTATTACTAAATACATCTGTGCTGTTTATCTCTCGCCTAAATCTAATACCTATGTAAAATTCTTTAACTATTTGAACTCTAGAGTGGAGCACATCTTGACTCACTCTCCTTTTGCTGAAATCTCCATCTTGGGAGATTTCAATGTTCACCACCAGCATTGGCTTTCATCCTCTTTCACTGACCAGCCTGGTGAACAACCCTACAACTTTGCTCTCCTCAACGATCTAGAGCAGTTGGTTCAGCACCCTGCTCGTATTCCCGACCGTCTTGGAGACAGGCCTAACATTCTAGACCTCTTCCTTACCTCTAATCCTTCTGCTTACTCTGTCAAACTGTTCTCTCCGTTGGGCTCCTCCGATCATAACCTTATTTCTGTATCCTGTCCTATCGCTCCTGTACATTCTCTGGACTCACCGAAGAGGCGATGCTTCTGGCATTTTGCTTCAGCTCTACCTGAGGATGTACTTTCGAATTCCCGTGGAATGATTACTGCTTCCAGGAGAGAGACCCCTCTGTGTGTGCTCAGCGCATCACAGAGGTGATTGTCTCTGGAATGGAGGCATACATTCCACGTACTTTCTCTACTCCTCATGCTAAAAAGCCTTGGTTTAATCATGCTTGTTCTCGTGCTATTAAAGACAGAGGCAGCTCACAAAAAGTTCCAGAGCCTTCGAACTCCCGCTAACTTTGATCTTTACATTTCAGCCCGGAATCGTGCCAAATCTATTCTCCAACTTACCAAAACTTCTTTCATTAATAGAAAATGTCAACACCTTGCTTCTTCTAATTCTTCCCGTGACTTCTGGCATCTAGCCAAAAATATCTCCTCCAATTTCACTTCTTCCTCTTTCCCTCCTCTCCTTACCCCTGACGGTAGCACTGCCGTCTCTTCTGTCTCTAAAGCTGAACGCTTCGCTCTAACTTTCTGTAAGAACTCCACCCTGAACGATTCTGGGCATATTCCTCCTACTCATCCCCCCTCTGACTCCTTTGTGCCTGTTATTAAGATACTTCCAAATTATGTTTTCTATGGCCTCTCTGGCCCCAACTCTCAGAAGGCTTATGGACCTGATGGAGTGTCTCCTATTGTCCTTAAAAACTGTGTTTCTGTGCTGACACCCTGCCTGGTCAAACTCTTTCGTCTCTGCCTATCAACATCTATCTTTCCTTCCTGCTGGAAGTATGCCTTTGCACAGCCTGTGCCTAAGAAGGGTGACCGTTCCAATCCCTCAAACTACCGCCCTGTAGCTTTACTTTCCTGTCTATCTAAAGCTTTTGAATCAATCCTTAACCGGAAGATTCAAAAGCACCTTTCCACTTCTAACCTTCTATCTGATCGCCAGTATGGGTTCCGCAAGGGGCGTACTACTGACGATCTTCTTGCTCTCTTAACTGACTCTTGGTCATCCTCTCTTATCCGTTTCGGTGAAACTTTCTCTGTTGCGCTAGACATATCGAAAGCCTTCGATAGAGTCTGGCACAAGTCTTTGCTTTCTAAACTGCCCTCTTTCGGATTCTATCCCTCTCTCTGTTCCGTTATCTCCAGTTTCCTTTCCGGCCGTTCTATCTCTGCGGTGGTAGACGGTCACTGTTCTTCCCTTAAACCTATCAACAGTGGTGTTCCACAGGGCTCTGTCCTATCACCCACTCTCTACCAGTTATTCATCAATGATCTTCTTTCCATAACAAACTGTCCTGTCCACTCATACGTCGACGACTCCACTCTGAATTATTCAACTTCTTTCAATAGAAGACCCTCTCAACAGGAAGTACACGACTCCAGACTGGAGGCTGCAGAACGCTTAACCTCAGACCTTGCTATCATTTCCGATTGGGGCAGAAGGAACCTTGTGTCTTTCAATGCCTCAAAAACTTAATTTCTCCACCTATCAACTCGACACAATCTTCAAAACACCTATCCTCTATTCTTTGACAACACTCAGCTATCACCATCTTCAACACTAAACATCCTCGGTCTATCCTTAACTCAAAATCTCAACTGGAAACTTCACATATCCTCTCTCGCTAAATCAGCTTCCTCGAGGTTGGGCGTTCTGTATCGTCTCCACCAGTTCTTCTCCCCCGCGCAGTTGCTATCCATATACAGGGGCCTTGTCCGTCCTCGTATGGAGTATGCATCTCGCGTGTGGTGGGGCTCCACTCACACAGCTGTTTTGGGCAGAGTGGAGTCTAAGGCTCTTCGTTTCATCAGCTCTCCTCCTCCTACTGATAGTCTTGTACCTCTTAAATTCCGTCGCGATGTTGCCTCTCTTTACATCTTCTATCGATATTTCCACGCTGACTGCTCTTCTGAACTTGCTAACTGCATGCCTCCCCTCCTCCCGCGGCCCCGCTGCACACGACTTTCTACTCATGCTCATCCCTATACTGTCCAAACCCCTTATGCAAGAATTAACCAGCATCTTCACTCTTTCATCCCTCACGCTGGTAAACTCTGGAACAATCTTCCTTCATCCGTAATTCCTCCTGCCTACGACTTGAACTCTTTCAAGAGGAGGGTATCAGGACATCTCTCCTCCCGAAATTGACCTCTCCTTTGGCCACCTCTTTTGATTCTTGTTCAGGAGCAGCGAGTAGTGTATTTTTTTTTATTATTATTGTTTCCTTTTTTGTGTGCCCTTGAGCTGCCTCCTTTGTTTTAAAAAAAAAAAAAAAAAAAAATTATATATATATATATATATATATATATATATATATATATATATATATATATATATATATATATATATATATATATATATATATATATATATATATATATATAACAAAAAACAAAGAGCCTCCCCGTCCATTAGATACACTTACGTAAAACCTCCATAACCATCTACGCATCAATAAATGAAAAAAAAGAATACCAACATGCAGCCAGTGAGTGAGTGTGGCTGACGTCAAAGATCCAAAGAACAGCTTTTTATATTAGGAAAAAACTACTTCCCCAACAAAAACTCTTCATAAGCATTGACACACCTACGCTACAATAAGTCAATCAAACAAGAATAGCAGCAGCAGGAGAACGTCTTATTTTCATGCAAAGACTCTCCACAACACCCTTGTGCAGCAAACATAAACCACTTGTAGCCTCCCCCCCCAAAAAAAAATCATTCTTAAAAAAATAAATAAATAAGTAAAAATATCTTACTAAAAAATCTTATTCGCCACAGTCTCCGCCGCAAAAGCCGTGTTCTGACGGTGTTTTATTCGCGCCTCTTTGCCCGTTGAGCACCGAGGCCACGCGCAGCTATACCGTACGCCCCCACCTTGACCTTTACTTCACCCTCTTCCCCGCGTCTGAGCCTACGGGAATTATTTGGCACCAGACGATGCATAAGAGATGACGTCAATGTTTCCAAACACCCGAACACTGATACCCGAACGACGTTTTTCTTCTCTCACTTTCGCTTTTCTTGAAGATACACTGCCGCCTCGTGTGGCTTGTGATGGAACATGAGCCTTTACGGCTGTTATTTTTGTACGGGGAGAGAAGGATGTGTGAGGAGAGGAGGAAGAGCAGGACGGACGGAAAACACGTCAAGGCCTATAAAAAACGATACAAAGATAAACAGAAAATTACAAGACCTAAGGAGAAATGGCATTAAAACACAACCCAGGCAAAAAAAAGACTTCAGGAAAAACAAACAAATTAATATCTACATAAAAAAACAACCGACAAAAAAACGATATAAGAACAAAAGCAAGATCTATAAAAAAAAATCGGTCTAATTAAACCCCACGCAGTTCGGTATAGCACTTAGAATTACTGAGTTAATCTTTATATTATTAGCAACCAACGACATTAATTAATTAATCAATTAATTAATTAATTATTTCTTAACCTACGCAGATACCTCATGTGAATTAAAGATTAAACATCAACAAATTCAAAGACTAATATTGTCAAAGTTTTCAGTCACATTTCCCAGCAACAATTAATCTCGACACATTTATTAACTAGCGAACATGAAATAATCTATGCCGCCCGCCGCCTCGCGCTACTCACAACTTGAGCACGAAAGAAAGTAAAATGATCCACGTCGTGTTTTCATCACGCCTGACATTACTGAATTAGTCTTGACACCTTTCACGACTATCGCACATTTATGAAATCTGCTTTTCATTCTGTTCCTTTACCTGAAAACTTAGTTAATCCGGCGGCCATTTACAACAAAAAAATATTACATGTTACTCGTTATTTAAACAAAAAAAAAAAAAACGCTGACCTAGGTATCAAAGAAGCACACTATATTTTTCATGCATAAGCTTATCAATATTTACGCCACCTGTTCTACTCGTGACCTCACCTGACCTTACTTTGTCCACGTAAATCATAATGCCTTCACCTTTCATGGCTCCACCCCACCTGTTCTCTCCTCACTAAGCCTGGCCCTTCCAGCTTGGCTTTCTTGGCTTACACTCATCTCTTTCTTCCTGCGACATGGTTTTATTATACATTTTCCCCGATCTCTATTTCCCTCAGCTCATTTTTAACCTGACTCTGCTGCCTGTTTGAACATCACCCAATAGTTCCATCTGTGGCTTCCCCTTGACGACACACCTCACGGCATGTCCTCCTGTGAAGTCATCTAGTCTGCGTACCTTACACGTCCATCTTTGACCAAGTCGGACCTCTGTACTTAACATCTTTTGTGCCGCCATCTAACCTCTGTACTTATATTCTGTCCCTGTCTTATCCTTTATGGCTTATGTACTTCAAGATCTGCCTTCCCATGGAGCCAACTGGCCGATTTACCATATATTGAGTCTCGTCTTCCCTTTCTTAACCTGTCACTCATAACTTGACCTAACCTGGCCGATGCACATCATTATGTCTTCGTTTGACCTCAACTTTCCATCTTAACCTGTCCATGCCTATTATTAGAGAAACTGCAATAACACAGTGAAAATGTTTACATACAGGGTTGATTATAAGCGTTTCCGATGGGCTGCGTGTGTGAGCGGGATTACCTTTACCTTCTGTCCACAGTGCGGGGCGAGGGTGTCAGGTATAGTCCGCAGAAGCGGCTTCTGGCGCGGTGATCTTTTAGCTCATCGTTGGACTAGTTGGTATGCTGCCTGGCTTCTACTCGGAAGGCTCGGGTTCGATTCCCGGCACTCAGTGGTGTTCATTACAGATATTCTGTCCATACCTAATTTCCCATTACTGCGTCCTCGCCTGCCCTAATAACCCCTCCCCTGACCTTCCCTCACCTGGCTCATGCATAAACCATTACTTGTCCTCTCTTTACCTGGCCTTCCAACGCCTCGTCTTTCTGCGGCCTCACCTGCCTCCTCCTGGCCCATGTATCTGATTAACTAACCCCACCTTACCTGGGTCACGTGTCCCCAGGTAGACTGTGACGTAATTTATTAGTCACCTGAGGGAATGCCTGATGGGAGAACCTGAAGGGATGTGTGTGCGCCTCCATCTTCCTTCCCTCAATCTATACACCCTTTCATCCAACTTGTCCGCGTCCATTCTCTATTATATATTATTTTCGTCGCCTTTGGTTAATTTTCAGCTTCGTTTTGTTTGACTTATCGTAAGTTTTCATTCGTTTATTTTGCTTTTGCTTCCATGTTGACGAACCTCCTAAGGACCGTGCGTGTTTGCTTGTAACTGTCCGTCCATCTGTCTGCCTGTCTACGTCTATTTACATGTCTGCCTATATGTTTACCTAACTATCTCTCTCTCTCTCTATTTATTTATTTAAATGAATATCTGTTAAACTGATTATCAGTTTAACTGTGTTTGTACAGAAACACCGAGAGAGACCCTTGGAACAACCTAGCCAACCAGACCCGAGGTGCCTTATACAGAGACCTATTTGACATTGGCCATTGCCTAGATTTTCTACACAAAGGAGATAAAAGCAAAATTCAATAAAAATTGTGATATTCGGTTATGAAAATCAATACAGACTAACGAGTGTTGTTCAGCGACTTTCTTTTCCATGTAAAACTTGATGATGTACCCTCTTTCATGTCTCTCCCGCAGCCTCTCTTCTCAATCTTCTCTTTTTCTCTCACCGCCATAACTTTTCCTTCCTGCCTCCTCTCTTGCATCTTCATCGCACATTTCTCCATTATCACTTTGCTCTTGATTTCTAGGTTTCCTCCATCCCAGTCTCTCTTATTTCACTCTTTCACACACTTCCCTTCTTCCTCCTCTCCTTTGTGTTCTTCCTTACAAAAAATGATTTCCTTCCTTGTATACCTTTTCAGTTAACTCCCTCGCACACACTTTTCCTTGCCCTCCCTTATATTTACAGACGGTCTAAGTGTCAGCCATCCCGATTCAATCTGAAAAATCTGAAAAATAAATGGGTTTTAAATATTTCACAAACCAAGACACACACACATACAAACCTACACACATTCATTCATGTTCTTTCTCCCTTCTCATTATCTCTAATCCCTGTCCACCCTCACTCACTTAGCCGAATTATTCACTTTACAAACTAATAATAGGTAGTAATAATACTCACGTTTCGCTTCCTAAAACACGAACCCAAACTATTCCATCTTCAAAAGCCCACCAACTTACGTCCGCCTTTCCCTCCTCCCCTTTCTTCCACTTCCGTCCGTCCTTTCCTTCGTCCTTTACTCCACTTCCGTCCGTCCTTCCCTTCATCCATTACCTCCACTTTTCCTCCATCACAAAATGTCCGTCTTTCCCTTCGTCCCTTTCCTCGACTTCCATCCGTCGTTCTTTTCCTCCCGTTCCTCCACTTTTTCCTCCGCCACAAAGGGACCTCCGAGCACCCTGTTCCCGCCGCCTCTATGCATAAGTAAGTAGCGCCGCCAAACATGGACATAAGAGTTGAGACGCAAGTAAATAATGAACTTGAGTATCCCTTCCTTAGGTCGCGTCGGAAGCCCGTTTTCTTTAGTATTTACCTTTTGTTGTTTTTGTTGGTTTGTGTTTCAGCTTAAAGTGAGTTTGTCCTGCTTCAATTTCCGGGTGAAACCTGTCACCTGTAGAGAGTTCCAATATTAACAACTCGATTGAAGAAGTGTTTAGCTTCGTTCGACGAGAATCTTTTACCACTTATCTTCAAATTGTGATTTCTTCTTGTTCTGTTTGATCGATCAATTGTAAAGTAATCTTCCGCATTAATATCACTGAATCCTTTAAACATTTTAAACACTTATATTAGATCGCCTCGCATTCTTCCTTTTGATAGGCTGAATAAATTTACTTCTTTAAGCCTTTGTTCATATGACAAATTTCTCAACCTAGGAGTCATCTTTGTTACTCTTCGTTGGACCCGTTCCAACTTTTCTATGTCTTTTCTGTAGTAGGGAGACCAAAACTGTACACATTACTCTAGACGGGGTCGAACCAACGAATTATACAGTTTTAATATTACTTTTTCCGATTTATTATTAAAGACTCGTCCGATGAAGCCAACCAATTTGTTTGCAGTTTTAACTACCTGTGAACAATGCTGACTGGGGTTTAAATCGCTTGATATAGTGATTCCAAGATCCTTTTCTTTACTTACTGCAGAAAGTTGTTGGCCATTCATTACGTACCGAACGCGATTGTTATTTTTTCCGATGTGCAACACTTTACATTTGTCAACGTTAAATTTCATTTCCCATTGATTGGCCCAACGTGCAAGTCGATCTAAATCTGATTGTAAAGCTTCTTTGTCGAGTGTCGCAGTTACTTTACTAGCAATTTTCGTGTCATCAGCAAATTTTGATACTTTGCAAGTGAGCCCATCATCGATATCATTAACATAAATTAAGAAGAGCATGGGGTCAAGCACTGATCCTTGAGGTACGCCGCTTCTGACATCGAGACAGTTAGATGTAACACCGTTTAGAACTACTCTTTGTTTCCGCTCAGAGAGCCAGTCCGCAAGCCAATTGTGAATGTTACCCGAGATACCGTGCGCCAATAGTTTGCTGAGCAATCGTTGGTGGGGGACCTTATCAAATGCCTTTTGAAAATCCAGATATATGATATCTACTGATCTGCTTGCATCGAACACCTCAAAAATATAATGAAAAAAATCAAGTAAGTTAGTCAAACACGAACGTTTACTACGGAAGCCATGTTGCGAATTATTTATTATATTATTTTCTTCGAAGAATTTCACCATATTGTCGCGAATGATAGTCTCCATTAACTTACAAACAATCGATGTCAGGCTAATTGGTCGATAGTTTCCTGGATGAGACTTGTCCCCCTTTCTGAAAATTGGTGTGACATTTGCAAGTTTCCAATTCGACGGAGCTTTTCCAGCTGTTAAAGATTTATTGAATATGATGGAGAGCGGTTTACATATTTGATGTTTGATTTCTTTTAAGACCCTAGGGGCAATTTTGTCTGGACCAGGAGCTTTGCTTACTTTAATCTTTTCAATTGTGCGTAAAATGTCACTTTCTACGATGAGCACGCCACTTAACAACTTTTCGGTCCTTCTAACCTCCATCGGTTGAGGTAATAAACAATCTTTGTCGGTAAATACGGATGCGAAAAAGTTATTTAGGATTGTAGCCATTTCATTTTCATCGTTCGTGTGGTTACCATTTTCATTAGCAAGCGGTCCGATACCACAAGTGAGTGACTTTTTATTATTTACATTGCTAAAACATTCTTTAGGATTAGATTTACTTGTTTCCGCTATATATTCTTCAAGATTTTTCTTGCTTCGTTTTATTAATTTCTTGGTTTCGTGGCGAATTCTGTCCAACTCTAGTTTGTCAGCCTCACTCTGAGTTGATATGTATCTACTCTATACGTACGTATCTACTATATACTGTATACTGTATGTATTGGTAGGCAGTAGGCATGGTGGCTGAGGCAGGGGAGGTGGGGAGGGTGGTTGGTAGGCAGTTTGATAGGTAGGAAGGGAGGGAGGGAAGGAGGGAAGGCAGGAGGTAACTCACCCAACCATCAACCTCCCTCATTTCCCTCCTCCCTCCCTCCAGTCACCCGTCAACCCACTCACCCACCCAACTTGTGATTCTGTCTGTGTGTGCGCCAGTCAGTGTGTTTTATGGGACTCAGTCTTGTGTTTGTGTGTGTGCCAGTCAGTGTGTTTGTGTGCGTGCCAGTCAGTGTGTTTGTGTGTGTGCCAGTCAGTGTGTTTTATGGGACTCAGTCTTGTATTTGTGTGTGTGCCAGTCAATGTGTTCTATGGGACTCAGTCTTGTGTTTGTGTGTGTGCCAGTCAGTGTGTTTGTGTGTGTGCCAGTCAGAGTGTCTTTCAAGGAAGTGCGACGCAGGTTCGCAAGTGTGTGGGTAGATTGGTAGGCAGGCGTCGGGAGTGAGGAGCAGAGAGGGAAGGAGGTCGGCAGGTAGGAAGGTAGGTAGGTAGGAAGGGAGCTAGGGAAGGAGGGAACTAAGGAAGGTTACTAGGAAGGTAGTCATAGACCTACTCCCCCCACCTGTACGATCCCATCACATCTCTTCCCTTCTCTCCACCTCTGCCTATCCCTACCCACCCATCAGCCTGGCCTCTCCCTCCTCTCTCCTTACACCCCCGCCCACCAGCCCACTCACCCACCCACCTTGTATAGGGTTGTTTGGGGTGACTGAGTGTTATGTTTTTTTGTGCGGAGTCTTGTGGTTTTTGGACTTTAGGGGCATTTACGTGTTTCGTTTTAATTACGAGCGTTTACGAGTTTCGTTTTAATTACGGGCGTTTACGTGTTTCGTTTTAATTACGAGCGTTTACGAGTTTCGTTTTAATTACGGGCGTTTACGAGTTTCGTTTTAATTATGGGCGTTTACGAGTTTCGTTTTAATTACGGGCGTTTACGTGTTTCCTTTTAATTACGGGCGTTTACTAGTTTCGTTTTAGTTACGGGCGTTTACGTGTTTCGTTTTAGTTACGGGCGTTTACGTGTTTCGTTTTAGTTACGGGCGTTTACGTGTTTCGTTTTACTTACGGGTGTTTATGTGTTTCGTTTTAATTACGGGCGTTTACGTGTTTCGTTTTTATTACGGGCGTTTACGTGTTTCGTTTTAATTACGGGCGTTTACGTGTTTCGTTTTAATTACGGACGTTTACGTGTTTCGTTTTAATTACGGGCGTTTACGTGTTTCGTTTTAATTACGGGCGTTTACGTGTTTCGTTTTAGTTACGGGCGTTTACGTGTTTCGTTTTAATTACGGGCGTTTACCTGTTTCGTTTTAATTACGGGCGTTTACGTGTTTCGTTTTAATTTCGGGCGTTTACGTGTTTCGTTTTAATTAAGGGCGTTTACGTGTTTCGTTTTAGTTACGGGCGTTTACGTGTCTCGTTTTAGTTACGGGCGTTTACGTGTTTCGTTATAGTTACGGGCGTTACGTGTCTCGTTTTAGTTACGGGCGTTTACGTGTTTCGTTTTAATTACGGGCGTTTACGTGTTTCGTTATAGTTACGGGCGTTACGTGTCTCGTTTTAGTTACGGGCGTTTACGTGCTTCGTTTTAATTAAGAGTGTTTACGTGTCTCGTTTTAGTTACGGGCGTTTACGTCTTTCGTTTTAATTAAGGGCGTTTACGAGTTTCGTTTTAATTAAGGGCGTTTACGTATTTCGTTTTAGTTATGGGCGTTTAAGTGTTTCGTTTTAGTTACGGGCGTTTAAGTGTTTCGTTTTAGTTACGGGCGTTTATGTGTTTCGTTTTAGTTACGGGGGTTTACGTGTTTCGTTTCGATTACGGGCTCAGACTCAGGCACGGGCACTGGTTCAGGATCAGGCTCTGGCACGGGCACTGGTTCAGGCTCAGGCTCTGGCACGGGTACTGGTTCAGGATCAGGCTCTGGCACGGGCACTGGTTCAGGCTCAGGCTCTGCCAAGGGCACTGGTTCAGGCTCAGGCTCTGGCACGGGCACTGGTTCAGGCTCAGGCTCAGGCACGGGCACTGGTTCAGGATCAGGCTCTGGCACGTGCACTGGTTCAGGCTCAGGCTCTGGCACGGGCACTGGTTCAGGCTCAGGCTCTGGCACGGGCACTGGTTCAGGATCAGGCTCTGGCACGGGCACTGGTTCAGGCTCAGGCTCAGGCACGGGCACTGGTTCAGGCTCAGGCTCAGGCACAGGCACTGGGTCAGGCTCAGGCTCTGGCACGGGCACTGGTTCAGGCTCAGGCTCTGGCACAGGCACTGGTTCAGGCTCAGGCTCTGGCACGGGCACTGGTTCAGGCTCAGGCTCAGGCACGGGCACTGGTTCAGGCTCAGGCTCTGGCACGGGCACTGGTTCAGGCTCAGGCTCAGGCACGGGCACTGGTTCAGGCTCAGGCTCTGGCACGGGCACTGGTTCAGGCTCAGGCTCTGGCACGGGCACTGGTTCAGGCTCAGGCTCAGGCACGGGCACTGGTTCAGGCTCAGGCTCTGGCACGGGCACTGGTTCAGGCTCAGGCTCTGGCACAGGCACTGGTTCAGGCTCAGGCTCAGGCACGGGCACTGGTTCAGGCTCAGGCTCAGGCACGGGCACTGGTTCAGGCTCAGGCTCAGGCACGGGCACTGGTTCAGGCTCAGGCTCTGGCACGGGCACTGGTTCAGGCTCAGGCTCTGGCACGGGCACTGGTTCAGGCTCAGGCTCAGGCACGGGCACTGGTTCAGGCTCAGGCTCTGGCACGGGCACTGGTTCAGGCTCAGGCTCAGGCACGGGCACTGGTTCAGGCTCAGGCTCAGGCACGGGCACTGGTTCAGGCTCAGGCTCTGGCACGGGCACTGGTTCAGGCTCAGGCTCAGGCACGGGCACTGGTTCAGGCTCAGGCTCAGGCACGGGCACTGGTTCAGGCTCAGGCTCTGGCACGGGCACTGGTTCAGGCTCAGGCTCTGGCACGGGCACTGGTTCAGGCTCAGGCTCTGGCACGGGCACTGGTTCAGGCTCAGGCTCAGCACGGGTACTGGTTCAGGCTCAGGCTCTGGCACGGGCACTGGTTCAGGCTCAGGCTCTGGCACGGGCACTGGTTCAGGCTCAGGCTCTGGCACGGGCACTGGTTCAGGCTCTGGCTCTGGCAGGGCACTGGTTCAGGCTCAGGCTCTGGCACGGGCACTGGTTCAGGCTCAGGCTCTGGCACGGGCACTGGTTCAGGCTCAGGCTCTGGCACGGACACTGGTTCAGGCTCAGGCTCTGGCACGGGCACTGGTTCAGGCTCAGGCTCTGGCACGGGCACTGGTTCAGGCTCAGGCTCTGGCACGGGCACTGGTTCAGGCTCAGGCTCTGGCACGGGCACTGGTTCAGGCTCAGGCTCTGGCACGGGCACTGGTTCAGGCTCAGGCTCTGGCACGGACACTGGTTCAGGCTCAGGCTCTGGCACGGGCACTGGTTCAGGCTCAGGCTCTAGCACGGGCACTGGTTCAGGCTCAGGCTCTGGCACGGGCACTGGTTCAGGCTCAGGCTCTGGCACACACTGGTTCAGGGTGTGTTGTTTTTCGGGCGTGCAGTTTACGGGCGTGTTGTTTACGGGCGTCTAATTGGCGGGTATTTTATTTGGGATGTCTCGGGGACGATGCCGAGATGGAGGAGGCCTCTTCCGTGAAGGTGTCGCCGACCTGCACCTCTGCTGGGCTATAGCCTCCTCCTCTTCGGGCGCTAGAGACATCCTTGTCCGCCTCAAGGTCTCGATTGAAAACTCGAGACGCCGAAAACGTTAGCCGGAATATTAAATCGATGAACTAAGTGGTGAAAGCGGCTGTTGCAGTGTTTGTAAGTTTTGAGATGGACGTGAAAGATGGAGTGAAGAGAAGGAACCCTGTCGCCATCGGCCCCTCTTTTCACTGTTTCCTTAAAATGGTGAACTTCCACGCAGCAATTCCGCCATTTTATGCTTCCCTTCTGTGGAGGAGGAGGAGGAGGAGGAAAAAAACATATTCACGAGGGTGTGTTAGGGGGAGAGGGATAACCAAATAGAGTGAGGATGAGGGCGAACTGAGGTGTAAGAGGACAGCATAAGCGCTTGGGGAGTGATGGGAAAGGAAGTGCGTAAGGTAATATAGTTAGAAAAATGCATTCAAGTTTTTGGGGGTTGACACAGAACATAAGAACATAAGAACGTAAGGAGTCTGCAAGAGGCCGGTTGGCCTATACAAGGCAGCTCCTGTAATCTTAACCCCACCTTACCTCACTATCCATGACTTTATCCAACCTCTTCTTGAATATATCAATGGTACTGGCACCCACAACGTGGCTGCCAAGCCTATTCATCAACCACTCTATTCGTAAACCAATCTTGCCTATGTCTTTGTTGAATCTGAATTTATCTAACTTGTCCTAACGTGGTTCTTTTACAACCAAAACCCTATTGACATCCCTATTATTATTTCAGTCTGTCTTCATAAGGTAAGCCTGAATTGATGGGTGGAGGAAGTGGTACATGAGGGAAAGCAAGGGGAAGGAATGGGGGTTGGAAGGAAAGGATGAGGTAAGAGGGAGGTAAGAAGAGGGAGAAAAGGACGGGGAGGAGGAGGCTAAGTTTAGTGGAAGGTGTGGGTACGTAATAAGGGGGAGGCATGGGGGGTATGAAGGAAGGAAGGAGAAGGGGGGATAAAGGTAAGGGAATAGGTAGGAAAGTGGGAAGAAGGAAGGGAAGGGAAGGGAAGGGAAGGGAAGGGAAGGTAATTTATGTTTAAGGTGGTGGGTGCGGGTAGGTAAGGGGAAGGAATGAGGGGTAAGAAGGAAGGGGGAAAAGAAGAGGGGGATTATGGTGAGGGAGAGTGATGAAGGAAGGCGCTGTGGGGGAGACATTAGAGAGTACTGGGGATGATGGCGGGCAGGAAGGGAGGGCAGGGAGGAGTGGCCAGTTATGATATAAGGAAAGTATACAGTGAAAATAGGAGAAAGAGGAAAGAATACACAAGAAGAATTGGATCCAGGGACGGTGTTAGGTAAGAGAGGCAGGAAGTGATGGGAACTAAAGGAAAAATAGACGAGCTTTGGGAGAAAAAGAAAGAGTATAAACGTGATTGTTAAGTACTGGATATGACAAAAGGTAAAAAAAGAACAGGTAGAGATGGGAAATAAAAGTAGAGATGGGAAATAAAAGTAAAGAAGCAAATTATATGAAGAAAAGAGGAAAGAAAAATAAAAAAAAAAATAATAAAGGACAGAAAATGAATAAAGGAGAAGAAAATAATCTTAAAAAATTCTAGAAGGGAAAAATTGCAAAAAAATATTAAAAGAAGACGAAAGAAAATATAAAGAAAAGAATTTGAGATCAAGAAAATAGCAGGTGAGAAGGTTGGGCAGAGGTGTGGACGGATACTGAAGAAGCAAAAGTTAAGAACGTGAACCCAGCAAAACGAGCAGCGAGGCGAAGAGAAAGTTACAGAATTATTAAGAAGAAAAAATAGAAACGTCACTGGGAGGTTGAAAATGAAGACTGACAGGAGAGTGCGATAAAGGCAGAAGAATGTGGGAGATGGCAGGAAGGAGAGAAGAGTGAGCTGAAGTGAATGTGGAAGAAAAGAGGAAGACGAAGAGGAAGGGAGAGCGGGTGTAAATATGGAAGAAAGATAAACAATGAAAGAAGAGGATAAGAGAGTGGGTGTGAATGAAAAAGAAAAAGAGGGAGGTAGAGTGGATGTGAATGTGAGAGAAAGAAAAAAAAAGGAGAGAATTGAGTATGAAAGTAAAATAAGGAGGAAGAGGGAGAGAAAGAGTGGAGAAGCAGGTGGAAGAAGGAGAGGATGAGAATTGGCGATCAAATTTGCATGTAAAAGAAAGAAAAAAAATAATATGAGGAAATGGATGATAAAAAGAGAGAGAAAAGAGAATGACGAAGGAAATTAACGAGAAATGGTAAGGAGGAGGAAGGGAAGAAGTGACGAAAAGGGAGGAGGAGAAGGGAACAAAGTGAATTTGGAAATACTAAAGAGGAAGAGGAGGGAAAAATTAATATAATTGTGGGAGACGAAAGAGTTTAGAGAAAGAGAGAATTGAATATAATAAAAAGAAGAAAGGCGAAGGGTGCGTGGATACATGATCGAGGTTTATAAATGGCTGAAGGGCTTTAATAAATGGGATATTCATAAGGTTCTGTTGGTAAGAGAACCGGGTAGGACACGTAGTAATGGGTTTAAACTGGATAAATTCAGATTCAACAAGGACATAGGCAAAAATTGGTTTACTAACAGAGTGGTAGGCGAGTGGAACAGGCTGAGCAGTCATGTGGTGAGTGCCAATATAATTGTCACATTCAAAAACAGATTACATAAATTCATGGACAGTGATAATTATAACAGGTGGGGGTAGATTCACTGGAGCTTAGGTTCAAAGGAGCTACCTTGTACAGGCCTGCCGGCGTCTTGCAGACTCCCACTTTCTTATGTTCTTATGTTCTTAAGAAAGAGGTAGAAGAAAATAGAGAAAATGACTGTGAGTGCTGAAAGAGGATGAAGAAATTGGAAAAGCTGAGCGTGGAAGTGCGAAGAAAGAGGAGGAAGGGGAAGAGGGAAGGTGAAAGAAAGATGAATGGGAGGCTTGATGGGAGGAGTGTGGAAGGCAGGACCGCGGTGGAGGTGGTGGAGATTAAAGGTGGAAGAGAGGGAAAGAGAGGAGAGGAAGGAGGGGAAGAGGGAGGAGAGGAAGGAAGGGGAAAGGGAGAAGAGGAAGGAGGGGGAGAGGGAGGAGAGGGAGAGGGAGGAGAGGGAGTGGGATAAGAGGGAAAGGAACAGGAAAGGTGGGGGAGAGGGAGAGGGAGGAGTAAGAAAGGTAGAGTACAGGAAATGGAGGAACATAAAAGGTAAGGGAGAGGGAGGAAGAGGAAAGGTGGAGTACAGGGAAATGGAGGAGCAGCAAAGGAGGAGGAAGGAGATGGAGGAGCAGGAGAGATGGAGGCATAGAGGCAGGAAGTATAAACATATGAATAAACATGTAAATAAAAAAAAAAACGAACTAGAATATCAACAATAGGGGAGTTAGTTTTGTTGTCGATCTATTAGTTTTGTTGTCGATCTATTAAGTGACATGGTCCGAAATAGCAGGAAATGGGAGGATGGAGACGACATATTGGTAGAGGCATAGGTAGAGGAAAGTAAAGGTATTCATAAATATGCAAATACATAAAATAGACAATTTGAATAACAATACCAACATGAAAAGTAATTTGTTATGATTTCGGTCTTTCACCAGTCTCTCAATTCCGGAAGAAACAATTTTTTTCTGGTAGTTTTCGGCTAGTATTGGATTAGTCTGCGTGTTGTTTATCCCACAGATCATTAAATCACTATTAAAATGAGACTTTCCAATGCCCGTTGTGCACCCGTCGCCGCCACGGCAAAATATCTCGCAGAGACGTTCAACTTGTTTACTCTTTCTATATTTCACTCGCTGCTCACAAAGATCACAAGTGGACAAACTAGAAGAAAATCAGGGAAATTAATGTTTTTCCTGCTGTGTATTTCCCCAGCATGCATGATGCGCCTTATTTCGGAAGCAAAATTTATAAGGGGGAGAAAAAAGTTTATTAGCAAAGGATAAAAGTGAGGATAATGTTTTCGTGACGCATGACAATTAATGTAAAAGATGCTGAAACAGAATTGCAAAAAGGAGTGTAAACAGTGAATGCAAAAGGTACGGAAGGGAAAAGTGCCGGGAATAGGTTTTCAGTGACGGATTTTCATTACTAACAGAAGAAATGGCAGCGACAAGTTGATTACAATGCGAATAATTAGTTAACGTAAGGAGTGTGGACTGCAAGATGGTGTTATACGTAATGGCAACAGTGAAAAAAATATCTTTTCCGGAAACGCATTTCAATTAGCCTAAGTAATTTAAGTAGAAAAAAATTAGTAAAAGGTGATTTCAAAATATGTCGAAAACTAATGTGTTAGGAAAATATGCACAACGAAATAAATCAGAGTGTTTTTTTTTTTTGACAAGTTATAAACCGAAAGTGAGGTTCCTTGATTTTATAAAAAAGTGAATAAGCGAGTACAAAGTAGAAAGAGAACAAGGCAGTGTTTAATTACAGATTAGAAATATAAATGTAGGTTGTGGGCAGAGTATGTGGAAAGAAAAGACATGTTAATAACACACATCCAGAAACAATGGCCAGGAGCGAACAGCATATTCAGCGATGCCTTCCTCAACGGCTGCCGGCAGCCGTCCCGCCAGCCCTGCCGCAGCCAACCTTCATCCATTAGTTATCAAGGCAAAAAGAGGTCAAGCGTTAATATTTTTCCTCGTGCGCCTCGTCCTGTCCATTACCAACGAGAACTTCACGGCCAGAAACGCTACATAAAAAAATCATCTCGGTTCCCATTCCAGGTAATACACTTTACGTTATTTTTTTCTACTTTACTGAAGTTACTGAACTACGATTTTTTTCCACTGCAAAGAAAAAAAAGTGTATCAGCACCACGCAGGACCCAATATAACTTTTTCTCTCATCGTGCCATGCACCTTTTCTTCTTTAATCACATCATTCATTTCGTCATTTTTTTCGCTCGTTCACCTTCATTCACATTTTCAGGGCATCCTTCCAACTGTCCAGTTGCACAGTCCACGTAACACACACCCTATATGTTTCATTATCGATAACACATAAACCAAAGCCCAAAAACATTACATTTTCTTCAGCATGCCAGCAAAACAATCCACTGCTGTCAACACGCACTTACCACGTGCATCCTTTTCATTTTCTCCTCTTCCTCCTCCTCCTCTTCCTCCTCCTCCTCCTTCTCTTGATGATCCTAATCACACAAAACACAGACACCCCTAAAAGAGCACGAACTAATCCCGTCGCATCCCATTTTCTGTTGCAATACTACGACATGCCTGGAAAAAATACAAACGAACCAACGGAAAGAATAAAACAGAAAAAAAAATACCCAGTCCCCTCCAATAACATTTTCTGCTGACGAAGGACGTGACGAAGTGGAAAAAAAAAATGAAAACTGACCCCAAAACATGTGACGTGAGAAAAAAAAAAGGCACCAACGTGGTCCTAAAAAATTTTAATGTTCTTCCAACTCTCAGTCTGTGCCGAAACGAAGGCAGGACATTATGGCGGGAAGGGTGTGTCGGGCAGGGCCGGGGCAACACGGGGACGGGAGGCGCGGCAGGGTGCTCTGACCTCTCCTGACCCCGCACGGAAGGCCCGGAGTGACTGGCCTCGCCCCACACACACCAAATTAGGTCTTGGCTCCAGCAGCGACCTCTACGATTTACAGTCTCTCTCTCTCTCTCTCTCTCTCTCTCTCTCTCTCTCTCTCTCTCTCTCTCTCTCTCCTGTCCCCCATCGGGGCAGCCAGATTCGGAAGGCTCCTAAACAACGCAGTATGGGACACACGATCAAAAAACCGCTTTCAGCCACGTCCCTCCACCCCGCCCGTGTAAATAGACGCCATGCATCGCAACAAACGCGTAACCGCGAACCCGCAAGTACCACCACCTCTATTGCCAGGCCTCTGGAAAACTTAAAAATCCCTAGTTTCGATGGGCGTAGCCTAAGAAACAAGTTTGATGAACTGAGATGTCTTGCTCTGACAGAAAATTTTGACGTAATTGCTAAACCGAAACATTTATCGACACCACAAATATTGATTTAAGTAAAGAATACAACATGGATGGCTACTGACTCTTCAAAAGCTATTTGCAACCCACGGACAAAACACCAAGAGACAGTAACGTTGACCATATGTGCGTGCGAGTAGATATTGCAAAGGTCAATTTAAATATAACTGTCACCTACAGGCCTCCTCGGCAATCATTCGGAGATGATGTTGAAATGCAAAGCGTTTTAAGGCAGTCACTTAATAACAACGACTCACTGATATTAGGAGACTTTAATAACCTTCCCCATATCGACTGGGCGACACTGTCAGGTACAGAAGTTGAGTCACATAAAATGATCGCATTTTTCGAAGAAAATTATCTAACCTAATGGTTCCTGAACCAACTCGACAAAATAACATACTCGACCTTGTTATAACGACCCAAGATAACCTAGTCAGTAATGTCACGGTAGGAGAACACCTCGGTTCTTGCGATCATAAATTAGAGCGCGTCGACATTAGAGCTCAAACATCAGTGACTGAAAATAAAGTAAGGTGTCCAATTTCAAAAGAGCTAACTTCGCAGAAATCCGACAAAAACTAGCAGAAATACAACTATCAGATGACGGCAACGTAGAGGAAGCCTGGCTAAGCTTTAAAAGTCATTTACTCACTCAGCAGAACACATTCGTCCCTTTGTGTGAGAAGCGAAGTAAAACTAATACAAGCCCACCTTGGTTTAATAGCGAAATTAAACACTCGGTCAAGGAGAAAAAAATATCTTACAAGGTAAAGAAAGTACAAAGCACGCCCGAAAACATAAGACTATTATAATGGCAGGCCACGAATAAAAAGATTAGTATGTCGGCCAAAGCGTAGAGATGAAGATAATATTGCAGCCAACTGTAAAAATAATCCGAAATCCTTCTTCAGTTATATAAACAAAAGGAAGGCGAGCGATCAGAAGTGGAACTGCACCTGGACAAACAGTGACGGTGCACTAGTGACCGATAGTCAACACTTTGCAAACCTATTAAACAATTACTTTTCCTCGGTGCTTATTAATAACAGTCTTCCTCCCACTACCACCAACACCAGTGACGACAACAGTGCTAATGTAATTCTTGAGCATGCATTGCTTAACTTTGAAATAACAACCGATGAAATCCTTAAAGTTCTCCAATATTTGCTCTCCAACACTCCACAGTTTTTAGAATTCTGTTTAACCCCAGAACGTCGGCAGACCCTTTTCTGGACTTTCACGAGTCGTGGCTGTGGTACGGTGGACCTCAAAGAGGGCTCGCCATAAAACACCTAATTCGAGCTAATTGTAGGCGGTGGTGGCATAGCGCAACCCACAATGAATGCCCTAAGTCATTGTGATGGGTGAGTGATCTTGAGGTGGGCTTTTTTGTCATAGGTGGTGCTGTAAGATCATGGCAGACTGAATTAGCTATCCATACAGTAATCACTTGTGATATTCTCTATAGTAGACAACGAGGTCACAACTCCTTGCCTGACGTCGCGTACCTACTCACTGCTAGGTGAACAGGGGCTACACGTGAAAGAAGATAAATCCAACTTATCTTCACCCGCCCGGGGAATCGAACCCCGGTCCCTCTGGTTGTGAGCCAGACGCTCTACCCCTGAGCTACCGTGTGTGTGTGTGGGTGTGTCACTTTGGTATTCATCCAGCGCTCATCTCTTTCCTTTCAAGTATTTTTCCATTCGTGTCATTTTTTCTGCTTCGTCTTAAAACATTTTCGTGTCTTTGTTCGCTGCTTCGTTTGTCTCTTAGTCAAGCAATCCGTCGGTCAGTCGTCCAGTTTGTCTGTCTGAATTTCTGTTGGTCTGTCTACATGAAGCTTGTTTATGTCTCTCCCGCTTTTTTCTGCTTATCTGTCAGCGTGTCTGTCTGCCTGTCTGTCTGTGTATGTCTGTCTATTTGGGTATTCATCCGAATTTGTCTTTGTCTGTCTGTCTGTATCTGTCTATCTATCTGTATTTGCCTCTCTCTCTCTCTCTCTCTCTCTCTCTCTCTCTCTCTCTCTCTCTCTCTCTGCCGGTGGGGTCGTGTACGGCAGGAATCGTTTCAGACTTCGCTAAACTACAACCTTGACTCGCGAGGCTCAGGGCGGAGAAAAGAAAGAGAAAATAAGAAAGAAACTGCACGGAAAGAAAAACAATACAGTACTTAGGAGATATAAAAGCCAAAGGAATGAGAGAACGCACATAAAAAGAGGAGACGCTTGCACACCTTTGTTCTAAAAATAAAGAAGATAATGAATAGCAAACAGGGAAAAAAATATATCATGATACTTATAGATGAAAAAGGAAGAAGACAAAGTTCATAAGAAAATAAAATACAAAGGGGATGAAATACACGCAAATCTTCACCTCCTCCTCCACGCCCCCCTAAAATATAAGAAAACCAGAAAAAATAATTGCAAATAAAAAAAATATGTCAGAGCAATGGCGTGGCAACAAGTGAAAAAAATAAAGGTTAAAACAAAAAAACTAAAAAAACTAAGAAAACCTGTGCGCACCTTCACCCCTCAAATAACTAAAAGAAAAAAATAATGAATTGATCGGGAACGAAAACAATGACAACGTTAAAATGAAAAAAAAAAAGGAAGAATTCAAACTGCATTCACCGGACACCTGATGCAACAGACCAACAAAAAGAAGAATGAGAAGCTAAAAAGAAATCAATAAATAACTCAACCTCCATCAACCAAACACTAAACATTAAAAAAATAGAAAACTTATCAGAGAAAAAAAAAGAAAATATCTCAGTGATACAAAAAGTGATGAAACAGAATCCAACAGTGACTTTAATTCAGAAAAAAATAAGAAAACTGTTATCGAAAAAAAGACAAGTGAGAATACTAATGGAAACAGTTTACTGGAAGACAAAAAAAAACATAATCGGGAGATAGAAAGAAAAAAAAGCAGTTTAGTGTAACACAAAAAACATCTTATAGAATAAACAAATGGAAGTTATTAGCAAGGAACAATTAGTGAACGAATATAAAAACAACAAGAAAAATCATAAGGAAAAAAATATCAAACATACTGAAATAGTTTAGTTAGACACCAATGGGAAATCAGAGAGCAGCCTTCAACGCATTCACTCACACAAAACATTACGAACATTCATCAAAGAAAAAACACATTGAAAAACTAATCCAACAAATGGTTTAGTGGGCAGCTAAAAATATCACGTTATCGAGTGGAAAACGGGAGGCACGGACTGGAAAGAGAGAGTGGGAGGAGAGGCGCGGTGGGGAAAGCGAAAGGATGGGGAGAGAGGGAGAAAAAGAGGGAGGGTGGGACTTGTAGGCAGGCAGGTGGAGGGAAAGGAAGATGTATAGGTAGGTGAAAGGAACAAAGGAGAGTGAAATAGGGAGAGATGGAGGGAGAAAGCGAGGGATATTCGTGGGAAGGTAAAGAACGGGAGGAGGAGACAGAAGGGAAAAAAGGAAGGATGGAGGTGGCAGTGAGATAAATCAAACTTCAGTCGGCATACAGAATAATCTTAAATGACACCAACTCTAACATAACACAACAAAACGTAGTATTGAACATAAAACATTAATGGTCCATAATTTTCTGCTAACCATAAAAGCTGATGGATGCAATTACACACCTAAAGGATAAGAGGAAACACAATAAACTGGAAGGAGGCGCAAAACAACCGTCAAGAAGAAAAGGAAGCTGTCCACTACTATAAACTCGAACCCAGACAGAGAGGAAGATACAGAGAGAGGAAGATATTCAAAGAGATTAAACCGAAGGAACTGACGAATGAAGCTAGTTTTTGACACACGGAAGGGAGGGATGGAGGTGAATGAAAGACTGAAACGATAGACGGGAGGGAGCAGCGTGGGTTGACACACAAATACAACATAATATAAATAGAAGAGGAAAGGGAAGCGGGGTGTTGATTGCGATAGAGCGGGTGCCGTAACGAGGATGGAAAGTAAAAAAGATTTACAAGTCAAACAGGAAAACAACACTCAGCGCCTCACTCACAACACAAAGCTTGGCGTGGCGAGCAGCTTACAGAAGTCTACGCCCATACTCGGAGCTCTCCCTCCCGCGGCCATTCCCTCGACATCAGTTCCAATAATATCATTACGCCAGACTCCCAACGAGCTGTCTATGAACTTCTGTTACGGGTTACTGGCCACGCCCAACAGTTTATACCGTACTTCCCTTTCAGTATTATCATGGCGCATAGAAGTCCAGAAAAAATTGAATTGGAAGTAAAAAATGAAGAACTCAAATCAAACGAAAAAGAGTTTAGAAGATGACAGGTTGAGAATTATAAATAAACAATGTAAACACAAATAATAATAAATTAATATATAAATGTAAACTCTAAGGACACTTATGTCACAATTTCGATTCAATGAAGGAATAGATTCTAGAACGTCCTGTGGAATGAACTTTGATGCCATTTTGAGAAAACGGACAAGAGCTGAGAAGAGGAAGAAAAGTAGAGATAACGTGTGTGTGTGTGTGTGTGTGTGTGTGTGTGTGTGTGTGTGTGTGTGTGTGTCACCTCCAAGACACTCGCCGACGCGAGCCTGATCAGGAAGTGTAAGCCAAGGCTTGGCCTTTAATCTAGGAGAGAGTAAGTCATCCTCCCCCCCTCCCCCGTCTCTCTCTCTCTCTCTCTCTCTCTCTCTCTCTCTCATACAGACAACAAAGAGTGGTGATTGACGGATTTAACTCAGAGTGGGCGCCGGTCACTAGTGGCGTCCCTCAGGGCTCGGTTCTTGGCCCAGTGCTCTTCATTATTTACATCAACGATGTGGATGTTGGACTCAATAATCGCATTAGTAAACTTGCAGACGACACAAAGATTGGTAACTCGGTTCTCACTGACGAAGACAGGCAAAGCCTCCAAGAGGATTTGCCCAAAATTTCAGGCTGATCGGATAGATGGGAGATGCCCTTTAACGTAGAGATGTGACAGGTCCTTCAAGCTGGAACAAGAAATAAGAAGTTCGATTACGACATGCGCGGCGTTAAACTCACAAGTGTTCGATGCGTTAAGGTCTTGGGGGTCAAAATCACGTCAAACCTCAAATTCTCACATCAGTGCATCGATGCAGCAAATAAAGCGAACAAAATGGTGGGCTTCATTAAAAGAAACTTTTTATTCAAGAATAAAGATGTAATACTTCCGCTCAACAATAGTTTAGTCAGACCCCACTTGGAATATGCAGTACTGTTTTGGTGTCCCAACCATGCAAAGGACATTGCTAAATTAGAAGGCGTTCAGCGTCGGGCAACAAAAATGATCCCTTCCTTGCGCAACAAATCCTACGAAGAAAGGCTTTCCACTCTTAACATGTTCTCTCTTGAGAAGCGTCGCCTCCGAGGAAAGCTGATCGGATGTTTTAAAATACTCAACGGTTTCACGAATGTAGACAGCACAAAATTGTTTATGATCGATGACACTTTGCGAACGAGGAACAATGGCATAAAACTCAAATGTACACAAGTAAATTCAGACTGCGCCAAATTTTTCTTCACCAACGTGCGAGAATGGAGTAACCTCCCACCGTCAGTGGTCCAGTGTAACACGATTGGCTCCTTTAAAAACAAGCTCGACCGTCACTTCCTTGAACTTAATATTAACTAGAGTGGGAAAGCAACGTTTTGGAGCCATCTGATTGATGTAGAATCACTTAGGTTTAAGGACAGACCACCTAGTCTGGACCATGGGGTCTGTGTGGTCTGATTTTCTATGTAATTCTCTCTCTCTCTCTCTCTCTCTCTCTCTCTCTCTCTCTCTCTCTCTCTCTCTCTCTCTCTCTCTCTCTCTCTCTCTCTCTCTCTCTCTCTCTCTCTCTCTCTCTCTCCACCCCGCCCAGCACAGCACACAGGACGCACCGGGCCTCCGCAAGTGTATCATTATGCAGATTAAACCAAACGGACGCGAGCATGTAATAGGAAAGAATTTGAGACGGAGATTAAACAGCGGCCGGGCATCCACCCCAAGGCAGTGCCTCACTTAAAGACAACGTGGAATGAAGACGTGGATACGGAAACACGAAACTAGCAGCAAAGCTTAATAATAACAATAAAACTGATAGTAATTATAGTAATGGAGTCGGGGATGTTTCATTAAGGTATCAAAAGATTAATATGAGGCTGACTTGATGGCAAAGAAGTGAAGGAAGGAGAGGAGAAGAGGAGGGAAAAGGGGGGCGATGTGGAGGTGGGTAAAGGGTGGAGGAGGGAAGGTACAGAGAAGAATAGGAAGCAGGAAATAGAGGAGGGAAAATGGGGGCGATGTGGAGGTGGGTAAAGGGTGGAGGGAAGGTACAGAGAAGAATAGGAAGCAGGAAATAGAGTAAAAAGAAGAGAAGGGTGAAATGGAAGAATGGGAAGGAGGAAATAAAGAGAAAAGAGAGATAATAGTGCATGGGGAGAGATAGTTTTGTGGAGGAAGGAGAAAAAGGGAATCATGAAAGAAGGGGATGCTGCTGAGGGGACAAAGGGTGAGAGGGGTTATGAGGGGAAGGAAAGGTGAAAAGAAAAGTGCAAGAAGGAGAAAACGAATGAAAGGGCAAAGAAAAAAAGGTCAGAATTGTGTCTGGATATGACTGAGGCTGAAGAAGGGAACAAGGGAGAGAGGTAATACAAATGAACGAGTAAAAGGTTGGTTGGGTAGGAAGGAAGGAAAGAAAAGCGAAAAGGCCAGAGCAAGAAGGAAGAAAAGAAGGAGTAAAGAGGGAGAGTAAGTTTTGTCATGATTTTTTTCAGTTACTTCGCCTGTTTCTCCTCATTTTCCTTTAACTTTAATGTCGTTGATTCACAGCCGAGGAAACTTTTGGCGGCGAAAGACGATTTTTTTTGTGACATAAGAGGAAATGAAAATTACGAAAAGCTTCACGTTTTGTTTCAAGTCATGATTTTTTGTCCAGATTTTTGTGGGGAAACCGAAATTTATTATAGAAACCCTTACTATTTCATTATTACGATGGAAACTGTGTGTTTGATGGACACCCACACCCACCCACACACACACACACACACACACACACTTATAAACTTTTATATTTCTGGGTTATGACCGATTACACACACACACACACACACAGACACACACCATTAGCTGATCACAGTCACGTCGTCAGACTCTGATATGAAAAGAAATATCTATCTCTACTAAACCGTCCAACTTGTCACCATCCAATACATCGTTTTGATCCACACATCCACCTGTGCACACCTGCCTGGCCACCTAGCCATACACACCTGTCTATCCGATCAACCCAGCACACCTGCCTATCAGTGAGCCAATCAACCATTTTTTTTTTTTTTACAACAAAGGAGGCAGCTCAAGGGCACACAAAAAAAGGAAACAATAATAAAAAAAGCCCGCTACTCGCTGCTCCTAAAAAAGAAACAAAAGAGGTGGCCGAAAGGAAGATCAAATACGGAAGGAGAGGTGTCCTGATACCCTCCTCTTGAAAGAGTTCAAGTCGTAGGCAGGAGGAAATACAGTTGAAGGAAGATTGTTCCAGAGTTTACCAGCGTGAGGGATGAAAGAGTGAAGATGCTGGTTAACTCTTGCATAAGGGGTTTGGACAGTATAGGGATGAGCATGAGTAGAAAGTCGAGTGCAGCGGGGCCGCGGGAGGGGGGGAGGCATGCAGTTAGCAAGTTCAGAAGAGCAGTCAGCGTGGAAATATCGATAGAAGATAGAAAGAGAGGCAACATTGCGGCGGAATTTAAGAGGTAGAAGACTATCAGTATGAGGAGGAGAGCTGATGAGACGAAGAGCCTTAGCCTCCACTCTGTCCAGAAGAGCTGTGTGAGTGGAGCCCCCCCACACATAAGATGCATACTCCATACGAGGGCGAACAAGGCCCCTGTATATGGACAGCAACTGTGCAGGGGAGAAGAACTGGCGGAGACGGTACAGAACGCCCAGCCTCGAGGAAGCTGATTTAGTAAGAGATGAGATATGAAGTTTCCAGTTGAGATTTTGAGTTAAGGATAGACCGAGGATGTTTAGTGTTGAGGAAGGTGATAGCTGGGTGTTGTCAAAGAATAGAGGATAGTTGTTTGGAAGATTGTGTCGAGTGGATAGGTGGAGAAACTGTGTTTTTGAGGCGTTGAAGAACACCAGGTTCTTCTTGCCCCAATCGGAAATAATAGTAAGGTCTGAGGCTAAGCGTTCTGCAGCCTCCAGCCTTGAGTCGTTAAGTTCCTGAAGGGTGGGTCTTCTATTAAAAGAAGTTGAGTAATGCAGAGTGGAATCATCGGCGTAGGAATGGATAGGACAGTTCGTTTTGGAAAGAAGATCATCAATGAACAACAGAAAAAGAGTGGGAGATAGTACAGAACCCTGTGGGACACCACTGTTAATAGATTTAGGGTAAGAACAGTGACCGTCTACCACGGCAGAAATAGAACGGTCAGAAAGGAAACTGGAGATAAAGGTACATAGAGAAGGATAGAAACCGTAGGAGGGTAGTTTAGAAAGCAAAGATTTGTGCCAGACCCTATCAAAAGCTTTTGATATGTCCAGCGCAATAGGAAAAGTTTCACCGAAACGGCTAAGAGAGGATGACCAAGAGTCAGTTAAGAAGGCTAGGAGATCACCAGTAGAACGCCCCTTGCGGAACCCATACTGGCGATCAGATAGAAGGTCAGAAGTGGAAAGGTGCTTTTGAATCTTCCGGTTAAGGATTGATTCAAAAGCTTTAGATAGACAAGAAAGTAAAGCTATAGGACGGTAGTTTGAGGGATTGGAGCGGTCACCCTTCTTAGGCACAGGCTGTATGAAGGCATACTTCCAGCAAGAAGGAAAGGTAGATGTTGACAGGCAGAGGCGAAAGAGTTTGACCAGGCAGGGTGACAGCACGGAGACACAGTTTTTAAGGACAATAGGAGGCACTCCATCAGGTCCATAAGCCTTCTGAGGATTGAGGCCAGAGAGGGCATAGAAAACATCATTTTGAAGAATCTTTATAACAGGCATAAAGGAGTCAGAGGGGGGATGAGTAGGAGGAATATGCCCAGAATCGTCCAGAGTGGAGTTTTTAGAAAAAATTTGAGAGAAGAGTTCAGCCTTAGAGATAGATGAGACGGCAATGTTGCCGTCAGGATTGAGGAGTGGAGGGAAAGATGAAGAAGTGAAGTTGGAGGAGATGTTTTTGGCTAGATGCCAGAAGTCACGGGAAGAGTTAGAGAAAGCAAGGTTTTGACATTTTCTATTAATGAAAGAATTTTTGGTTAGTCGGAGAATAGATTTGGCACGATTTCGGGCAGAAATGTAAAGTTCATAATTAGCATTAGCTTGAAGGCTCTGGTACCTTTTGTGAGATACCTCTCTATCATTGACAGCACGAGAACAAGCGTGATTAAACCAAGGCTTTTTAGCGTGAGGAGTAGAGAAAGAACGAGGAATGTATGCCTCCATTCCAGAGACAATCACCTCTGTGATGCGCTGAGCACACACAGAGGGGTCTCTATCCTGGAAGCAATAATCATTCCACGAGAAATCGGAAAAGTACATCCTCAGGTCGTCCCACCGAGCTGAAGCAAAATGCCAGAAGCATCGCCTCTTCGGTGGGTCCAGAGGGTGTACAGGAGCGATAGGACAGGATGCAGAAATAAGATTGTGATCGGAGGAGCCCAACGGAGAGAACAGTTTGACAGAATAAGCAGAAGGGTTTGAGGTAAGGAAGAGGTCTAGAATGTTGGGCCGATCTCCAAGACGGTCGGGAATACGTGTAGGGTGCTGGACCAACTGCTCTAGGTCGTTGAGGATAGCAAAGTTGTAGGCTTGTTCACCGGGGGTAGGACAAAAACTCACCGGACAAAAACTCACCGGACAAAAAACTCACCGGATAAAAACTCACCGGACAAAAACTCACCGAAAAATGTGTAAGAAGGACAAAAACTCACCGAAGAGTTAAACCGTATATTTAGACATTAAAAACTTTAAAAAGGAAAAGGCACATAACTATGGTATAACTATCATACATGAATGAATTATTCTAATCAGTGAAGTGCTGAGTTTAAAAACGGATACATTGACCACCAGCTCGAAGGAACTCCTCTGTGGATTTTCTACCGGCAACGATGTCTTCACATAATGCCTTCAAGCGCTTCCGAATACGAGCATAGTTTCTCTTTCTTCTCTTTTTTGGAGGCTCGCCTCGGTCATCTTGTAGTATCATGGTTTTGACTATGGCTTCATCCTTCTAATGTTATCAGTAGTAGTGTAAAAAGATGGGTGGGAATGACCAACAAGCTGCTTGAACGATGAATTCCAAGTTTCACTCATATTATTTGTTCGAGGTGCATCATTTAATATGTTGTTGTGTACATTCCATATATCTGGCGGAAAAGATGGTGTAAGTCGTCGAACATTGCATTGCAGTGATTCTGGATTTTCATTGTTTTGAGGAAGTCGTACATGGCGGAATGTACCTGTAACATATGTCCTGTCAAAGAATGAAAGGAGGTCTTCAAATTCCTCAGGAGTGTTGTCCTTCAATAACGCCATACCTTCTTGGACCTTTTCTATTGGAAGAAATGCTAAACCATCCATCATTCCACAAAACAGCCTACAATCATCATATTGACGGTAGCGATTCACAAGAACTAATTCCTGTATCTTACGCCATGTGCTTTGTGTCAAGTGGAAGAAACATCCTTTAGTGGATACATGAGGACCTAAAATGCTACTGACAGCCTGCGTGGCGGCTTTTTCAAAATCTAGTACAATTTCTGTGGGATCTGGTATGAATCCTAGCCTTTCACAGCCATCTACAATACTTTGAAGCATTTCTTCATATACACTCTGTGACTTTCCAGATAAGAATGCATACACGCAGGAAACTACTGTTTCACCTATTGGTACTCTAATAATATTTAGTTGCTTGAAAATTTCTGGAGCCATAGCATAATTCCCGTCCATAAACCACGTACGGGCCCGGCACATTAATCGTAAGCATTCATCAGTAGCATATACAACCATTCTGTTACAGGCATCCGAACCACTGTCATACAACAAGAATCGTCTTGACTTCACCAGACGTACGTTTCCAGGCATCTGTAATATTTAGTTCACGTACATTTGCAGGTTTTTTTAGGTAGTATGCCTCGCCTCTGCCGACGAAGATCACGCCTGCATGTGTCCAGCTGACCAATGTTGGCACGAACTTCGTCACTTGCAGACTCCAGCCCCTGAGCAAGCAGCTGGTTTGGTCGACATTTAGTTTCTCTCGCCTGCTGTTTTAGGGTGGTTCTTAGTTTTGTGACAGAAACTAAGGCTTCGTCTGCTTCACGGTTGTGATCAACAAAGGAGCGCAGATTCTGCAACTGAAAACAAAGAAATTAGCAACTGTTAGTTAATGGTTAAAAAAAAAAACGAAGAGTTTATGATCAAAACTGTTAGAAACTACTCACATTTACATCCGTAGTCAAAGCTCCTTTGCATTTTAGGCTTGATTGTTGACAACACTGCCATCGTATCCATTCATTCTTCGATATCTTCTTCACATACATATATCCATGAAGGCACAGTTTTTGCCCACCCTTGTTGGTCTTGATGATCTTCATTGCTACTGATATGGTGAAAGAAAATTGAACACTAAAACAATAACGGATAGTATTTCGAAGAACACTAAAACAATAATGGATAGTATTTCGAAGTATGTTTCGTAATGCATCGTAAGATGTCTTAATTTGTGTCGAACGATGTTTCAAATGGAACTCTTCAACAAATCATGAATAATTAAAATTATTATATTATTAAAAAAATATATAAATTCTTTAGATATTGTTCGGTGAGTTTTTGTCCTCCTTAAATATTTTTCGGTGAGTTTTTGTCCGGTGAATTTTTGTCCGGTGAGTTTTTGTCCGGTGAGTTTTTGTCCGCGCCCCACCATGACCAACCAATCCACCGTCACGGGTCACTGCTGGGCGTACATCATGACTGAAGGAGACAGGTTTGTTGCGGCAGTAATAAACATGAAGCTCAGGTGAGTCGCGTTACCTGGCCGCCAGCCCGTTAATTAGTCGCTGCAGGTGAGCGCCGGACAGGTGGAGGATAGGCGGCGGGCCATGTGTCGCTGAGTGCTGGTCTGTCTGTGTGCCTGGCTGTTTGTCCTCCCGTCATATCGATCTGTTTGTCTTTTAGCTTATGTTTGTCTATCTGCGTCTGTGTGTTTGTTCTTCTTTTGTCTGTCTGCTTTACTTTTCGTCAGTCTGTGTCTGTCTCTCTATCGTCGTGCTGTTCTTTATATATTTTCTCTGTCTTTCCAGTTGTTTACTTTTTCTTCATTTAATCGAGTTTTAATTCCTTTCTATCTTTTCTTTCGTTTCTTTTTTCTTTATTTCCTTTTCTTTCAGTTTCCGTTCCCTTCAAAATCCTCTGTCTCAAATTACATTCCCCGTTCATAATTGCGTTAGTGTGTGTGTGTGTGTGTGTGTGTGTGTGTGTGTGTGTGTGTGTGTGTGTGTGTGTGTGTGTGTGTGTGTGTGTGTGTGTGTGTGTGTGTGTGTGTGTGTGTGTGTGTGTGTGTGTGTGTGTGTGTGTGTGTGTGTGTGTGTGTGTGTGTGTGTGTGTGTGTGTGTGTGTGTGTGTGTGTGTGTGTGTGTGTGTGTGTGTGTGTGTGTGTGTGTGTGTGTGTGTGTGTGTGTGTGTGTGTGTGTGTGTGTGTGTGTGTGTGTGTGTGTGTGTGTGTGTGTGTGTGTGTGTGTGTGTGTGTGTGTGTGTGTGTGTGTGTGTGTGTGTGTGTGTGTGTGTGTGTGTGTGTGTGTGTGTGTGTGTGTGTGTGTGTGTGTGTGTGTGTGTGTGTGTGTGTGTGTGTGTGTGTGTGTGTGTGTGTGTGTGTGTGTGTGTGTGTGTGTGTGTGTGTGTGTGTGTGTGTGTGTGTGTGTGTGTGTGTGTGTGTGTGTGTGTGTGTGTGTGTGTGTGTGTGTGTGTGTGTGTGTGTGTGTGTGTGTGTGTGTGTGTGTGTGTGTGTGTGTGTGTGTGTGTGTGTGTGTGTGTGTGTGTGTGTGTGTGTGTGTGTGTGTGTGTGTGTGTGTGTGTGTGTCTCTGTGTGTCTCTCTCTCTCTGAAGCCTCTCCTCCTCCCCTCTCCCTCTCCTCCTCCTCCTCCCACATCAAACTAACCCCTCCCCCCCTCTCCCTCCGCAGGTGCCGCCCACAGAACCCTGGAGGCGGATCAGCTGAGTCCCACCTGTCCTTACTTCCTGCCCACGTCCGTCGAGGTCACCACACCTGTGGGCATCCCGGCCAACCTCACCTGCGGCGTCAGGCAGCTCGGGGACAAGAAGGTGAGAGAAAGAAGGAAAGGAGAGGAGAGCTAATATGTTTGTTCGCGTCTTGGTTTTCATGTGTAATGGTTGGAAGGAGACAAGGTGAGAAGAGACGAGAGGAAAGAAAGTTTGGATATGTAAGGAGAGAAGAGAAGAATGAAAAGAAGGTGAGAGGAAAGAAGGGGATCTCAAAGTTTACCAATTCCTTCCTGTTTATACTTTCCCTTGGTGAAGGCTGGAAGGAGATGAGGGGAAGAAGGTGACGAGGAGTTGAGGAGATGAAGCGGTGAGATGAAGATGAGAAGAGAGTAGAGAAAAGGAGCTCATATTTAGCCCTTTCCTTCCTTGTTCCTGCTTTTCCTGCGTAAGGGATGGAAGGAGGAGATGAGGAGATGAAGAGGAGGTGAGAAGACACAAGAACCTCTAAGAACAAAATTTAGTTTTATGTTTCCTGGTGTGCTTGCTAGAAAGGAGATGTGGAGGGGGTGAGGGATAAGAAGATGAGAATAGATGAGAGCAAAGAAGCGTGAGTTCGCCTCAAAAGTCCTGTTCTTGTGTGAGGGAGAGGAAGTAGGAGGAGAGGAAGAGATGAGGAGACAGGAGAGTGAGGAGAGAAAAGAAGCTCTGAGTTCACCTTTTCCTTCCTGTTCATGGGTAAAAGAGAGGTGAGGAGATGAAGAGGAGGAGGTGAAGAGACGAGTGTGGGAACCGAGGAGAAAAGAAGCTCTGAGTTCACCTTTTCCTTCCTGTTCATGGGTAAAAGAGAGGTGAGGAGATGAAGAGGAGGAGGTGAAGAGACGAGTGTGGGAACCGAGGAGAAAAGAAGCTCTGAGTTCACCTTTTCCTTCCTGTTCATGGGTAAAAGAGAGGTGAGGAGATGAAGAGGAGGAGGTGAAGAGACGAGTGTGGGAACTGAGGAGAAAAGAAGCTCTGAGTTCACCTTTTTCTTCCTGTTCATGGGTAAAAGAGAGGTGAGGAGATGAAGAGGAGGAGGTGAGGAGACGAGTGTGGGAAGTGAGAAGAGAAAAGAAGCTCTGAGCTGCCCTATTTACTGCTCCTGCTTTTCCTGGGGAGGAATATGATGATGATGATGATGAAGAAGAGAAAGGAGGGGAGATAAGAAGATAGAAAGAGAGGGATACAGGTAAAATTTTCGTGCTTCTTGAGTAAGGGTAGAATAATGGGGGCGAGAGGAGGAGGGACAGACGGGGAAAGAAGGGAAATAAAGACGAGTAGAAGGAAAGGAATGAAAGGGTAAATAAAAGATAAAAAGTAGTGATATAGTGGACTGGTGATGGTTGCTGATGCTGCTGATGCTGATGCTGCTGCTAATGATGATGATAATGATATTGTAATGATGGGGAGGATGTGTGGGAGGGAAGATCAGAAGGAATGCACGGAAGGGTGTCTCGATGGATTGCTGGAAAATGACACAAAGGAAGGTGAAAGAGGAAGGGGTTGAATACCTCTCCTTTATCATCCCTATGCCTCCATGCCAGGGCCAAGGGCACGGGCAAGAGTCAAGCCAAAGAGAACTCGGATCACGGCGCCGCCAAGAAAAAGAAACAGTGAACGCGGTAACGCTCGCTGAGGCAGAACACACATCGGAGCAAGGCTGGCGGGATGGGATTCCATACAGACAATGCAGAGAAAAGTCAATGTAGTGAGATTCATGAGTGTGAGCGGCGCCACACCTGTGTTCGGCGACACGGAAGTCCCGCACAGTAACTGACGAGTCACTGTGAGGACTGGTTTTTTTTTTTGTTTATCAAAATGTCAGAGCAATTTTTGTTTTGGATTTGCATAGGCCTTCCGGCCTTTTGGGCTACTTATGTTATATTCCTTACTAGTATTTGGGTTTGCTTACGTTTGTACGTTTTATTTGCATTATAAAAAAAGGGAGTTCAGAACGCTGTGTGCTTCATTTAATGTAAATAGAAGGCTCGAAAGAATTCAAGTTTGACGAATATATGTTTGGAAAATTAATGCTATGTTTTGTTACCCAGTCTTCTCCCCTAATTAAATAAGTCAATGTGATGAAAATCTTCCCTGGAATATGACAATTAACAGAACAGTAGTAATTGCAAACAATGCTGAGCACGCCTGACAACATAACAAAGAAACCACCAGGAAGGAAAAGCGACAATTCACCTGAAAAAAATGTTAAGGAGACACCAAATAATAAAAAAAGACTAAGAACACACAAAAAAGACAGAAAATATCACAAACCAACTCATACAAGAAACAAACAAAACCAATCATAGTCAGCAAAACGAAGGAAAAAACTATAAACATACAAACAAAAAAACAGGGCAGTAAAGATTCCCCGGCAACTTAACCTGGATTTAGCGAGGTTGTCACAAAGTCCGTCATGTTGGGTGTAACGGGAGGGGGAGGGGGAGAGGGAGACGAACACAAAGAAACACAAAGGAAGAACAAACAACAGCAGACCTGCTGGTCCTTACGAGGCTGTTTGTGACAAGCTACACTAACTATCTAATCAAAGGTGGAAGATGAAGGACAGCAAAGGCGAAGGCTCCTCCCCACCCCCCATCCCTCCAGCCAAAGCTGGAAGGAAAGGAAAAAGAACCATGCAGCATGGAAAAACTGCATGGAAATTATGTAGGAAAGAGGAAAGAACTACCATTACTGCTACCACTAACCGGGCGATAAAAGCGGACAAGGACATCAGTATTCGAAAGAACTTAACGTTATTACGACAATGAGTAATATCTTAGTTGCTGGTTCGATTCAAAATACTTGTCTAATCTATTCTTGAAGGCCGTAACTGTTGTACTATCAACGACATCACAGGGTAGAGATTTCCAAACATTAACAACTCGACTGAAGAAGAAGTGTTTAGCTTCGTGCGACGAGAATCTTTTACCACTTATCTTCAAATTGTGATTTCTTCTTGTTCTATTTGACTGATCAATTGTAAAGTAATCTTCCGCAATAATATCACTGAATCCTTTAAACATTTTAAACACTTCTATTAGATCGCCTCGCATTCTTCGTTTTGATAGGCTGAATAAATTTACTTCTTTAAGCCTTTGTTCATATGATAAATTTCTCAACCTAGGAATCATCTTTGTTACTCTTCGTTGAACCCGTTCCAACTTTTCTATGTCTTTTCTGTAATAGGGAGACCAAAGCTGTGCACAGTACTCTAGACGGGGTCGAACCAACGAATTTATTATTAAAGACTCGTCCGATGAAGACAATCAATTTGTTTGAAGTTTTAACTACCTCTGAACAATGCTGACCGGGCTTTAAATCGCTTGATATAGTGATTCCAAGAACCTTTTGTTTACTTACTGCAGAAAGTTGTTTGCCATTCATTACGTACCGAACGCGATTGTTATTTTTTCCGATGTGCAACACTTTACGTATGTCAACGTTAAATTTCATTTGCCACTGATTGGCCCAACGTGCAAGTCGATCTAGATCTGATTGTAAAGCTTCTTCGTCGAGTGTCGCAGTTACTTTACTAGCAATTTTTGTGTCATCAGCAAATTTTGATACTTTGCAAGTGAGCCCATCATCAATATCATTAACATAAATCAAGAAGAGCATGGGGCCAAGCACTGATCCTTGAGGTATGCCGCTTCTGACATCGAGCCAGTTAGATGTAACACCGTTTAGAGCTACTCTCCCAGTCCACAAGCCAATTGTGAATGTACCCGAGATACCGTGCGCCAATAGTATGCTGAGCAATCGTTGGTGGGGGACCTTATCAAATGCCTTTTTTAAAATCCAGATATATGATATCTACTGATCTGCTTTCACCGAACACCTCAAAAATATAATGAAAAAAAATCAAGTAAGTTAGTTAAACACGAACGTTTACTACGGAAGCCATGTTGCGAATTATTTATTATATTATTTTCTTCGCAGAATTTCACCATATTGTCGCGAATGATAGTCTCCATTAACTTACAAACAATAGATGTCAGGCTAATTGGTCGATTGTTTCCTGGATGAGACTTGTCCCCCTTGTTGAAAATTGGTGTGACATTTGCAAGTTTGGGGAGAGGTAAAAGGAGGTAGTGGGGGGCATCACTGGACGGAGGGGAGGGGGAGGAAGATGTGAAGGGACAGCGAGGGTAGGAGGATGAGGAGGACAAGGGGGAAAAGTATGCTAGAGGGGGGGGGGGGGGGAGACGGAGGAAGGAAAGCAAGGGGAGAGGAAGGGAGGTAGAGAAGGGTGGTGAGGGGGAGAGAAGAGGGGAGGAGGAGGAGTGTGGAAGAGAGCGTGTTGGAAGGGAACGTAAACTGGCGAGATAGGAGGGAAGAGCAGGCGAAGGGTGAGCAGGAGGGTGTGGAGGGTGGCAGTGAGGGGAGAAGGGGAGGAAACACGAGCATGATAGGAGCAATTTTGGGGAGAAGTCAAAAAGGTGGAGATATTGTGGAGACAACATATT
Source organism: Eriocheir sinensis (assembly GCF_024679095.1). Lineage (NCBI taxonomy): Eukaryota > Metazoa > Arthropoda > Malacostraca > Decapoda > Varunidae > Eriocheir > Eriocheir sinensis. The sequence continues at coordinate 28,886,302 of NC_066509.1, read as the reverse complement.
AAGAGTAAGGGGAAGAAGGGGAAAGCAGGGGGAAGAGATAGGAGGACGAAAAGTTATGTGGGGAGGAGGGAGAGAGGTGGGAAAGAGGACATTCGTGGGGGTGTTATTGAGGAGAAAGGGGAGAAAGGGGAAGAGAAGGAGGGAGGGTGAGGAAGGAAAGTGATGGGGGGGGGGGGATGAGAGGAAAGAGGAAGTTAGTGGGGAGTGTTGTCTTACTGCACGGGAGGAGGAGGAGGAGGAGGGAGGGTCGGCCACTAATTCAATAAATCAACACAAATTCCTTTCCCCGCCTGCAGGATCGAGGGACAAAGGTCACCTCGGGCTGGTTAGCTTTGTTTTATTTATTTTTACAGTGACAGTTGTTTTCTTCCTTTCTCCTACTTTTTACTTTTTTCTTTCCTTTTTTACAGTGAGTCTTCTCTTTCCATTCTTTTTCTTCTGTGTAAGCTTTATTTTCTTTTTTACAGTGGCAGTCTTTTCCTTTCTTTTCCCCTTTTTTTATTTATCTATTTTCGTTTTACAGTAGCAGAGTTTTTTCCATCCTTTATTTATTTTTTCTTTTCACTCGTTTTTTTACGTAGATTTTTACGACTAACTCTTACTTTTCCTTTTCTCGTTTAGTGACATTATTTTCCTTCCCTTATTTTGCCTTTCTTATACTGCCGATAACGATTCAAGGGACTTTGTCATCATACTATCTTCCCTCCAAGCTGTGTATGTATCTCAGTATTTTCACTGGACCTTTTTCTTCTTCTTTTCCCCTTCTCACATCAGTTCCCCTACCTGTGTGACTTCATATAAATTCACCTGTATATCTTTTTTCCTATCTATTACTTCCACCTCCACTCATGCCACTCGGTTCCTTTAGTGGTGAGTGGATGTTGGATAAGGTGTCTTGCTCCTTCGGCCTATTGTTTACATGATCCCATAAAAACTGACTGAATGAATAGGAGTCAACATGGAAGGCGATAAGTCTGTTTGGGATACGCTCTTTAATTCTTCCTGTTTCACCGACGCTACATTTAAATACTAATATCCCTACATGTGGATGCTTACACTGAACTATTTACTCAATGTCTTATACGAGCTTGATTTCCTCACATTCCATCTCAACATATTTACGGTATTCATGTACTGTTTGTGTGCCGCATCTTCCCTCTTCACCAATACTTATTATCAACATTGCTCCTCTGTTTACTGTTTACCTTTTTCCTTTGTCTTTCTTTTCTCTCTTTGTGTCTTTCTTGTCTATCTTTTTCGTGTTCATGCCTGTGTGTCTTTATGTCTAATAGCTCATCTATTTCTTGTATATCCTCTTTCTTATTTTTTCTCTGTCTTTTTCTTGTCTATCTTGTTCGTGTTCGTGCCTGTCTACCTGTCTGTCTAAATGCTCATCTACTTACTGTCTGACTTCTTTCTTTGTCTTTATTTTTTTCTTTATCTCTTTCTTGTCTGTCATCCTCGTGTTCGTGCCTGTCTACCTGTGTCTACTCATCTGTTTCTTGCATGACTTCCTGCCTAAGCGTCTTCGTGCCCACCCACCTGTCTGTCTCATCAAACACACACCTGCACCTCCAGAGACGGATGGAGTGGCGTTAATAATGCAATAGTGTGTGTGTGTGTGTGTGTGTGTGTGTGTGTGTGTGTGTGTGTGTGTGTGTGTTTACGTTATACATAACAATCAGCGTTGTATGAACTGCAGCGACACATTCCTTCTCTCTCTCTCTCTCTCTCTCTCTCTCTCTCTCTCTCTCTCTCTCTCTCTCTCTCTCTCTCACACACACACACACACACACACACACACACACACACACGTTAAATGGCTGAGTCCAATAATAATTTGGGTCTTGTTGATTATTCCGCAGTAACATTGGGGAGAGAGAGAGAGAGAGAGAGAGAGAGAGAGAGAGAGAGAGAGAGAGAGAGAGAGAGAGAGAGAGAGAGAGAGAGAGAGAGAGAGAGAGAGAGAGAGAGAGAGAGAGAGAGAGAGAGAGAGAGAGAGAGAGAGAGAGAGAGAGAGAGAGAGAGAGAGAGAGAGAGAGAGAGAGAGAGAGAGAGAGACTGACTTTAAATGGAGTTTGCTGTTGTAATTGTGAATGGGGTGAAGTTGGAGATGGAGGTATATTGTGTTAGGTTAAGTTTGGCTGCAGTGGGGGAAGGTAACGGGGAGAAGAGGGGAGGGAAAGGGAGGAGAAGCAAGGGAAGGAATGGGGAGGGTAAGGGAATGGGGGAGGAAGGAGAATATTGGCGGGGAGCAAGAGTGGGAGACTAGCGGTAGGAAATTGGTGAGATTGAAGTTATGGAGATTAGCGGGTAGTTGGCGGCACAGAGGTGATTCGAGGAGAGCTGAACGTGTATTTGGTGAGGGTTGTTGGAGGAGGAGGAGGAGGAAGCTGGCTGAAGGTGGAGACTATCTGGTTGAGTTTTGGTAGTGTGGAAGAATAGTGCAGGTAGAGAAAAAAATGATAGTGGAGGAAGTGAACAGAAGGCTGATAAAAGAAATGGAATTCGCTGTGGAGGTGGCTGAAGAAGGAGATGAATAGGAGGAGGCAAGAAGAAGGTGAAGGTGGATCAGAACTAGCAGGTGGGGGAGGAGGAGGCTGGTTGAGGGATAAATATTCGTTAATGAAAGATAGCAAGTGGAGACCAGTGGAGAGAGTTAAGAAAGGTAAGATAAGGTATTATAAGACAATATAAGGTACGGTAAGGTAAGCTAAGCTAAGGTAAGAATGGTAAGGTTATTAAGGTTAGGTAAGGTAAGGTAAGGTAAGGATGAGAGGTAAGAGGTAGATAATTAGTGGAGGTTGTGAGATGGAGGATACAAAGACACTGTTAACATAAGGTAAGGTAGAGTAAGATAACGAGTGTAGGTTAAATGGAGGACACAAGGCCGCTGCTTACAAGTGGAGTGGAGCCACTTAGGGCACGGGAGATAAGTGGAGATCAGTATGGGGACTAAATCCGCTAACAGTGTGGAGAACAAATGTGGAGATCAAAGCAGCATGGGGAGGCGGCTATGATCGCCTATCAGGGTATTAGACACGACCACCGAGCACGTTATAACAGAGTAGTAGTGGTAGTAGTAGTAGTAGAAGAAGTAGTAGTAGTAGTAGTAGGAGGAGGAGGAGGAGGAAGAGAAGGAGGAGGAGGAAATTGCTATGGATTAAGAAAAAGAAGAGAGGATGAAAAGATCAGAAAGAAGAGGACGAGGAGGCTGAGGAGGCAGAGAAACATAAAATATAAGTAAAAAAAATCAGAGTAGAAAACAGGAGGAATACGGCGATAAATAGGAGAAGGAGGAGGAGGAGGAGGAGGAGGAGGAGGATAAGGAGCATGAGGAGAAAGGGTGTCAGTGAATTCAGGAAAAAAAATATATATAATGACCTGACGAAGAAAAATAAAGAAAATTTGGAGAAAATTGAAGCAGGAAAAACAATATTTAAAAAGATGAAGAAGACGAAAAGCGAAGTTGAAAATACGACAAAGAAAATCAAGAACCAAATGTGAAGAAACAAAGGAGAAAACAAATAAGAAAGAAAACGGGAAAGAAAAAAACAAAACAAAATCAAGAATAAAATCAAGAGAAGAAACAAAATGAAGAAAAAAAAGAAACAGACAAAGAAAACCGTGAACCAGAAACCGAAAGACCAAAGAAAAGACAAGAAAAGAAGAAAAATAAGCAGATCACAAAGACAAGGAGTAAGACAAGTCGAGGTCACAATTTGAGACGAAAACTGGCTCCCCACGCCCTTGTCACGCCCACACACACGACCTTAACTTTCTTCTTCTTTCCTCCGTCATTACCTTCTGTTCTTTCTCTTGACGTTCTTGTCCTTCCTTTATCCTTTTCCTTATCCTGTTTCCTCTTCAATCAACCCATGCTCTTACTCTTAATTTTCTTCCTTTCATCTATACTCCTAAATTGAAATGAGCCAAATAAGGGAAAAAAGAGAGAAAGGGAAGGAAGCAAGGTGGTGGTAAGGAAGGAAGAAATGCAGAAAAGAAAGATTAACGAGTAGAATAATGGTTTTAGTGGAAAAGATCGCAAAAAATGGAACATGAGTGAAGTGAATGGAAGAAAGGAAGAAAGCAAGAATGAAAGAAGACAATGAAGGAAGGAAAAGTTGAGATGAAAAAGACAGATGGAATGAAAAAAAGACGAAAGTAGAAAGTGAATAAAGGAGGAGAAAATTGGGATGGAAAGTACAGATGATATGAGAGGAAGAACGAAAGAAGTAAGTAAACGAGGGAAGAAAAAAGCGCAAAATAAAGAATAATGGACAAAAATAAAATTAGCCTGATGAAAAACAGGAACAAATGAGCTGAATGAGATAGCGGGAAATGATGATGTGGAATGGCTAGTTGCATGAAACGAAAGAAGGGAGAAAAAGGTGAAGGAAGGAAGAAGATGGGAAGGAAGGGAAGCAAGGACAGACAGAAGGCGAAGGAAATGGTAGAATGATATGGAAAAGAAAAGAAAGAAAGCTAGGAAGGACGGCAGGAAGAGAACTGATGGAAAAAATAGGAGGAAAAAGAAAACAGGAGGAAATGAAGAAATAATGAAAAATGAGAGAGAAAGGAAAGCATGGATGAACTGAAGGGAAAAGACGATAAGGGAACAGGTAAAAGAGAGAGAGAGAGAGAGAGAGAGAGAGAGAGAGAGAGAGAGAGAGAGAGAGAGAGAGAGAGAGAGAGAGAGAGAGAGAGAGAGAGAGAGAGAGAGAGAGAGAGAGAGTGTCTGAGGCAATAATAAAGGAATTAGTATAATTCACATATTGGAGGGTGGGGTGAGGAAGGAAGAGAGGAAAAAGGAAGGAGGAGAGGAAGAAAGGAAGGAAGGAGGAAAGGAAGGTATGAGAGAAGATATGACGGTAAGAATTGAAGGAGGAAAAGAGGAAAGAAAAGAAGAATGAATGGAAAGAACACAAATGAAGGAAAGAGTGAAGACAAAGGAGGGAAAAAGAAAAGGAATGGACAGAGGAGAGGAAAAGAGAGAAAGGAAGGAACCAGCTAACGAGAAAACGAGCAACCGAATGAAGGAAGAAAAGCAAGAGAAAATGACAAATACGTAAACAATGAGGAAAACTGAGATAAGTGAGGGCAACAACACAGCCAAAGAGGAAGAGAGGAAGGAAGTAAAGAAGGAAAACAGGAAGAACGGAAGAAAAGAAGAGAGAGCGAGATGATAATGTTAGAGCTCATGTATGGGAAGAAGGAGGGAGAGGGGAAGGGAAGGGAAGGGAAGGGAAGGGAAGGGGAGGCGAGCTGAGGGATTACAGACAAGGAAGATGAACCTTAAACCTTTTCATCTACTAAGAGGAGGAGTGAGAGGATGCGTCTGATAGTGCTTTTGTGTGTGTGATGAGGCGATTTAGCCGGTGTGAGTTGTCTGTTTAGGGGAGGAGACGGAGGAGAGGGAGGAGGAGGAGGAGGAGGAGGAGGAGAAAAAAAACTAACCTATTTTTACCGTTCGTCAGGGGAAGGGAATAAAGTGAGTCGTGCGTGTGACTTTGGCGGTGAGAAAATGATACTTGTGGGAACGTTCAAGTAAGAGGGATTACGCATATTAAGCTGGTAGAAGGCGAGTCTGTGGTAGTGGGAAAAAATCTTATTGCAACGCTTAAGCTTAGAAAAAAAGTAATGAGATGGAGTGTGGCGATGAGGAAAATAAAATAATCCCAACATGTAAGTTCGGGAAAAGAATAAAGTTTGCGAAAGGTGTTACCGGCAAGAAAATGATGCTGGGAAAGGTTGTAGATATGGTAATGGAGGTAAACAGCCTATCCCAGTGTGCGAGCGAAAAGTGTTTATCTTCACTATCACCACCACTACCACATTCCTCTCTAAACACCCCTTCGACTATCATCACTATCTTCCTTTCCATCATTATCACATTATTCATCACTCAACATCTAAACTATCATCATCACCACCTTCATTTAACACTATCATCACCACCCTCATTCAATCCACCGCATTCAACACTATACTCTAACACCTTCACCACCACCACTCACCATCAAAACTCCTCCTACTCCTTTTCCATCACCATCACCCAGCCTAAAACAAAGCTAAATAAATGGAAAAAAGAGAAAACAATGGTGGCGGTCAACTGTTATCTTTTATTTTCACTGTAAAGAGGCGGATGGAGCGCTTAAATAAAAATAAAACAATAAAATACAATCCTGCCACCGCAGTGCTCCCATAAAAATAAAAGAATGAATGAAAAAGTAATGTTCCTGTTTAATAACAGAGTTGTAAAAAATGGTGTTTAAGCTCTTAAAGCAAGCCTCACACGACACGACCTAGACCAAAGACCTGCCGCGACCTCGGGGGTCGCCAGTGATCGCAGCAGGTCGGGAACACATCCTAAATAGGTCAGGGGGGGGGGTCTTGGGTGAGGTCGAGGCGGATCGTGAGGTTTTGTCCAAAATCGTGGGATTTTCAAAATGTTAAAAAAATTCCACGACCTGGGCCGCTCGCAGGCAGCTCTGAAACGCCTCGGAAACGGCTCTTTCATACTCGGATGTTGCTCGGATCGGGTCTTTAGTGGTCGATGTCGTCAGATGCCATCTGTATACGATTTACTTGGTTTTAAAATGATTTTTCTTCTACTTGGAACAATTTTATTCACAAATATGGCATTAGTTACACATTTTAGAAATACAATTGGCATTAGTTACACATTTTAGAAATAAAATTGGCATTAGTTACACATTTTAGAAATACAATTGGCATTAGTTACACATTTTAGAAATACAATTGGCATTAGTTACACATTCTAGAAATACAATTGGCATTAGTTACACACTTTAGAAATATAATTGGCATTAGTTACACATTTTAGAAATATAATTGACATTAGTTACACAGTGTAGAAATACAATTGGCATTTGACATCATAATGCAATTCATGGCACTGGCTACACAATAAAGAAATTCAATCGACAATACAATCAGTAAATACTTAAATTTAAATCATCTTGTCCTGCCATGGCATCGCCCCAACATTGTTGTAGTAGACTTGTAGAAAGTCTCGCTGTTCCCTGGCTGTCCTTGTTGATGTGTTGCCTGCCAGGGCTTGCAGTCCTTGTAGCCATTCTTCTCCAACTTCATCTCTCCAGGCTTCTCTAATTACTTCATGGGAGTTTGGATCTTCTCTGTCTACACTCTACATCTGCAGCAGCTCTCGGGTACCTGGTCAGGATCAAGTTGTGCAGAACACAGGCAGCCATTACCACAGACACAACTTTCTCTGGGGCCATCGCCATTGTTGTCAACAGAAATCACTGGGTCAGAATTCCAAATACATTCTCTATAATCCTGCGGGCTCTGCTCAGTCTGTAGTTGAAGATTCTCTGTCCCTTGGTCATGTTTCTCTGGAGGTACGGCTTCATCAGGTAGTTTCTCATGGCAAGGGCATCATCAGCTACTACGGTATGTGGTATGGAACTGGTTCTGTGTCATCTGGAAGTGGTTCTGGTTCAGGCAGGACCATGGTTCCATTTTCCAACTTCTTGAAGAGCTGTGTATTTCTGAAGACACTACCGTCACTAGCACTGCCATTAGACCCACAGTCAATGAAGATGAATTTTTAACCAGCATCCACCAGAGCCATCAGGAGTGAAAGCCTTTGTAGTTGTAGTTGACAGAACCTTGGTTAGATGGGACCTTGATGGCAATGTGCTGTCCATCTAAAGCACCTATACAGATGTAGAACTGCCATCTGCTGCCAAATTCTTCTGCTATCTTCTTCCAGTCTTCAGGGGTTTTGGGACGTGGCATGAGCTCCTCCATGTATTCTGCAGTAATGGCCTCAAATGTTTCTGGTACAATCTTTCCAATAGTGTTGTCTCCCCACCTCCAGGATTGGAGGAGAGCAAGGGATTGATAGGACTCTCCAGTGGCTAGGAACCTTAGAGTGATGCTTAGTCTCTCTGCAGCACTGATGGAAGCTCTCATGTTGGTGGTCTGTTTTTTCAATTCTTGCTTGTACTCTGCCTTCAATTTCAATGAACAGCTCTTCATCTAACCTCAAAAAGTTCTTGTAGCCAGGTGGGTCTGTGTAGCCGCGGTGCCGCAGGTGGACGCGGCGCCGCGGAGGGGTTAAAGGTCAGTGGTGTATGTTTACGTGTCGACGCTCTTATCAGGACCGTCTTCGCCCATATTGGACCTACTAGGGTCAAAGGGAACGCCTCCTAGGGTAATGTAGGGTAACGTGGGGTTACGGGGTTAATGTGGTGGAGGCGTCGGCCATTCCTCGAGGCTTGAGTGTCAACAGGGAACCGTCATCCCGATAGTGGGCTGAAAGGAGGACGAGGTAGTAGCAGGCTGGCGTTCATACCGTTAACACGGCGTTATTTTGGCTCCGGAAAGGGACTTGGTGGAACTGGAAGGAGTAATCTGACTAACCCCGCAATGCGTACGTATCTCTTCCATCTCTCCTCTGTTATCGTTTAGCGTCTAAGTATCTGATGCCACAATATTGTAATATGTTTCCTTAGCGTCTAAGGTTCTTCTTCCTCCCACAAGTGTACCAATACATTCATGTTAACGACGAGTGGTTGGAGGTTGCGCCACGGAATGTAAGGATGAGGTTTACATTCATGTTCATATGTCGGACTGTAGAGTTGCCCTGTCCCGGAAAATGTAGAGATAAGGTGTAGTGTACCTCACATTGTAATGTTTCATGATCGGCCTTGCAGGTTTGACCATAACCTTGGTTACGTGACCTTGAGTTCGACGCAGCGGTTTCAGTCATCCTTGAAGCACTCACTCAACAAGCGCTGGTCACTGCGCTTACAGTCAAATTCTTCTGCTATCTTCTTCCAGTCTTCAGGGGCATTGGGACGTGGCTTAGCAACAGGAAGCAAAGAGGGCGCCGGATCAATGGAATGATCTGACTGGGGATGTGTTACAGGTGCCTGTCGGTTCGGCTCGGTGTTATGGTCCACTTTGTTTATTGTATATCAATGACTTGGAAACAGGAATCTAGCAGTGATGTTAGTAAATTTGCAGATGATACCAAGATCGGTAGAGTAAGAGTGCGTAGGTAGTATGTGCCATAGTGAACTCAACAGATTATCGGTGACGGATAAATGGCAGATGGAGTTCAATGGAGGAAGTGCAGTATTCTGAGGAGGTGAACAGACCCCTCACATAACTATTGCTTAAATGACACTCTCATAAAAAGGTCTGGGTGCGAGAAACGATCGAAAAACTTCAAGTGAGCTCTGATGTCGCAAGAGACAATGCACAGCCCAGAAACGGAGAAGGGTACTGGGAATATTTAACGCTAGCGAAGGTCGAAGTCTTCCTCGCGACGATAGCATTAGTTAGACCTCATCTTGACTATGCGGTTCGTCTGGTCACCCTCGAATGGATATCAAAATGTTAGAATCGGTGCAGAGGAGGATGACTAAGATGATTCAGGGGTTGAGAAACTTGCCATACGAGGAAAGACTCAAACAGTTAAACTTGTCATTCTAGAAAGGCTGAAGGGTGCGTGGAGACATGATCGAGGTTTATAAATGGATGAAGGGCTTTAATAAGGGAGACATTCATAAGGTTTTGTTGGTGAACCGATGGATGAGGAGGAACGTTTTAAACTGGATGAAATTCAGATTCAACAGGGACATAGGAAACAGAAATTGGTTTACTAACAGGGTGGTCGAATGGGTGAGTGGAAACAGGACGCGAGTCATGTGGTGAGTGCCAATACACTACCAAATTCAAAATAGACTAGATAAATTCATGGACAGTCCTCGAATGGGGTTAGATACACGGGACGCGGGTCAAATCTGCCTGCACTCCTACCGGAGAATATGCAGACTCCTCGTTCTTATGTTCTTATGTTCTTATGTATTCTGCACAATGGGCCTCAAATGTTTCTGGTACAATCTTTCCAGATAGTGTTCCACCTCCAGGATTGGAGGAGAGCAAAGGATTGATAGGACGCAACAGTGGCTAGGAATTAGAGTGATGATTAGTCTCTCTGCTAGCACAGATGGAAGCTCTCATGTTGGTCCTCTGAATGAGAAATTTAAACACAGGACTCTGCCTTCAATTTCAGTGAACAGCTCTTCATCTAACCAAAGTTCTGGGTCTCGAATAAATAGAAGATCAATGGGCGCGTTTACCTAGTTTGTTTACTTGACTTCATTCTATTACATTTTTATATATCAAAAACAAAAAATATTCCATTCCTTCTTTTTTTTCTAACTTTTAAACACGTTATCTCTTTTATCGTTTATTCATCCACGTTCTTAAAAGTATCCACACCAATCTTATGTTTTATTGCTTTTCATTGCTCTTTTTCTCCTATTTAACCTTTTTCCACATCTTATTTCTTTGCTTCTTTTTCGCTCACATTTTTAAACGTCTTTCAAAATTAATTACAAGCATCTTCTCTTCGTTTATCGCTGTTCTTTAACGTTCTTTCCATTATTAACGTTTTTTTTGTTCTCTCTTCTTTCCTTGGTCAGCATTTTTACACTTTTTTTTTTAATAATAACTACACGCGCCATCCTATGCATCGTGTTTCTCCACTCTTTCCGCCCCGTTACGTTTTTTCTCCCCATTTCTCCCTCTTTCCTTCTTTCTCCCCACGCCTCCACCCCGCCCCTCAGTCTTCACACCTCTTTAATGGCCCGAGCACGAGGCGACCAAAGGCATCCTCTGCTCCTCCGTTATTTCCACTACTTAATTTTTCCTCTAAACTTTTCCTCCGCTCTTTTTCTGTCACTCTTTCCTTTCATGATTGTTCTCATTTTTCTTTGTTCACTTGCTTCCGTATTAACTAAAAACAACCAAATTCAATAAATTTTATTGATATCTTTTCATTTTGCGCCTTTATCCTTTCTTCAAATCTTTTCTCTTTTACTTTATTTTCCACAATATCTTTCTTCATATTTTTATTCTTTTCTTATATCCGCAGCAAAGAAAGTTGGCCACATTTCTTTCTTTCTTTAGTCGTTCTATTTTATTTTTACACTCATGTTCCTTTTCGTTCTCTAATCGCTTCTCTTTTTTTTTCAACTTAATCTATTTTCACTTTTCATATTTATTTTTCTTGCTTCTTCAGCCACCAAAAGGAAGCACCACCATTACTTTTTAATCCATCATTCCATATTTTTACATCTTTCCTTCTTTCGCTTTCTTAAATCCCAAATTCCTTCCTTTTGTTTTTTTACTTTGTTTTTTCTCACCTCCATCTATGATCAGGGGTACATAGTAAATACCTCAGCCTATCTACTTTCCTAATTCCTCCTTTGTTTTTAAAAGTTCTAGTATCATATTCTTTTCTCACGTAAGTCTGTTACCACGAATACTAACAAAAAACAAACTTTACTGTTTTCAGGTCAAAAAAAAAAAAAAAGTCGATAGTCAGCAATAAAGATATTCAGTGATAAAAAAAATAAGAAGACATACATAAAATTATATCAAAAAGACTAACATAAGAAGACACATGAAATTTTATCAAGACATACATGAAAAGACACGTACATCTAATAGATGTCTTCATCTACTCGATGTACATATGTAAGTCTTTTCATGTATGTCGTTTGTCTTTTTAATATAATTTCATGTATGTCTACTTGTTTTTTTTTAACACCAAACTGGTAAGACATAAAATAGACATGCATGAAATCGATAAACATATCAAATAATAAGAAAAAATACATAAAATAGATGAAACAAAAATGTACAAAAAACAGACTCGCAAAACAAACACAAAACAAAACATACACAGAAGACATAAGAACATAAGAACATAAGAACGCAGGAGTCTACAAGAGGCCGGTAGGCCTGTACTAGGCAGCTCCTTTGACCCTAAGCTCCCGTGTATCTAACCCCACCTAATATCGCTGCCCATGAATTTTTATCTAGTCAATTTTTGAATGTGACAATTGTATTGGCACTCACCACATGACTGCTAAGCCCATTCCACTCATCCACCACCCTGTTAGTAAACCAATTTTTGCCTATGTCCCTGTTGAATCTGAATTTATCCAGTTTAAACCCATTACTTCGTCTCCTACCCGGTTCCCTTACCAACAAAACCTTGTGAATGTCTCCCTTATTAAAGCCCTTCATCCATTTATAAACCTCGATCATGTCTCCACGCACATCAACAAGTAGATACTTGGCCAAACAAACAGGCAAAGCAACAGGTAATCAGGTTAATCTATAGGAGAGGAGGAAAACCCAACAGAAGGAGAGGAGGTAAGAAAAAGGAAAAGGTAGGAAGAGGGTGGCAATGAGGGAAGAAGGGAGGGAGGAAGTGAAAGAGGGAGGGAGGGAGAGATGGAAAAGTAGGTTGGAAGAGGGGAAGGGGAGGAGGAGAGGAGCAAGGGGAAGATGGCTGCAAGGGAAGGAGAGGAGGAAGGAAGGGGGAGGGAGAGTGGAGAGAATTGGGGGGAGGGAGGGGCTAATAAGGGTCAGTTTGCAATGCTCTCTCCACATGACCAAAATTCC
>NC_066509.1:28854979-28869979 GCF_024679095.1 Eriocheir sinensis | reverse complement strand
CCGATGCTGACCCTGGCTTAGATGTCGGTGTGTGATGCTGACTTGGCTTAGATGTCGGGGTGGATGCTGACCCTGGCTTAGATGTCGGGGTGGGATGCTGAGCCTGGCTTATATGTCGGGGTGGGATGCTGAGCCTGGCTTATATGTCGTGGTGGATGCTGACCGGCTTAGATGTCGGGGTGGGATGCTGACCCTGGCTTAGATGTCGGGGTGGGATGCTGACCCTGGCTTATATGTCGGGTGGGATGCTGTTCCTGGCTTAGATGTCCGGTTGGGATGCTGACCCTGGCTTAAATGTCGGGGTGGGATGCTGACCCTGGCTTATATGTCGGGGTCGGATGCTGACCTGGTTTAGATGTCGGGATGGGATGCTGACCCTGGCTTATATGTCGGGGTGGGATGCTGATCCTGGCTTATATGTCGGTTGGGGATGCTGACCCTGGCTTAGATGTCGGGGTGGGATGCTGACCCTGGCTTAGATGTCGCGGTCGGCTGCTGAACCTGGCGTAGATGTCGGGGTGGGATGCTGAGCCTGGCTTATATGTCGGGGTGGGATGCTGACCCTGGCTTATATGTCGGGGTGGGATGCTGACCCTGGCTTATATGTCGGGGTGGGATGCTGACCCTGGCATATAAGTCTGGGAGGGATGCTGACCCTGGCTTATATGTCGGGTTGGATGCTGACCCTGGCTTATATGTCGGGGTGGGATGCTGACCCTGGCTTAGATGTCGGGGTGGGATGCTGATCCTGGCTTATATGTCGGGGTGGGATGCTGACCCTGGCTTATGTCGGTGGGATGCTGACCCTGGCTTAGATGTCGGGGTGGGATGCTGACCCTGGCTTAGATGTCGGGGGATGCTGATCCTGGCTTAGATGTCGGGATGCTGACCCTGGCAGATGTCAGGTGGGATGCTGACCCTGGCTTAGATGTCGGGGTGGGATGCTGACCCTGGCTTAGATGTCGGGGTGGGATGCTGACCCTGGCTTAGATGTCGGGGTGGGATGCTGACCCTGGCTTAGATGTCAGGGTGGGATGCTGACCCTGGCTTAGATGTCGAAGGCCGGAGGCGGAGGAGGAAGAGAGGGGGGGGGCACCGTCGTCGTCTAGGCTCGGGGGACAGGAGCAACACGAGCACAGGCAGCAGCAGCAGCGGCAGGCCAGGGAGGGCAGGCGGGGGCGCGCCGCGGGGCGGAGTTGTGCCTCTTTTCTTTCATTTTTTTTGTTTTGTTCCATAAAAAAAGAGAAAAAAAAATCCGCAAACAAAAAAAAAAAAATCATCTCTACACAAAGACAAAATAAAAAAAATAATAAAATAATAAAACCTAAAAAAATAATATACCCAAAAAATTAGAAAACTAATAAAACAATGAAAATCCGTAAAAAAAAAGAAAAACAAAAAATAAAAAAATAACTATTAAAACAAAACAAAAATAATATAATTAGCAAAAAAATAGAAAAGAGGAAAAGCCTGTGAAACAGAAAGAGGAGCAAGAAGAGGAGGAAGGGCAAGGAAAAGTGGAGGAGGAGAGGGAGAAGGAAGGTGGAGGAGAAGTCTCTCTGTGTGTGTGTGTGTGTGTGTGTGTGTGTGTGTGTGTGTGTGTGTGTGTGTGTGTGTGTGTTTGTGTGTGTGTGTGTGTGTGTGTGTGTGTGTGTGTGTGTGTGTGTGTGTGTGTGTGTGTGTGTGTGTGTGTGTGTGTGTGTGTGTGTGTGTGTGTGTGTGTGTGTGTGTGTGTGTGTGTGTGTGTGTGTGTGTGTGTGTGAGGGGATGAAGAATTAAGGCGCCGGACGGATACATTCTAATTATCTTTCGTTTCTTTCTGTTATTTAAGAGAGAGAGAGAGAGAGAGAGAGAGAGAGAGAGAGAGAGAGAGAGAGAGAGAGAGAGAGAGAGAGAGAGAGAGAGAGAGAGAGATAAGGGAGAGGAGTGAGGAGAGGCGTGATAAGGGGGAGGGAGTGTCGGAGAGGCGTGGATAAGGAGAGGAGTGTGAGAGTGATAAGGGAGAGTGAATGTGTCGGAGAGGCGTGATAAGGGAGAGGGAGTGTCTCGGAGAGGCGTGATAAGGGAGAGGGAGTGTGTCGGAGAGGCGTGATAAGGGAGAGGGAGTGTGTCGGAGAGGCGTGATAAGGGAGAGGGAGTGTGTCGGAGAGGCGTGATAAGGGAGAGGGAGTGTGTCGGAGAGGCGTGATAAGAGAGAGGGAGTGTGTCGGAGAGGCGTGATAAGGGAGAGGGAGTGTGTCGGAGAGGCGTGATAAGGGAGGGAGTGTGTCGGAGAGGCGTGATAAGGGAGTTGGAGTGTGTCGGAGGCGAGATAAGGGGGAGGGAGTGTGTCGGAGAGGCGTGATAAGGGAGAGGGAGTGTGTCGGAGAGGCGTGATAAGGGGAGTTGGTGTGGCGGAGAGGCGTGATAAGGGAGAGGGAGTGTGTCGGAGAGGCGTGATAAGAGGGAGAGAGTGTGTCGGAGAGGCGTGATAAAGGGGAGGGAGTGTGTCGGAGAGGCGTGATAAAGGGGAGGGAGTGTGTCGGAGAGGCGTGATAAGGGGGAGGGAGTGTGTCGGAGAGGCGTGATAAGGGAGAGGGAGTGTGTCGGAGAGGCGTGATAAAGGGGAGGGAGTGTGTCGGAGAGGCGTGATAAAGGGGAGGGAGTGTGGCGGAGAGGCGAGATAAAGGGGAGGGAGTGTGTCGGAGAGGCGAGATAAGGGGGAGGGAGTGTGTCGGAGAGGCGTGATAAGGGAAAGGGAGTGTGTCGGAGAGGCGTGATAAGGGGGAGGGAGTGTGTCGGAGAGGCGTGATAAAGGAGAGGGAGTGTGTCGGAGAATCGTGATAAAGGGGGGGGACTGTGTCGTAGAGGCGTGATAAGGGAAAGGGAGTGTGTCGGAGAGGCGAGATAAGGGGGAAGTGGTGTGTCGGAGAGGCGTGATAAGGGAGAGGGAGTGTGTCGGAGAGGCGTAATGAGGGAGAGGGAGTGTGTCGGAGAGGCGTGATAAGGGGGAGGGAGTGTGTCGGAGAGGCGTGATAAAGGGAGGGAGTGTGTCGGGGAGGCGTGATCAAGGGGAGGGAGTGTGTCGGAGAGGCGTGATAAGGGGAGGAGGTGTCGGAGGCGTGATAAGGGAGGGAGGTGTCGGAGAGGCGTGATAAGGGGAGGGAGTGTGTCGGAGGCGTGATAAGGATGAGGGAGTGTGTCGGAGAGGCGTGATAAGGGGGAGGGAGTGTGTCGGAGAGGCGTGATAAGAGGGAGGGAGTGTGTCGGAGAGGCGTGATAAGGGGGAGGGAGTGTGTCGGAGAGGCGTGATAAAGGGAGGGAGTGTGTCGGAGAGGCGTGATAAGGGGGAGGGAGTGTGTTGGAGAGGCGTGATAAGGAAGAGGGAGTGTCTCGGAGGGGCATGATAAGGGTAAGGGAGTGTGTCGGAGAGGCGTGATAAGGGGGAGGGAGTGTGTCAGAGAGGCGTGATAAGGGGGAGGGAGTGTGTCGGAGAGGCGTGATAAGAGAGGAGTGTGTCGGAGAGGCGTGATAAGGGGGAGGGAGTGTGTCGGAGAGGCGTGATAAGGGAGAGGGAGTGTGTCGGAGAGGCGTGATCAATGGGAGGGAGTGTGTCGGAGAGGCGTGATAAGGGAGAGGGAGTGTGTCGGAGAGGCGTGATAAGGGGGAGGGAATGTGTCGGAGAGGCGTGATAAGGGAGAGGGAGTGTCGGAGGCGTGATAAGGGAGGGAGGAGGTCGGAGAGGCGTGATAAGGGGAGGGAGAGGCGTGATGGGGAGGAGGTCGGAGAGGCGTGATAGGGGAGGGAGGAGTGTCGGAGGCGTGATAAGAGGGGAGGGAGTGTGTCGTAGAGGCGTGATAAGGGGGAGGGAAAGTGTCGAAGAGGCGTGATAAGGGAGGAGGTGTCGGAGAGGCGTGATAAGGGGGAGGGAGTGTCGGAGAGGCGTGATAAGGGGAGGGAGTGTCGGAGAGGCGTGATAGGGAGGGAGGAGTGTCGGAGAGGCGTGATAAGGGGAGGAGTGTGTCGGAGAGGCGTGATAAGGGAGGGAGTGTCGGAGAGGCGTGATAGGGGAGGGAGGAGGTGTCGGAGAGGCGTGATAGGAGAGGGAGTGTGTCGGAGAGGCGTGATAAGGGAGGGAGTGTGTCGGGGAGGCGTGATAAGGGAAAGGGAGTGTGTCGGAGAAGCGTGATAGGGGAGGGTGGAGTGTCGGAGGAGGCGTGATAAGGGGAGGGAGGTGTCGGAGAGGCGTGATAAGGGGGAGGAGTGTGTCGGAGAGGCGTGATAGGGGAGGAGTGTGTCGGAGAGGCGTGATAGGGGAGGGAGGTGTCGGAGAGGCGTGATAAGGGGAGGGAGGAGGTCAGAGAGGCGTGATAGGGAGGGAGTGTGGCGGAGAGGCGTGATAAGGGGAGGGAGGAGGTCGGAGAGGCGTGATAAGGTGGAGGGAGTGTGTCGGAGAGGCGTGATAAGGGGAGGGAGGAGGTCGGAGAGGCGTGATAAGGGGAGGAGTGAGTCGGAGAGGCGTGATAAGGGAGGAGTGTGTCAGAGGGCGTGATAAGGGAGGGAGGTGTCGGAGGCGTGATAAGGGGAGGAGTGTGTCGGAGGGCGTGATAGGGGAGGGAGTGTGTCGGAGAGTCGTGATAAGGGAGACGGAGTGTGTCGGAGAGGCGTGATAAGGGAGGGAGTGTGTCGGAGAGGCGTGATAAGAGGGAGGGAGTGTGTCGGAGAGGCGTGATAAGGGGGAGGGAGTGTGTCGGAGAGGCGTGATAAGGGGGAGGGAGTGTGCCGGAGAGGCATGATAGGAGAGGGGAAGAATGTCGAAGGGGCGTGATAGGGAAGGGGAGGAGTGTCGGAGGGGCGTGATAGGGGAGGGAGGTGTCGGAGGGTGTGATAGGGAGGAGGAGGAGTGTCGGAGGGTGTGATGGGGAGGGAGGAGTGTCGGAGGAGGCGTGATAGGGGAGGGAGAGGTCGGAGGGCGTGATAGGGGAGGAGGAGTGTCGGAGGGTGTGATGGGGAGGGGAGGAGTGTCGGAGGGGCGTGATAGGGAAGGGGAGTAGTGTCGAAGGGGCGTGATGGGGAGGGAGGAGTGTCGGAGGGGTGTGATGGGGAGGAGGAGTGTCGGAGGGTGTGATAGGGGAGGGAGGAGTGTCGGAGGGGCGTGATAGGGGGAGGGAGGTGTCGGAGGGGTGTGATAGGGAGGGGAGTGTCGGAGAGGCGTGATAGGGGGAGGGAGTGTCGGAGGGTGTGATGGGGAGGAGGAGTGTCGGAGTGGCGTGATAGGGGAGGGTGAAGTGTCGGGGGTGTGGGAGGGGGGAGGGGAGGAGTGTCGGAAGGGCGTGATAGGGGAGGGAGAGGTCGGAGAGGTGTGATAGGGGAGGGAGGAGTGTCGAGAGGCGTGATGGGGGAGGAGTGTCGGAGGGTGTGATAGGGAGGGAGGAGTGTCGGAGGGGCGTGATAGGGGAGGGGAGTGTCAGGAGAGGTGTGATGGGGAGGAGAGTGTCGGAGGGGCGTGATAGGGAGGGAGGAGTGGAGGGTGATAGGGGAGGGAGAGGTCGGAGGGCGTGATAGGGGAGGGAGGAGTGTCGGAGGAGGGAGGGTGTGATGGGGAGGGAGGAGTGTCGGAGGGGTGTGATGGGGAGGGAGGAGTGTCGGAGGGTGTGATGGGGAGGGAGAGTGTCGGAGAGGCGTGATGGGGAGGGAGGGTGTCGGAGGGTGTGATAGGGAGGGAGGAGTGTCGGAGGGCGTGATGGGGAGGGAGGAGTGTCGGAGGGGTGTGATGGGAGAGGGGAGGTCGGAGGGCGTGATCGGGGAGGAGTGTCGGAGGGGCGTGATAGGGGAGGGTGGAGTGTCGGAGAGGCGTGATAGGGGAGGGGAGGTTGAGGGGTGTGATGGGGGATGGTAGGAGTGTCGGAGGGTGTGATGGGGAGGAGGAGGTCGGAGGCGTGATGGGGAGGGAGGAGTGTCGGAGGGCGTGATGGGGAGGGAGGAGTGTCGGAGGGCGTGATAGGGGAGGGAGGAGGTCGGAGGGGTGTGATGGGGAGGGAGAGGAGGGGGTGTGATAGGGGAGGGAGGAGTGTCGGAGGGCGTGATAGGGGAGGAGGTGTCGGAGGGGTGATAGGGGAGGGAGTGTCGGAGGGTGTGATGGGGAGGGAGGAGGTCGGAGGGCGTGATAGGGGAGAGGAGGAGTGTCGGAGGGGCGTGATAGGGGAGGGGAGGAGTGTCGGAGGGGTGTGATCGGGGAGGGAGGTGTCGGAGGGCGTGATAGGGGAGGGAGGAGGTCGGAGGGTGTGATAGGGGAGGAGGAGGTCGGAGGGTGTGATGGAGGGAGGAGGGTGTGATAGGGAGGGAGGTGTCGGAGGGGTGATGGGGAGGGAGGTGTCGGAAGGGCGTGATAGGGGAGGGGAGGTCGGGAGGGAGGAGGTCGGAGGGCGTGATAGGGGAGGGGAGTGTCGGAGGGTGTGATGGGGAGGGAGGTGTGTCGGAGGGGCGTGATGTGGGAGGGGAGGTGTGTCGGAGGGGTGTGATAGGGGAGGGGAGTAGTGTCGGAGGGGTGTGATGGGGGATGGTAGGAGTGTCGGAGGGGCGTGATAGGGGAGGGGAGGAGTGTCGGAGGGGCGTGATAGGGGAGGGGAGGAGTGTCGGAGGGGCGTGATAGGGGAGGGGAGGAGTGTCGGAGGGGCGTGATAGGGGAGGGGAGGAGTGTCGGAGGGGGGTGATAGGGGAGGGGAGGAGTGTCGGAGGGGCGTGATAGGGGAGGGGAGGAGTGTCGGAGGGGTGTGATAGGGGAGAGGAGGCAGGAGGTGTGATAGGGAGGGAGGAGTGTCGGAGGGTGTGATAGGGAGGGAGAAGTGTCGGAGGGGTGTGATAGGGGAGGGGAGGAGTGTCGGAGGGATGTGATAGGGGAGGGGAGGAGTGTCGGAGGGATGTGATAGGGGAGGGGAGGAGTGTCGGAGGGGTGTGATAGGGGAAAGGAAGAGTGTCGGAATTTTGTGATAGGGGAGGGGAGGAGTTTCGGAGGGGCGTGATAGGGGAGGGGAGGAGTGTCGGAGGGGTGTGATAGGGGAGGGGAGTCTAGTCGGAGTGGTGTGATGGGGAGGGAGGAGTGTCGGAGGGGTGTGATAGGGAGGGAGAGGTCGGAGGGGTGTGATAGGGGAGGGGAGGAGGGGCGGAGGGGCGTGATTGGGGAGGGGAGGAGTGTCGGAGGGGTGTGATAGGGGAGGGGAGGAGGGTCGGAGGGGCGTGATAGGGGAGGAGATCGGAGGGGTGGATAGGGAGGGAGGAGGTCGGAGGGGGTGGGAGGGAGGAGGTCGGAGGGTGTGATGGGGAGGGAGGAGTGTCGGAGGGGTGTGAGGGGGGCGGGGAGGATTGTCGGAGGGGTGTGATGGGGAGGGAGGAGTGTCGGAGGGTGTGATGAGGGGAGGAGTGTCAGGAGGGCGTGATAGGGGAGGGAGGAGGTCGGAGGGGTGTGATAGGGGAGGAGGAGTGTCGGAGGGGTGTGATAGGGGAGGGAGGAGTGTCGGAGGGTGTGATGGGGAGGGAGGAGTGTCGGAGGGGTGTGATAGGGGAGGGAGGAGGTCGGAGGGTGTGATGGGGAGGGAGGAGTGTCGGAGGGTGTGATAGGGGAGGGAGGAGTGTCGGAGGGGTGTGATAGGGGGAGGTGTCGGAGGTGTGAGGGGAGGGAGGAGTGTCGGAGGGTGTGATAGGGGAGGGAGAGTGTCGGAGGGGCGTGATAGGGGAGGGAGGAGGCCGGAGGGTGTGATGGGGAGGGAGGAGGTCGGAGGTGTGATAGGGGAGGGAGGAGGTCGGAGGGGTGTGATGGGGAGGGAGGAGTGTCGGAGGGGTGTGATGGGAAGGGAGGAGTGTCGGAGGGGTGTGATAGGGGAGGGGAGGAGTGTCGGAGGGGGGTGATAGGGGAGGGGAGGAGTGTCGGAGGGTGTGATAGGGGGAGGGAGGAGGTCGGAGGGGTGGATAGGGAGGAGGAGGTCGGAGGGTGTGATAGGGGAGGAGAGTGTCGGAGGGGTGTGATGGGGGAGGGAGGAGGTCGGAGGGGTGTGATAGGGAGGGAGGAGTGTCGGAGGGGTGTGATGGGGAGGGAGGAGTGTCGGAGGTGTGATAGGGGAGGGAGGAGGTCGGAGGGTGTGATGGGGAGGGAGGAGTGTCGGAGGGTGTGATGGGGAGGGAGGTGTCGGAGGGTGTGATGGGAGGAGGAGTGTCGGAGGGGTGTGATAGGGGAGGGGAGGAGTGTCGGAGGGGTGTGATAGGGGAGGGGAGGAGTGTCGGAGGGGTGTGATGGGGAGGGAGGAGGTCGGAGGGCGTGATAGGGAGGGAGGAGTGTCGGAGGGGGTGTGATAGGGGAGGGAGGTGTCGGAGGGTGTGATAGGGGAGGGAGTGTCGGAGGGGTGTGATGGGGGAGGGGAGGAGTGTCGGAGGGGATAGGGAGGGAGGTGTGTCGGCGGGGGGTGATAGGGGAGGGGAGGAGTGTCGGAGGGGTGTGATAGGGGAGGGGAGGAGTGTCGGAGGAGTGTGATGGGGGAGGGGAAGTGTCGGAGGAGTGTGATAGGGGAGGGGAGGAGTGTCGGAGGGGTGTGATAGGGGAGGGGAGGAGTGTCGGAGGGGTGTGATATGGGAGGGGAGGAGTGTCGGAGGGGCGTGATAGGGTAGGGGAGTAGTGTCGGAGGGGCGTGATAGGGGAGGAGGGTCGGAGGGGTGTGATGGGGAGGGGAGGAGTGTCGGAGGGTGTGATAGGGAGGGAGGAGGTCGGAGGGTGTGATAGGGGAGGGAGGAGTGTCGGAGGGTGTGATGGGGAGGGAGGAGTGTCGGAGGGGTGTGATAGGGAGGAGTGTCGGAGGGGTGTGATAGGGGAGGGAGGAGTGTCGGAGGGTGTGATGGGGAGGGAGGAGTGTGGGAGGGTGTGATAGGGGAGGGAGGAGGTCGGAGGGGTGTGATAGGGGAGGGAGGTGTCGGAGGGGTGATAGGGGAGGGAGGAGGTCGGAGGGGTGTGATAGGGAGGAGGGAGGAGTGTCGGAGGTGTGATAGGGGAGGAGGAGTGTCGGAGGGGTGTGATGGGGAGGAGGAGGTCGGAGGGGTGTGATAGGGGAGGGAGGAGGTCGGAGGGGTGTGATAGGGAGGGAGGGAGGCCGGAGGGGTGTGATGGGGAGGAGGTCGGAGGGTGTGATAGGGGAGGGAGGAGGTCGGAGGGGTGTGATGGGGAGGGAGGAGTGTCGGAGGGGTGTGATAGGGAGGGAGGAGGTCGGAGGGCGTGATAGGGAGGGAGGAGTGTCGGAGGGTGTGATAGGGAGGGAGGAGTGTCGGAGGGTGTGATAGGGGAGGAGGAGGTCGAGAGGGTGTGATAGGGGAGGGAGGAGGTCGGAGGGTGTGATGGGGAGGGAGGTGTTGGAGGGTGTGATAGGGGAGGGAGGAGGTCGGAGGGGTGTGATAGGGGAGGGAGGAGGTCGGAGGGTGTGATAGGGGAGGGAGGAGGTCGGAGGGTGTGATAGGGGAGGGAGGAGGTCGGAGGGGGATAGGGAGGAGGGAGGGAGGAGGTCGGAGGGGTGTGATAGGGAGGGAGGAGGCGGAGGGGTGATAGGGAGGGAGGAGGTCGGAGGGCGTGATAGGGGAGGGAGGAGTGTCGGAGGGTGTGATGGGGAGGGGAGGAGTGTCGGAGGGTGTGATAGGGGAGGGAGGAGTGTCGGAGGGGTGTGATAGGGAGGGAGTGTCGGAGGGGTGTGATAGGGAGGAGGAGGTCGGAGGGTGTGATAGGGGAGGGAGGAGGTCGGAGGGGTGTGATAGGGGAGGGAGGTGTCGGAGGGGTGGATAGGGGAGGGAGGTGTCGGAGGGTGTGATAGGGAGGGAGGAGGTCGGAGGGTGGATAGGGAGGGAGGAGGCCGGAGGGTGTGATAGGGGAGGGAGGAGGTTGAGGGGTGTGATAGGGAGGGAGGAGGTCGGAGGGGTGTGATAGGGGAGGGAGGAGGTCGGAGGGTGTGATAGGGGAGGGAGGAGGTCGGAGGGCGTGATAGGGGAGGGAGGAGTGTCGGAGGGGTGTGATAGGGGAGGGAGGAGGTCGGAGGGTGGATAGGGGAGGGAGGAGGCCGGAGGGTGTGATAGGGAGGGAGAGGAGTGTCGGAGGGTGTGATGGGGTGGGTGGAGTGTCGGAGGGGTGTGATAGGGGAGGGTGGAGTGTCGGAGGGGTGTGATAGGGGAGGGTGGAGTGCCGGAGGTGTGATAGGGGAGGGAGGAGGGAGGGAGGAGGGAGGTGTGATAGGGGAGGGAGGAGGTCGGAGGGTGGATAGGGGGGAGGAGTGTCGAGGGTGTGATAGGGGAGGGAGGAGTGTCGGAGGGTGTGATAGGGGAGGGTGGAGTGTCGGAGGGGTGTGATAGGGGAGGAGGAGGTCGGAGGGTGTGATAGGGGAGGGAGGAGGTCGGAGGGGTGGATAGGTGAGGGAGGAGGTCGGAGGGTGGATAGGGGAGGGAGGAGGTCGGAGGGTGTGGATGGGGAGGGAAGAGGCTGGAGGGTGTGATAGGGAACACAAAGAAACACAAAGGAAGAACAAACAACAGCAGACCTGCTGGTCCTTACGAGGTTGTTTGTGACAAGCTACACTACTATCTAATCAAAGGTGAAAGATGAAGGACAGCAAAGGCGAAGGCTCCTCCCTTTCCTATCCCTCCAGCCAAAGCTGGGAAAGGAAAGAACCATGCAGCATGGAAAAACTGCATGGAATTTATGTAGGAAAGAGGAAAGAACTACCATTACTGCTACCACTAACCGGGCGATAAAAGGACACCAGTATTCGAAAGAACTTAACGTTATTACGACAATGAGTAATATCTTAGTTGCTGGTTGGATTCCAAACACCTGTCTAATCTATTCTTGAAGGCCGTAACTGTTGTACTATCAACGACATTACAAGGTAGAGAGTTCCAAACATTAACAACTCGATTGAAGAAGAAGTGTTTAGCTTCGTGCGACGAGAATCTTTTACCACTTATCTTCAAATTGTGATTTCTTCTTGTTCTATTTGATCGATCAATTGTAAAGTAATCTTCCGCCTTAATATCACTGAATCCTTTGAACATTTTAAACACTTCTATTAGATCGCCTCGCATTCTTCGTTTTGATAGGCTGAATAAATTTACTTCTTTAAGCCTTTGTTCATATGACAAATTTCTCAACCTAGGAATCATCTTTGTTACTCTTCGTTGGCCCCGTTCCAACTTTTCTATGTCTTTTCTGTAGTAGGGAGACCAAAACTGTATACAGTACTCTAGACGGGGTCGAACCAACGAATTATACAGTTTTAATATTACTTTTTCCGATTTATTATTAAAGACTCGTCCGATGAAGCCAACCAATTTGTTTGCAGTTTTAACTACCTCTGAACAATGCTGACCGGGCTTTAAATCACTTGATATAGTGATTCCAAGATCCTTTTCTTTACTTACTGCAGAAAGTTGTTGGCCTTTCATTACGTACCGAACGCGATTTTTATTTTTTCCGATGTGCAACACTTTACATTTGTCAACGTTAAATTTCATTTGCCATTGATTGGCACAACGTGCAAGTCGATCTATATCTGATTGTAAAGCTTCTTCGTCGAGTATCGCAGTTACTTTACTAGCAATTTTTGTGTCATCAGCAAATTTTGATACTTTGCAAGTGAGCCCATCATCGATATCATTAACATAAATTAAGAAGAGCATGGGGCCAAGCACTGATCCTTGAGGTACGCCGCTTTTGACATCGAGCCAGTTAGATGTAACACCGTTTAGAACTACTCTCTGTTTCCGCTCAGAGAGCCAGTCCGCAAGTCAATTGTGAATGTTACCCGAGATACCGTGCGCCAGTAGTTTGCTGAGCAATCGTTGGTGGGGAACCTTATCAAATGCCTTTTGAAAATCCAGATATATGATATCTACTGATCTGCTTTCATCGAACACCTCAAAAATATAGTGAAAAAAAATCAAGTAAGTTAGTCAAACACGAACGTTTACTACGGAAGCCATGTTGCGAATTATTTATTATATTATTTTCTTCGAAGAATTTCACCATATTGTCGCGAATGAAAGTCTCCATTAACTTACAAACAATAGATGTCAGGCTAATTGGTCGATAGTTTCCTGGATGAGACTTGTCCCCCTTTTTGAAAATTGGTGTGACATTTGCAAGTTTCCAATCCGACGGAACTTTTCCAGCTGTTAAAGATTTACTGAATATGATGGAGAGCGGTTTACAAATTTGATGTTTGATTTCTTTTAAGACCCTAGGGGTAATTTTGTCTGGACCAGGAACTTTGCTTACTTTAATCTTTTCAATTGTGCGTAAAATGTCACTTTCAACGATGAGCACGCCACTTAACATCTTTTCGGTCCTTCTAACCTCCGGCGGTTGAGGTGATAAACAATCTTCGTCGGTAAATACGGATGCGAAAAAGTTATTTAGGATTGTAGCCATTTCATTTTCATCGTTCGTGTGGTTACCATTTTCATTAGCAAGCGGTCCGATACCACAAGTGAGTGACTATTTATTATGTACATAGCTGAAAAATTCTTTAGGATTAGATTTACTTGTTTCCGCTATATATTCTTCAAGATTTTTCTTGCTTCGTTTTATTAATTTCTTGGTTTCGCGGCGAATTCTGTCCAACTCTAGTATGTCAGCCTCGCTCTGAGATGATATGTACCTACTGTATACGCGTTTTTTAAGAGATAGGCTATTTTGAATTTCGTTACTCCACCATTTGGGTTTCTTCTTAGAAGCTGAACGTCTGTTACGATAGGGTACGCATATGCTTATGGCATTGTTCAATATTGTGGTGAAGGCCCCCCAAAATTTATCAATATCTGTTTCCGCCGTGATTTCAGTCCAGTCAGAATTATTTAGAATTGATCGGAGTCTTACAAAACTCGCTCTCTGATAATCAGGCACCTTTTCTTTACTAGGAGTTACTTTACTTTCTTTCATATTGATGCTGAATGTGATTGTTCGGTGATCGCTAGAACTAAAAATTGGACCAACATTTACTTCGTTAACTAGATCAGCTGTCGTTGAAAAGATAAGGTCAAGTATGATATTTTCCCGAGTCGGTTCTTGAACGTGTTGATGGAAATCACTTTCTAGTAAATTTGTGTACAGGTCGAGCCCTGTATGACAGTTCAACGGTTCACCCCATCTTTTCACTGGCAAGTTAAAGTCCCCAACAATTACTGCCTCGCAACTGCTACTTGTTTCTAATAATAATTCACTTAATGCGTGGTCGATATCAAGAGTCTGCCTTGGCGGTCTGTAGATAAGTCCAATTACTATTTTACGAGATTTATTTTAATTTCAATGAAGACCGTGTCTATATTGGTTATAAGATCTGTTTTCACGGATACTGGATGGAGAGAGTTGTGGATATAAAAGATAACGCCTCCACCCTGTCTGTTCTCTCTTTCATGACTAAAAATGGTATAACCCGGTAATCTATATTCCGCAATGAAATCTCTATTTGAAGTGTCTATCCAAGATTCTGTGACTCCGATGATGTGATAATGATTTGTAGCTGCGAGGACTTCTAAGTCTTCAAATTTGTTACGTAGGATACGAGCGTTTACATAGCAAGCTTTAATGTGATTCGAGTCGGGAGTTTTGCGGGTTGAGTGCACCCTTACGGTGGAGCTGCTGGTGTTCTCGCCTCCGCGTTTTTTGGCTTTCGAAGAGCCACTTGGTCACAGAGCAGCCTCCCGAAACGGGCTGCTCCAACAGGGTTTAAGTGAATGCCATCAGGAAGGAACAAGTCTGAATCGTAGTAAAAATTGTTCCACAAGTTAGCGAACTGGACGTTTTCTTGTGAGCAAAGGGACTAAAGTCTGTTGTTTGTGCTGAAGGCCTTACTGTAAGAGCTAGATTCGGCACCGATCCTTGGGAGGATTCCTGAGATTATGATGTTACTGGCATCCGTTTTACGTTTATACTGCTTGATCATGCGGCGGTATTTCTCAACCAGTTCCTCAGAACGGGTTGTCTTTACGTCACTTGTCCACGCGTGAAAGACAAAGGTGTTTCGGTCGGCATTTCTCGTGACATCATCGCACGCTGCGGTGATGTCGTCCAGTCTGGCACCTGGATAGCAGTAACGTTTTCTGCGGCCGTTTGATGAACGACCACAGAACTCAACCAGCTGGCCACGCACCATGGAGTCCCCAACTAGGCGAGTCTCGAACTCATCCTCCATGGTGTCTTCCAGCACCTGGCAAAGATTGAAGGTAGTGGGGATCAGTAAATCCTTGGTTGCCTGCTTCGGTTTGGCTCCATTCCTTACAGGTTGGAACCCGACATCCTGTGAAGCAGGAAGAGAAGCGTTAAGTGGGGCAGGCTGGAAGTTGTCCTGTGAGGCAGGCTGGGAGTTAGCCTGTAAAGAAGGCTGGGGGCTAGCCTGTGAGGCAGGCTGGGGGTTAGCCTGTGAGGCAAGCTGGCGGTTGTTCTGTGAGGCAGGCTGGGGGTTAGCCTGTGAGGCAGGCTGGGGGTTAGCCTGTGAGGCAGGCTGGGGGTTATCCTGTGAGGCAGGCTGGGAATCAACCTGTGAGGCAGGTAACACGTCCTCCCGTGAAGCAGGAGGGTCGTCTGGAGAGGGCACAGTCTCAGTGGAGGCCCTCTCCACCATCGATGGTGGAGTCACTGCCACATTAGTTAAAACAAATTCCTGAAGGGCTACAAATTTATTTTCAAGTTCATTGTGCTTGACTTTCCATTCAGTCACAGCCTTCTGAAGATGTAATCTTTGAACGCAGAGGCGGCAAGTTTTACTCAGCTGGAAGAACTGAGCTGCAAAACGTCCGGGACAGACGTCGCACTTAAGGTTCGAAGGCATTGTTAGAAATTTAAGCGAGTTAACAGTTTGGACAAATATTAAAAGCACTTTCGAAATTACTTAAATTGTGACCATAAATTGAATTGTATAAAAATTGTGCATGGAAAATAGATACTGCTGTGTTAGATGCCTCCAACACTGGGAGTTCACTCCCACAGGGTCTTGAAAACGCCTC
>NC_066509.1:28809979-28849979 GCF_024679095.1 Eriocheir sinensis | reverse complement strand
AGAGAGAGAGAGAGAGAGAGAGAGAGAAAATTAAATATATAAATAAACAGAGAGGTTAATGAATAATTGTAATAGAGAGAGAGAGAGAGAGAGAGAGAGAGAGAGAGAGAGAGAGAGAGAGAGAGAGAGAGAGAGAGAGAGAGAGAGAGAGAGAGAGATGAAACAGGAAATAAATATATAAATAACGAGAGAGGGAAAGGAAGAACTGGAATAAAGAGTGCCTTGAGGTGTCAGGATGGCAGTCCCTCCAGCATTCACTATGCCCAGGTATCAAGTATCCGCACCCACACTTATGGTAGGCTGAGTGCATCCTATGATCTGGTGGTGATGCGGCTGAGGCTGGGCTATAGATATTACTGGGAGGTCAGTGGGGCTGACCCTGTACCTTGCCGCTTGTGTGTCAGGCCAGGGGGTCACACGCTCAAACACTATGTCCTGCAATGTTCTGCTATTAGTGCCTACCGCCCACAGGGCCACTGGGACCTGCCTGGGCTGGCGGGCTGGCTCATTAACAATAATGTTCCTTCAGCTGTGCTTAGTGAGTATCCTGCATTTGCCCCTAGATTGTAGTCCATATGTACAGTCCCTTATGTTTGCTCCCTTGACTAAATCAAGGCCTTTATATTTTTAACACTTGTCCCCTACCATAGTATCTTTTTAGTTTCCTGGTGCTTCTTACACATGTATCCTTAGTTGTATAATCACACTCTGTACTGCCTGGGGGTTGGGATGGCATGCTCCTCCCTTCTCCTTTGTTGTTTTACTTGCAACAATAAACTATCAATCAATCAAGAGAGAGAGAGAGAGAGAGAGAGATGAAGGAAGAGACAGGAGATAAATAAATATATAAATAACGAGAAAGGGAAAGGAAGAACGGGAAGAGAGAGAGAGAGAGAGAGAGAGAGAGAGAGAGAGAGAGAGAGAGAGAGAGAGAGAGAGAGCAACGGCCAGCTGTGTTGGGGTTAAGACGCGCACACCTCAAGGTCAGGAGGAGGCGCCTGGGAAAGGCGTCCGTACCCAGGAGCGAAAGCGGAGGAGGAGGAGGAGAGAAGAGGAGGAGGAAGGCATGAGAAAGAGGGAGAAGAGAAGAAATAGTAGAAGAAAATGAAGGAGTAGGAAAAGGAGGAGGATGAAGAGGAGACGGAAGGCATGAGGAAAGAGAAGGAAAGGAGGAGGAGGAGGAGGAGGAGGAGAAGAAGAACAAAAAAATGAAGGAAGAGTACTAGGGAGAAAATGAAGAGAAGAGAAAGAAGGGAAAAGAAGAGAAAGGAGCAAGAGAGAGAAGGAGGAGGAGAGGAGAGGGAAAAGAAAACTTGAATGAAAAGAGAGGAAGAAAAGGAGAGAAAACAAAAGGAAGAAGAAAAAAGTACAGACTTGAGGAGATAGATAGATAGAGATAAAGATAGACAAAATGATAATAAACGGAATGAGAAAAAGATGACAGTAAAAGGATATATACAGAACAGGATTGAAAAAAATACAATAAAAATGATGAGAGGAAAAAAATAAGAAAAAGATAGCAAGAGAAAATATGATTAGGAATAGAAGTAGAAAAATAGAAGCAAAAATGTTAAGAGATATAAAAGAATAATAAAATACAGTAAAATACGTTTCTTGAGACACTAAACAGACAGACAGATAGACAGATACCCACCCTTCTCCCCTCCTCTTCCTTTCCTCCATCCTTCCCTGCCATACTCCCCTTCCCAACCCTTCCTTCCCTTCCCTACCCCTCCCTTCCATTCCTCTCCTTTCCTTACCCTTTTTTCCGATCCTTTCCTTCCATCCTTCTCTTCCTTCCTTTCCTTTCCTTCCTTCCTTTACCATCCTATCGGTTCCCTTCCTTCCCAACCAATCGGAAAAAGAGTTAGGAAAGGAAAAGGAATGGAAGGAGGGTAGGATAGGAAGAGAGTATGGAAGGGAAGGATGGAGGAAGGAAAGGGATGGGAAGGAAAGTATCGAAAAAGGATAAGGAAAGGAAAGGAAAGGAATGGAAGGTAGGAAAGGAAGGTTGGGAAGGCAAGGAACAGATGGAATGGTAAGGAAGGAAAGGAAAGGAAGGAAAGTATCCTTCCTTCCCTTTCCTTTACCATCCCATCTGTTCCCTTCCCAACCCTATACCCTTGCCTTCCTAACCCTTCCCTACCTTTCCTTCCGACGCTTTTCTTCCCTTCCTTCCCTTCCTCCTTCCCTGCCTTCCTGTTCCTCCCCTTCTCATCACTCCTTCCCTACCCTACCCATCCGTTCCCTACCCCTCACGTCCCTTCCCTTCCTTCCCTTCTCAACCTATCCCAACCCATAAAT
The DNA here is from genome assembly GCF_024679095.1 of Eriocheir sinensis. NCBI lineage: Eukaryota > Metazoa > Arthropoda > Malacostraca > Decapoda > Varunidae > Eriocheir > Eriocheir sinensis. The sequence continues at coordinate 28,847,675 of NC_066509.1, read as the reverse complement.
ACCTTCCTTTCCATTGCTTCCTTCCCTTCCTTCCCATCCCTTCCCTTCTCATCCCATTCCTTACTTCCCTCTCTCAACCCATTCATACCCTTCTTCACAATCCTTCCTTTCTCAACCTTTCCTACCATTCCCTTCCTAACCCTTCATTTTCGTTTCATTTTCTTCCTTCCTCTCTCCTCTCTCTCTCTCTCTCTCGTCCCGACAAACGCTCTAGCCAATGTCATGAACACACTTTTGTCACTATTTTAGCTTCCCAAACCACCTCCTCCCTCTCCTCTAGTGTAGCCTATTTAATTAGTAGGGGAGAGCGGTGATGATTCGGAGAGTGGGATGGTCCGGCCATAGCACTTATTGTAAAGTGTATGGGACTGAGTGCCGCGAGATTTTGTGTGAATGTGCAAAACTTTGTTGCCTTGGCCCACAAAGGGACAACCACGCCCTCAGAGCTGTTATTTTCGATGCAAGTCCTATTTTATGATTTTTTGCATCTCGTATGTAATATTGTCAGGGTGTATCGTAAGCTCTCTCTTTAAAAACGTGCCAATTAGCGAGATGTAAATTATTTCGGTGACGCAGCGATGCCCGGCGAAGGTGTTGCCGTGTATCACCCGTGAAGCCTCGTGCTGGAAAAGGACGTGACCACACATTTGCTTTTTAGAGTCGTGATGATTCGGACGGTTGATTTTTTCATGATTTTTATTACATTTATATCAATTTAAACATGATAGGTGTTGCAACGATTATAAAAAGGTTAATTTGGTTGATTTATATTCCGATATTATGCTTGTGAAAAGAGAAGGAAGACATATCAAAATTTTTGAGATTCCTTGTAGCTCTCTTTTATTTTTTTCCCTCTAAATATTGAGAGGATACTTTTGTCCTTATACAAATGTTTTGTAGAAGATATAATCTTGTTTATTAGCCAATCAAGCTTAAGTTATATTAATATTATGACGGTACGTCCCACCTCCCTGGCCGAGCCATCGCCGCGGGTGGGGATGGCTCGCACGATTTAGAGACTTGTCTCTCATCGCCTACATCTGAAAACTGGAAATAGCTACGAGCGTCATATTAGCAGCCTAAAGAGCCAGATGATGGAGGAACATTTTGAGATCAACAAAATTACACTACTTAAACTTCTTTCTAAAAATATTTTCTAAAAAGAAAAGGAGAGAAAGAAAGTAATAAAAGGAAACAGAATGAAGGAGATAAAAGAAGAGAAAAAGAGAGAAAGGAAGAAGAGAAAAGATACGAAGGGAAGAATTAAAGAGGAGAGAAAGGATAAGAAAGGAAGGAAGCGAAACATAAGAGAGAAGGAGAGGAAAGAGAAACGGAAAAGACGGAGAGAAAAGAGAAAAACGATGCCATAATTAAGGTCTGATTATATTCCCTTTATATTTAAACTAACTTAATATTCCTTGATTCAACCTTAAAAGTCATAATAAAAAATACTCAGAAGAAAAAAATATAAAAAAAACCTGCTAGAACGAGGAGGAGATACGAACGGAGGAAAAGAAGAGAAAGGAAGAAAGGAAGGAAGAAGAAAGGCAGAAAGAAAGGAGGATAAAGAGAGATAAAGGAAGAAAGAAGAGAAAAAAAAAGAACCGCTAGAACGAAGAGATACGAACGGAGGAAAAGAAGAAAAGGGATGAAAAAAGAAAGAGCAAGGAAGATAAGGAGACAAAAGAGGAAGAGAAAATGCAAAGAGAAAGAAAGAAAAGAGGAAGAGACAAAAGAAAAAGGAAAAAGGAAACCGTTACAACGAAGAGAGAGATACGAACGGAGGAAAAGAAGAAAAAGGATGAAAAAAGAAAGAGAAAGGAAGATAAGGAGACAAAAGAGGAAGAGAAAATGCAAAGAGAAAGAAAGAAAAGAGGAAGAGAAAAGAAAAAGGAAAAAGGAAACCGCTAGAACGAAGAGAGAGATACGAACGGAGGAAAAGAAGAAAAGGGATGAAAAAAGAAAGAGCAAGGAAGATAAGGAGACAAAAGAGGAAGAGAAAAGGCAAAGAGAAAGAAAGAAAAGAGGAAGAGACAAGGGAAAAGAAAAAAAGGAGCCGCTAGAACGCGTCGACTCGGTTTGTTTACGTTTTGCCGCGGGGAGTTGCACGTGTGGGCGGCGTTCAAAAAGATCTACGTTTATTTCACGTTCCTGACCTCGCCCGCCTTTAAAAGTAAGTAGGCCTATGGGAGAGACCCTGAGGCATCGGTAAGCTTACAGTATGGCGGTCTAGTGGAGCGGTAGGCCTATAAATATGGGTGCTAGGTGAGGGTAAGGAAAATTTTTCTACGTTACATTCTTCCTTCCTCCTCCTCTTCCTCTCTCTTCCCTCTTCCTGCAGACCTTAAATTTGAGTGTAAGGTCAAGTTTAGGGCTTATGCTATAGCTGCTACTACTACTATAGGTGCGCGTCGCCTCAGAGCTCATCTTTGTCACATCCTGCGTTGTAACAGGGCGGGCGTGACATCTTACCACAGTGTGCCTTCCCAGGTCCTCGTTGCTCCAGGGCGTAGCTCCGTTACCCTGGGGGCCTATGGGGTGCGGGGTACAGGCACCCATCGCTCCGGGACACCTTGCCTCAGTGCTCATCTCTGTCAAATTAAAGACTCAAGAGGTAAGCTTGTGACAGGTGAAGTTTGGGGTCTAGAGCATAGCTACTCATTGCCTTGGTGCTCATCTCTGTCACATTGGGTTACCTTACCCAGGGTCCTGAGGTACACCTATGAACCCCAGAAAGGATGAACAGCTCAATACTAAGTTACATGAAGAGAGAAGGAAGGAAGTGAAAAAAAGGTTTAATATATAAACAGATGATTGAAATAGCATTCAATCAATAAGACTGACTCTGCAAAATATTTAGGGAAGCGTGCACAGCCACCTCTGGCCAAGTTAATGCTTACAACATGGATTATTTTTACTCCCTGACTGCAGTGCATTAACAAAGGACTTCCTAGAAATAGAAGGGGGTTGAGAGGAGCAAAGTCCCCTGTTTGCTAGGTTACGTAAAGTAAGGCTTGGTTAGTTTAAATATACTGGGCAGGCAGTGAGGGGTGGCAGGAATACACAGTGCAGGGGCGGGGTGGCCCACTATTCGGGCCGGTGTGAGAAATGCCTGCTGCAGAAATGAGTGCTGGTGTCACCATGGTGTCCACCATACATGGGGCAATACAGCAGAAAACATTAATATGCCTGGTTTTGTTCTGGTTTGTCCACTTTTTCCTCAATAAGCTTGGGTGTGATTCTAGAGATTTTGGATAATAAGTCACTGGCGTCCAACGCTCACTGGGGAACACACACACAGCGGCAAAAACGTTAATTTGCCTGGTTTTGTTCTGGTTTGTCCACTTGTGATCTTGGTGAGCGCTGAGTATAATCAGTAAGCAAGTTGAACCTCTCTGTCAGCTATGTTGAGGGGCAGTGGGGTGACGGGTGTACAACAGGATTGAAAAGTCAATCAAATAGTGATATCTGGAAATGACTCTCCATAATAAACAAAGCATCATCATATTTTGTCAGATATACCAGCAGCTCAAAATTAGTAGGCGACCCTCTCTGTGAATAATCCACCTCGGTTTGTTTTGCCCCTGCCTGGAGTGCCTGTAGATGTGGAGTTGATGGTGGCAGGCATACCTGAAGAGTGCTGCTGTAGGTCATGTGTGTGTACTCTTGAACAGAACAGGATAGATTATTCTATTTATTTATTTATATATATTTAATTTTTTTACATATCCGCCTGTAGCGCCGGTAGGCTTTCTTCAGGGCCTGGATGGTGGTTGGCCAAGCCTGTCATGGCGCAGGCAATTTTATAGTGGCGCCAGTTATGCTTGGCTCTTGCTGCCCCCTTGAACTCATTCTTGATTCACTGGGCAGTTTCTTCTAGAGTCTGGATTGATAGGTGGCCTTCTGGACAGCATGTGGGTAGTCTGTGGCCACTTGGCGGTTAGGCTATGTAAGGTTAGGTAGGAAGTATTACAGGTAACGTTGAGCGGGAATCACAATGAAAGTATTTTCCAGAATGGCCCGTGGTTAGTTTTCAAGTTACAGCTGAGCGTCTTCACTCAGGAACCACATACCTGCAGAGACTTCAGGAATATGCAGCCCGGCGGTGTGTTTAGGCAGGAAGGCAAGGCAGACAGACTGGTTACATTGATATCACTGTGTCTCTTGATGCAGGCAATGCTATTTTGTTCCTGTTGGCCCCTTTTGTTCTTACTTACACTAAATATAAAGTAATAAAGAAGAAAGAAAAGCAAATTTGGTAAATGTATAGTTTAGTTCTGCCACCCCAAAATATCACCATGATGTGAGAAGGCACACAAAACTAACTTAATAAAGTAATGGTAAATAAATGACAGTTATAATTGATAAATAAATAATTGCTAATGGGTTAAATCTTAGTTATGTCATAAGTGCCATGCCAATTATTATTATTATTATTATTATTATTACTATCATCATTATCATCATTATTATTATTACTATTATTATTATTATTAGTATTAGTATTATTAGTATCATTATTAATATCATTATTATTATTATCATTATTATCATCATTATTGAAGGAAAGAATATAAGGTTCTAGTCTTTGGTAATTGTTGCTACTACTACTACTGTTACTAACTAACCTAAAGTAACCTTGATAGTTTTGTTTTCTCCCATGAAACAGTGATTGCCCCAAAATAATCATAAAGAAAAAAAAGGAAAAAGAAAAGTCAGTCCAGGTATATAAATGTGTAGCATAGTTCAGCCACCTCAGAAAGCCACAACAAAACTAACCTAACCTAACCTGGATAGTTTTGTTCTCTCTCCTGAAGCTCTGAGAAGTTGTGCGTCAGTAAAACAGCCTTGCAAGCCTCCCTGCCTCATGTAACTGCCATGATGGGAAGGTTCACAAAACTAACGTAACCTTACCTGGATACATTTTCTCTCTTTCTCTTTAAACTCAGAATCTTGGCATCAGTAACACAGCTTTCCTGCCTCCTGTAACTCATAACACTGCCATGGTGGGAAGGCTCACAAAACTAACTTAACCCAACCTGGATACTTTTTCTCTCTCTTTCTCTTTAAACTCAGAATCTTGGCATCAGTAACACAGCTTTCCTGCCTCCTGTAACGCATAAAGCCGCCATGGTGGGAAGGTTCACAAAACTAATCTTACCTAACCTGGATAAGTTTTGTTTTCCTTCTCTCTGGAAAATAAACAATTGAAATACCTAAAGAGAAATAAAGAAAGATGGCAGTGTGACCCTTCTGGTGTACCATGAACCTAGAGGAAAGTATTATCATTATAACTCTGTGCCCTGTGTCCCCAGCTGTGTGAAGAAGCTGAGCAGCGTCTCCCTGGCCTGGGCGTGGAGTGAGCTGGTCCCCTCATCACCAGCACCATAGACCAGGGGATGAGGTGCTCCTGCCCTCCACCACCACCACCTGGGTGCCGGCACACCCTCCTGGGTGGACCAGAGGATGTCCACTGTGCTGGTGAGTGGCCTGACCCTTGCATCTCCCTGGGTCATTGTAGTGCTCCAAACTTGCTCTTTTTCTGAGGCCTGACCCCAGCACCTCTCTGGGTCATCGTGGGTCATTTCAATTTCAATTGCATTTTTTTTCTTCATTGTACTATTTATTCTCTCTCTCTCTCTCTCTCTCTCTCTCTCTCTCTCTCTCTCTCTCTCTCTCTCTCTCTCTCTCTCTCTCTCTCTCTCTCTCTCTCTCTCTCTCTCTCTCTCTCTCTCCATCTCCATCGTTGCAAACCTATTAAATAATTACTTTTCCTCGGTGTTTAATAATAACAGTCCTCCCACCACCACCACCAACACCAGTACTAATGTAAATCCCGAGCATGCATTGTCTAACTTTGAAATAAAACCCGATGAAGTCCTAAAGCCCTCAAATCACTTAAAACAAATAAAAGTCCTGGACCTGATAAAGTATATCCAACTCTGCTGAAAGAAACAAAGTGCGAAATACTCTCCTCCCTCACAACCGTATTCAATATGTCCTTGCGACAAGGCATCGTCCCTTCAGATTGGAAAAAGGCTAACGTGACACCGATTTTTAAGAAAGGAGACAAAAAAGTACCAGGTAATTACAGGCCCATTAGTCTAACTTCGGTTGTAGGTAAGCTACTTGAGGGCATAATTAGAGACAAAATTGTGAGTTACCTTGAAAGCCACTCATTAATTGGGGACTCACAACATGGCTTCCGAAACAAAAGATCCTGCCTATCAAATCTATTAACCTTTTATAACGACCTCTTCACTGTTTATGACGTAACCAAATCACTGGACATAGTCTATCTTGATTTCCAGAAAGCGTTTGATAAAGTCCCGCATCATAAATTACTTTACAAATTAAAGCAAATAGGTATTGACGGTCAGGTAAACCAATGGATCGCGAATTGGTTGAGCAACAGACAACAAAGAGTAGTGATTGACGGATTTAACTCAGAGTGGGCGCCGGTCACTAGTGGCGTCCCTCAGGGCTCGGTTCTTGGCCCAGTGCTCTTCATTATTTACATCAACGACGTGGATGTTGGACTCAATAACCACATTAGTAAATTTGCAGACGACACAAAGATTGGTAACTCGGTTCTCACTGACGAAGACAGGCAAAGCCTCCAAGAGGATTTGCACAAAATTTCAGCTTGGTCGGATAGATGGGAGATGCCCTTTAACGTAGACAAGTCCCAGGTCCTTCAAGTTGGAACGAGGAATAAGAAGTTTGATTACGAAATGCGCGGCGTTAAACTCAAAAGCGTTCAATGCGTCAAGGACTTGGGGGTCAAAATAGCGTCAAACCTCAAATTCTCACATCAATGCATCGATGCAGCAAATAAAGCGAACAGAATGTTGGGCTTCATTAAAAGAAACTTTTTATTTAAGAATAAATATGTAATACTCCCGCTCTACAACAGTTTAGTCAGACCCCACTTGGAATATGCGGTACAGTTTTGGTCTCTCCACCATGCAAAGGATATTGCTAAATTAGAAGGTGTTCAGTTTCGGGCAACGAAAATGATCCCTTCCTTGCGCAACAAATCCTACGAAGAAAGGCTTTCTACCCTTAACATGTTCTCTCTTGAGAAACGTCGCCTCCGAGGAAAATTGATCGAATGTTTTAAAATACTTAATGGTTTCACGAATGTAGACAGATCAACATTGTTTATGATCGATGACACTTTGCGCACGAGGAACAATGGCGTAAAACTCAGATGTAGACAAGTAAATTCAGACTGCACCAAATTTTTCTTCACCAACGTTGTAGTGCGAGAATGGAATAAGCTCCCACCATCAGTGGTCCAGTGTAACACGATTGACTCCTTTAAAAACAAGCTCGACCGTCACTTCCTTGAACTTATATTAACTAGAGTAGAAAAGCAACGTTTTGGAGCCATCTGATTAATGTAGATTCACTTAGGTTTAAGGACAGACCACCTAGTCTGGACCATGGGGTCTGTGTGGTCTGATTTTCTTTGTAAATCTATGTAAATCTCTCTCTCTCTCTCTCTCTCTCTCTCTCTCTCTCTCTCTCTCTCTCTCTCTCTCTCTCTCTCTCTCACACACACACCCATACACACAGACACACACACACACACACACATATCTTCCCTTCCCTTTCCTTCCTTCTCTCTTCCCTTCCTTTCCCTTCCCATCCATTTTCTTCCCCTTCCTTCCCTTTTCTCCTCTTCCCTTCCCTCCCCACACATTCCCCCTCCCCACATACACTCCCCTTTCCTACCTCCCCCTACACCCTCTAACCCTCCTCTCCCCAGAACAAGGTCTTGAAAATCCTCCCTTCCCTTCCCTTCCCTTCTCTTCCTCCTTCCCCTCTTCCCCTCCCTCCTACACCCCCCAACACCCCCTGTGCCGTACAAAGGCAGAAAGCATTAATTCCAAGATCCTTGTGCTGAGAAAATTGCTGGTAAAGATTTGAGCTCACAATTTTTTTACTATACATCTGCTGCCTATAATTTTGTAAAGCTATAGATGGACACATGTACTCTTGATTCATGGTATTAGATTCCTGATAATCATTAGTAAATAGCCAAATTTGTTGTCCAAAGTACACCAACTACTACTCTGTGTGGAGGTAATGCATTTTGCTTTGTGGTCATTTCCTGCAGGTATTACCAGACTATTGTGGTGAAATGTTGTTTGTCCCTTTTAGGAGGTAAAACAAGTTATCTGCACCGTGTTTAGTTTGTAGAATAACAGAGATTAAATGAGTCTGGTGTAATATTTTGATAGTATTATTAACTTGACCATTGTGGCAAATAGTAAGCAAGCAGACAATCTAAAAGGCATTCATGATTATAAATGGGTCTTGATGAGGTCAGTAACAGGTCATGTCTTGCCTTACAGTGTTCCTGTGACCACGAGTACCACAAGAACAGCGCTGTGCTCCCTGTGGAAGGCTGTGACCTGCCCACCATCATGGCCGGAGGTCACCAGGAGCAACACAGCACCAGGAGGTCAGGGTCAGGCTTTTGGGGGTGGGAAATGACGCCACTCAATGTAATAATATCTGTGTAGATGAATTGTTATTTCTTTCACTTAAGTTTTTTTTGTTCTTGTTTATGTAAAAACAGTTTTTACTCTAATGTCTTTACCCTCACTCCCTTTTACTTATTTTTTTGTTTTTATTTATTGCCCTTGAGCTGCCTCCCTCGCTGTTAAGATAAAGTAATCTCACAGTCCACTTACCCAAGAACTGAACATCACCAGTAACCCTGAGTATTACGAGGAGGAAAACAGCCAAGAAGTGGGATGACTTTGAGTGTTACAAGGAGGAAAACAGCCAAGAAGTGGGATGACTTTGAGTATTACAAGGAGGAAAACAGCCAAGAAGTGGGATGACTTTGAGTATTACAAGGAGGAAAACAGCCAAGAAGTGGGGTGACTTTGAGTATTACAAGGAGGAAAACAGCCAAGAAGTGGGGTGACTTTGAGTATTACAAGGAGGAAAACAGCCAAGAAGTGGGGTGACTTTGAGTATTACAAGGAGGAAAACAGCCAAGAAGTGGGGTGACTTTGAGTATTACAAGGAGGAAAACAGCCAAGAAGTGGGGTGACTTTGAGTATTATGAGGAGGAAAACAGCCAAGAAGTGGGGTGACTTTGAGTATTATGAGGAGGAAAACAGCCAAGAAGTGGGGTGACTTTGAGTGTTACAAGGAGGAAAACAGCCAAGAAGTGGGGTGACTTTGAGTGTTACAAGGAGGAAAACAGCCAAGAAGTGGGGTGACTTTGAGTGTTACAAGGAGGAAAACAGCCAAGAAGTGGGATGACTTTGAGTATTGCAAGGAGGAAAACAGCCAAGAAGTGGGGTGACTTTGAGTATTGCGAGGAGGAAAACAGCCAAGAAGTGGGGTGACTTTGAGTATTGCGAGGAGGAAAACAGCCAAGAAGTGGGGTGACTTTGAGTATTGCGAGGAGGAAAACAGCCAAGAAGTGGGATGACTTTGAGTATTGCGAGGAGGAAAACAGCCAAGAAGTGGGATGACTTTGAGTGTTACAAGGAGGAAAACAGCCAAGAAGTGGGATGACTTTGAGTATTACGAGGAGGAAAACAGCCAAGAAGTGGGGTGACTTTGAGTGTTACAAGGAGGAAAACAGCCAAGAAGTGGGATGACTTTGAGTGTTACAAGGAGGAAAACAGCCAAGAAGTGGGATGACTTTGAGTATTACGAGGAGGAAAACAGCCAAGAAGTGGGGTGACTTTGAGTGTTACAAGGAGGAAAACAGCCAAGAAGTGGGATGACTTTGAGTATTACAAGGAGGAAAACAGCCAAGAAGTGGGGTGACTTTGAGTATTACAAGGAGGAAAACAGCCAAGAAGTGGGGTGACTTTGAGTGTTACAAGGAGGAAAACAGCCAAGAAGTGGGATGACTTTGAGTATTGCGAGGAGGAAAACAGCCAAGAAGTGGGGTGACTTTGAGTGTTACAAGGAGGAAAACAGCCAAGAAGTGGGACGACTTTGAGTGTTACGAGGACGAGAGCAAGACCAGTGAGGCGGAGGGCTGTGACGGGGCGGACCACCCCATGCCCGCCCAGCACCTCCAGCTCCCACTCAGAACAGGGAAAAAAAATGTCCGGAGTGCAAGGGGGAGTTTTCCACGAAGAAGGCCGCCCTGAGCCACCGCTGCCACCAGACCAAGAGGAAGGAGCGTGAGAAAGTGACCTACTCCTGCAAGGGCTGCCTGCGTAGGTTCCTGCTGCGGAGGGAGTACTTGAAGCATGCCGACGCCTGCTGCAAGAACACTCCCGTCACCTGTAATCTGTGCCTGGTGAGGAGAGGACACACTCACTTCTTTCTCACTCTGCTGTCACCCCTGTGGTATGAATGTGATGTCTGTTATCCATGTCTGTATCTGTGTCTATATCCATGTCTGCCACAGTCTGCAGTGATCCAGCTGATACAGAAAGACCCAAAAATCTACTTGGCTGTGGTACCTCTTTAGCAACTGGGTAGAGAGTTGTCTTCCCATCTGGCTGGTCGTGGGCTCAGTCCCCAGCACCGGAGAGTTTATTTCCCTCTTTCCAGGCTAGATCAATTGCTTGTGTTTCAAGTCACTGAGACAATGTATAAATAAATACATTCAAGAAGCTTTCGGTACACATCAGATACGTGTAATCCTGAGCTCAACCTGAGGCATGGTGATTCTATAGGGCTGAAAAGTGTAGCAGCAATTTCTGCTGCACCCACAGCCGTGGTATCTTTGGTGGACGCTTCTCTGCCTTTCCTCATGTGTGTAACTTGTCACTGACATGGATGTGGACCTGAACATTGACGTGGATCACACACAAATGGATGCCCAGCTGAATGTTGAACTCATAGGTAATGTATTGTTCTCTCTTTTCCTCAGGTAAAGTTACCCAGTGCTGCTTACCTGCCTGGCCACCTGGCTGCCCTGAAGCCTCCTCTCAGCAAGGTGAGAGGTTACTATTGCTGTTGAGTAAGTGAAGGTTGGGGGCATGCACTAAGCTGTGCATGGCCTTAGTGCTCGTCTCTTTGTCATTGGCCCTTGAACCTGTTATACCTAACAAGAACCCGTCACTCTGGGACACAGAGCCAGTGTGAAATCTGTGCTGCTACTTTCCCCAGATACCCATTTATCCTCCAGCCTGAAAGAGAGGATGAACAGCCAGGGGAGCCGGGCGCTGGCTGACCAGAGCCAGGATCGAACCCGGGCCATGGATTCACAGCTAGGAATGCTAACCATTACACTACCTGAGACTGTAGAGGCCAAGGCAGACAGGGAATCAGTAGGAGAGTGTAACAAAACAGACTACTCTAAAATCAGACTGAGAAGTGGAGAAAGTTGGGACAGACCTCTTGTCATGCAGTGTAGCTGTTATCAGCTAAAGATGATGACAACATGTTTTTTGTGTGGATTGTGACGTTGTTGGTGGCTGATGCGTGTGTTGAGGCTTCCCTGTCCCTTGCAGGGCAGCACCTTGTGTGAGGCGTGTGGCCGAGGGTTCAGCAGGAAGGAGGCGCTCCAGCGGCACAAGGCGAGAGTCCACGGGAAGGCCCACGGCAGCCACCAGTGTGGCCGCACCTTTCCCCACACCTCCCTGCTGGCCGAGCACCTCAGGCCACACCAGGGATGCACTTGTCCGGAATGTTCCAAGGTGTTCAGGTAGGCTGCAGGGAGTGGTACCTTTTATTCCTAGTTCTGTCAGCTGCATGTCTCCCCCCAGGGGTGAAAGTAAGATTAGATTCTTGCCGGTACTGTCTTTAAAAGTGTACCCCTGCGTACTGGCTGTAGACGGCTGTATATCTCTTACCGGTACAGTGTACCCCTGAGTACTGGCTGTAGACGGCTGTATATCTCTTACCAGTACAGTGTACCCCTGCGTACCGGCTGTAGACGGCTGTATATCTCTTACCGGTACGGCGTACCACTGCGTACCAGCTTACTGTCACCCCTGTCTCCACCTCCATCCAACACCTTGCTGCTCATGGCTTTCTGTGCCTTTCTTTCTTCATCCTATGCAACTTCAACTCTTTTCATTTTTTCCTTCACATCGCTGTCTGATTTTGCCTTATTGTTATGTCAATGCAGCGAGATCTTTCTTCTTTACATTTTTTCCTTCGCACGTCAAGCCATTTTTTATTTCCCCATTTAGTAAACTGACTTTCCTTTCTTTCTTCAATCTAAGTCCATCCCTATGCTGTCCTGCTCCCTAATGAGGTGCCAAGTTTATGAAAAAAGTATATTAGAGCAAAAATATTCTTGAAGGTCCCCGCAGTCATCTTTACTAGTCATGTATCGGATATCCACATCTGCGGAACATCCGCATCTGCATTTCTGATAAATGAAACTTCCGCATTCATTTTTGTGATGAAATAAACATCCGCATCTGCATTCGCACCACACAAAGAGGATGCTGTGGGTATATTTTAATCATTACAGAGTCACAGACTCAGAGATCATAATGCAGATTACAGAGTACAGAGCTTGCAAAGTTGAAGAAAATTGATTAATGCATGTTAATTTTCTACTAAAATTGCACCTTCTATTAATTTCCAATCAAATTTACACAACGTAATGTGTCAAGATTTTTGCGGAAGGGCACAAGGAAGGAGATCATTTTACATAGTAACTGTGTAGTATATATGTATCATGTAAATTTCTAAAAGTATGTACCTATGCATGTATTGAACTATGTAACTGTATGTGCTATATATATATATATATATATATATATATATATATATATATATATATATATATATATATATATATATATATATATATATATATATATATATATATATATATATATATATATATATATATATATATATATATATATATATATATATATATATATATATATATATATATATATATATATATATATATATATATATATATATATATATATATATATATATATATATATATATATATATATATATATATATATATATATATATATATATATATATATATATATTTCCGCGTGTGACCCTGGAGAAAGAGAGAGAAAGTTCCGCGCATGACCCTGGAGAGAGAGGTTGCACTGTTCCTGCTGCCCCCCGGGTAAGGGCAAGCGCCTGGCGGCGTTCCGAGGCGCCCTGTGTGTAGTGGACCACGACCCCTTCCCTGTTCATCTCCTCGATCTCCAGCTGCATGTCGGACCCTTGTGCAGTGGCGTCGCGAGGGGCGGGAACTTATGTCCCCGGCGCAATACTTCGGGGGCGCCAAAGTGAAGATCAACCAGAGTTTTGTTCCGCATCCTGGTAACACACAACATGTGTGGCTGAAACTCGTCATAAAGCTTTAAAATTACAAAATGCAGTATTGTGTAACAAAGCAGCTAAGAGCTTGCAATAGGTAGGCAGTGGCTGAGTGGTTAGTGTGTGGGCCTAGCATTCAAGGCGCCACGGACAACGTCGGTTTGAATCCCCACGCTACAACCTGGGATTTTTCAGTCACTGCCGAGTGGCCTAAGACTACCCACATGCTGTCCAGAAGACCACCCATCAACCCGGACTCTAGAAGATACCGTCCAGTGAATCAAGAATGAGTTCAGGGGAGCAGCATGAGCCAATCATAACTGGCGCCACTATAAAAAAATTGCCTGCGCCATGAGGGGCTTGGGACGACCACCTGGCCCCTGAAGAAAGCCTACTGGCACTACAGGCAGAGATGTAAAAAAAAGAAAAAAAAAGTGCTATTTATTGAATTACCAAAATCATGAACACATCCGCATCCGTGAGGATGTCATAATTTGATATCCGCATCAGCAAAATATGTAAATATGGCATGCACATCCACATCCGCGGATCTAAAATATGACATCCGATACATGACTAATCTATACAATTTATTTTCATTGAATTCTAATTAACTCGTCCTCTGCGATTAGCATGGATTTGGCTTTCACTGGTAGCCTGGAAACATATACGTATTCCCAGGTCTTTCTCTGCCTCTGTGGTGGATAGAGGAGTGTTTCCCATGTGGTATTGATATGCTGGATATCCCCTTCCAAGGTGCAGGACTTTACATTTTTCTTCATTGAATTGTAGCAGCCACTTTGTTCCATTCCTGTATCTTGATGATGTCTTCTGGTAGGAAATCCACAGTCAAGGGGTTAAAGAAGTCTTGGTCTTAGAAGAACTCTTGCAGTGATCCGTGACACCTGGAAGGGGTGAGTCTCAGGGAACAAGTGGCCTGATGTCTCTTGTGGTTATGAGCAGACACATGTTCATTGTTTCTCCCGGTGTTTCATCTGTAGATCCAACCTCACGCTGCACCGCCGGGCCCACCACTGCACCGCCTGCAACAAACACTAGAAGTTCCACGCCAGCTACACCTACCACATGAAGAAGGTGAGGGAGGGCCAAGGGACCACTCACATCCACTGCCATGGCCTTGGAGAGTTAGGATGTGGCCTGGAGACTGTTTTGGCACCTGTTTCAACTCATCTTAAATGAGGGTTCATATTTACCTGATTTGATGGACGTAAATGTGGTTGATGCATTAATAAAAAAGGGGAGTCTTGCAGGAAATGAATGATCTGTAATTTCATGTATAGATTGGAAAGAACAAGAATCATTGAGCAATCAGTTCAGTTATTTAAGTGTCTTTGTAACCAGTAACAAGTGAAGGTGCGAGCATTGTGTGTAATCCCTTGGGGCCTGTTTATCTATAGGGACCCCCAAATATTTACAAATTAATGAATAAAGAATATTGTTAATCACTATTGTCAGTTAATCTAATCAAAGTGTGTATATGCAGGAGGGCCACACTGTTGTGCTCCTGAACATAATCCAGCCTCAGAATACATGAGGTGGCAGTGTTTGTAAGCTTCACTTTGTTTCGTCAGTTCCACGGGAGCAGCGGTGTGGCGGGTGCCGGCCGGTGGTGTGCTCTGCGTCAGCACTCCCTGACCTGCCGCGTCCACCACACTCAGAGGTAAGCCAGGGGTGTTGTGAGCCCTAAAGGTGGACAGTAAGATGAGCCGTTGCATCTTTAATGAAGACTTAATTTATTCAACAAAGTTTGTTCATGAATATAAATAATACATATTTTTTTCTTGACAGTTCATGTTGTCCTTTGATAGAACACTATTTTAAAACAATGGTTAACATAATTTTATTTTGATGAAACAAAAGAATATTAAACACTAAACAATACCTTTTGCTTCTATTTGATACTAGCTATTGATATGTTTTGATGTAACAAACATTGGTGTGTTGAGCAAAGTGTTCACTGTTACCTTGTCTGCTCCCCTGAAGACCACCGGAGTGCTCACCGCTTCTTGTTACCATTTGAACTTGGTTTTATATCAGACTATTCTGACTCCTTCTACAAGTGGTGGGTTAATAATAAAACAGTTTTCCTCTAGAAAGGTTTCAGTACATTTTTTGTGACCAGCTACTCTTTATTCTTGGCCTTGAATAATAATAAAATAAATATACTTTTATTCAAGCATGTATGGTGGGCTAAAGTGGGCAAATTCTTAGTACTCTATTTGATCACTAAAATGTTAGTATGAATTGGAGAGCGGGAAAATGCTCAGTAGTTGTCACTTTTGCAGCACAGGGCAGGAGGCAGCTTTGGAAGACATGCAGGGGGTGGCAGGGAGGTCATGAAGCCACTCCCTGACAGTGCACCAGGTGAGTCTTAAGTGACAACACCACAGCTCATCAAGATGTTATAGGTGTGTGTGTGTGTGTGTGTGTGTGTGTGTGTGTGTGCCTAGGCTGGGTGCAACAGGGTGAGATGGGAAGCGAGCATCATGGTCATCATAGTTAATTTTAGGGTACCTTCAAATACATGACAGGCAGCAACTAAAAGTAAAAATCAATAAAGGAAGGGCTGAATAAATTAGATATTAACCCATCTGCTGTGATTGGTACAGACTTGCTTTTCACTGTTAGCTTGGTAACATATAGGTACTTCCAGGTCATTCTCTGTCTCTGTGGTGGATAGTGGAGTGTTTCCCATGTGGTATTACCGTATTGGTGTGCTGGATATGCCCTCCCAGGGTGCAGGACTTTACATTTTTCTTCATTGAATTGTAGCAGTCACTTTTTGTTCCATTCCTGTTGCTTGGTGATGTCTTCTTGTAGGAAATCCGCACTCAAGGGGTTAAGCCAGGAGTGGAAATTTGAGGCTCAGGAACGTGCCAAAGCTGCAGTTCAAACCCTTGTCTTCAGTGGCCCAAGCTGCTACACCTCCTTCCTCTTGGAGCTGATGCAAGGCTGTGATGAGAAATTTTGTACACCCATGTCATCACCAAGTCTCCCGCAGGTTGTGGCTCCCTGCTCAGCCCTGCCCACCTCAGCAAGAAAGGAACTGACAGCCTTGTCCTGCTGTCAGAGATGAGGAAGATTCAAGTGTACCCACCTCCAAACACCTCCCACCAGGCGCCTCCTGCGGTGGAAATCATTGTGGAGGTGTTGGAGGACACGGATGCAGAGTACCAGTACATCATCTTGGTGGAGGACGCTGCCGTGGCCCACTTCACCATGACGGACACTGCTGCCATATGGAACACCTCAGGCCGCCAGTGTAAGTGTTCTCTGTCAGTGTTGTAGTTAGGTTAGGTTAAGTTTAGGGTATCTTCAAACACATGATAGCCAGCACCTCATGGTATAAATCAACAAAGAATAACCTCACTTTGTTGTATAGAAAGTGGGTGTTCATCACTCCGGCATCTGTATCTGTCACCTCAGTTCTTGAGCCTGTGGTGGGTAAGAGCTTGGTACCCAGAGGTACTGCTAGTGTGACATCCAGGTCACCACAGTTTACCTTCTCTAGATTTTCCCAGGTGCTCATTTCCTGACCTTCCTGAAAGGGGAGCATGAAGAGTTTGGTAGGCTGGGCGCCGACTGCCTCAGGCTGGGATTGAACCCAGGCCTGCTGGCTCATAGCTAGGCATGCCAACCACTGCACTGCTAAGGTGCCACTAAGTAGGCAAGGGTAAGAATAAGCAGCAAATTATCACCATATCTATAATACTTGGTTTTATTCATAAAAACTACAAAATTGGTCAAATGTATAAATGAGTATATCATAACAATAACCTTTATAGAATATACATAAAGGAAACTTAAATAGCAAAAGAATTGTTTAGCATCAGCTATTCTGGCCTCAGTGATACCTTGTAGCACATGCCTCTCTGTGTCCTCTTTAGAAGTCCAGTAGTCGTGTAGTGCCGGGATGTGAAGGCCGGAGAAGAAACTTAAAAGTATAAGGAAAAGACGTAGCTTAAGTCATTATAAGTGATTACAAGTAGTTGTAAGCGAGCATAAGTAATTATAAGTCACTGTAAGGCCATCATAGATGTGCAAGAAAATGTAAGTTGGTATTTTTTATCACAACCTATAACAGAGTACCCCCCCCCCAGACTACAATTACACAATATTGCGCAATGCCACGCCAAGACTTCCCGCCAGAGAACTTAGTGTCTGTCGCCCCTCCCTTTCCCCCCCTTCCCCCTACCAGCCCACGCACCTTGGAATTGTTACCAGCCCTTGCTTGTCAATCCCCTATCAGTTAAAGTTATCCACCCTTACATAGATTTTTTTCCGCTGCTCCACATGAAATTTCGTCACCTTGCACGTTAAGTGACCGCACCCATATATAAACTACCCTAGTTTTCCCTTCATTTTGAATTAAAACGTGATAGATTATAAATCAGCTACTTGGCCCCCTTGTCTGTGTGATGGGGCTGCCCCAGGACGGGTATAAAAACATGGGGCAGCGTTTCCCGGGCAGACTCCAGGCTCATCCACTGTGTTTTACAGGTCCGGGCGACCCACTCCCTCTGCCACACACACACACACACCTACACAAACCCGTGTGTCCATCCCGATGTGTTCTTTTAGTTGTTAATCTCAATATTTCTCTTCTTTCCGCGGTAGGAGCTGTAGGAGAGAGCCCTGTATGCGTTCTTGGAGCCATACCAGGGGTAGGAAACAGGGAGTCGAGTCCCCCTTACAATTTCCTCCTGTACTCCTATTGCGGGAAGAATTGTGGGAGTATATAGGCCAGTAATCTGTGCTTTATCTGTAGTGTAAGACGTGTTTGTGAAATAAGAGGCTGTATGTTTGGTCTTTACGACGGAGATGGTTCTCGTTGTGTATGGGCTTTCCCGGAAATGTAACGTTCCCCCATCTGAGTCTCTTTCATACATCATATGTACCTGGTTTTACAATAATTGTACACCCGCCCAAGGGTAAAGATTTCGTGGAGAATCCTCAGCCTTATTCTGGTTACCATTGTGAGAGGAGAAAACTAGAATTCAGTCGTGTGTCCATTCGCCCACTTCCGTCAGTTTCGGGTAAATCGTGCCTTCAATGAGGAATTAATTGTAAACCGTGTCGTCAGGCATGCCTATGTATTACCTTCTAAACTAAGTCACAGGAATAAATGTAAGCACTCCTATATATAGGCCTTCATTTCTTGTCACTCCCCGTTGTGAGATTTGTCCGGCCGGCTGTGAGTTAAACTAACCATTTACCGCCCCCGAGTCTGCCCCGCTCACCTCGCTACCCTGCCCAAGGGATCAGAGTCTCGCTCTGGGTCATTTTAATCCCTCATTAAATCCTTAGTCCTTTATATACACATACTCTTAAGGTTCCCAGTGAGCTACCGGTGACATAGTTCATCGGTAGATCTCTGGGTGGTGGCAGCAAAACTACCCCCAGGGTGAGTCTCCCTTGTTTTTCCCCAGATATCCATTAGTTGAACTTCCTTTTTTTTTTTACATCATTTAGTGCCCCGAATTTCTGGGCACGACAGTCAGTAGTCAGAAGTGTGGTACAAATAGACAGAGGAGGAGCTTTTTTGACATTCAACAAGTCTTCTGTTCCAGAATATTTGCACCCAATAGCTGCCACACCATTACCATTTAAGTAATACTTGACACCATGAGTGGTTAGGTTGGGAAACTGGCCTTTGAGCTCTGGCACACTTCAGGTTATTGACTGATGGTGGTATTGAGAAAGAAGGGTGACAATAATTTCTTCCCTTTGAATGGTCCTTACAGATGTTGTCTATTGTCTGGTACTGTTGTCCTGATCAGCACTGGTGACAGGACATGTAGACGAAGCTAATACTCATTCTTGAGCTTGTAAGATCTCTTCCATATTTCACAGAGGCAGACAGTGACATGGAACGGGTATAAGATGGCGAAAGGCAGTAATGTATGGGAGATGATGATCCAGGCCGAGATGCCGTAGAAGTTGAGTTTCGTCGGGTGGGCGGGCATCAACGATGGACGTCTGGAAGGAGCTGATCGTCCACACGGCAAGACTTCACACCAGGAGGAAGGTAACCTGGAACAAAGCATGCCAAGATGAGACGTCCCCGCACACAGATAGCTATTGTGTTTTTTATTCGTATATTATTGCCAGAATGACATTTAAGAAATCCCATTGATATCTTAATTGTAGTTTCCATTTCACTTTATGTATCCTCCTCAGAAAAGTAACCCTAGTTTAAAATGAGAGCTGCCAGAGCTCACAAGAGGTGTGATGGAGGAGGCAATATAATGTTGTCACCCTGAGTGGCCAAATGTACAGCAAGGGCAGAGTGGGAAGCTAGATAAAGCCTCAAGAAAGGCAGACTTAGGGTAAGGTGGGGTAAGTTGCCCCTTTTAAGAGAGATTGCCTGTTGTAGCCACATTTTTTGAAATAGAATTTAAAAAAAAAGTTTGTTGAAAGTTTAGGCTAAGGCCTATCTATGGTATATATTATATCCACTTATTATGATTTACACCTTATTATGATGGCAATATAAAAATAATAACAAAGGGGGCTTCTTACCCCACATGTGGGGTAAAACGCCCACTGGGTAGGCCTTTTACCCCACTCTGGCTTACAATAATAAAACTCACAGAAACATAAGGAAAATAGTTTTTTCACATTATAAAAATATAATATGTATTCCCTTTTTGAAAACTATACCCTATAAATGTCTCTTGATGTGAAATATAGGAACACAATCAAATTTGTGTCTCCTAATGAACAGAATGTAAAACTAAACATTTAATTAATTTTCTAAAAGGTATCCCCTTCTTTTAGACTAGTAATATTAGACTAGCTTCCCTTTCTTCTGAATTTTTGTAACAAAAGGAACATCTACTTTCATGAAAAATATATGGAACTAAATATTCAATTAATTTGATAAAGTATATCCTTTCTGTTGCATATTGATATTTGAAACAGTTAAAAACACCAACTTCCTTATAGTCTCAAACTCAAAAGTGTTCAAAAACTTAAACAAATTCTATTTATAGCAATACTGTAATGCCTAATCAGACTTGCAGTTTTGACATACGTACAGATCTAGGCCTACTCCAGTTGTACATTCTACATGTGACCAATTTCTACAACCCCGACATTGGACCCATTTTTCAGGAGGTCTGCTATTAGCAAATAGCTCCCCACACACCAAACAAGGCCATCTGCCAATTTGCTGATAATGCGGTAAAAGGCCCACATGTGGGGTAAAAGGCCTCCCTGTGGGCACCTTACCCTAAAGGCACAGGGGGCCTCTTACCCTGGCAACTCATATATACACAAAATGTCACCATTTTTCCTACAAGTAAGTAGACAGAGTATAATGACATGCAATATGGTCTGGACATCTTAATTAGGGCAAGTATCCATAGCCATCAGGCTAACTCTAAAGTTCTTTGTCGTTAATTAGGTATCACTAAAATCACTGAAAACTTACAAGAAACTTGTCAAAAAGAAGAAATGTCCCCTTGTGGCCAGAGCAAGTGTCCATTGTTTACTCCAGTAGTTCCTGTGAGCACAGAGAGTTGGCGTTGAGTTGAGAAAAGAAAGAAAGAAAGACAAAACCAGGGGGGGCCTTTCACCCCAGGGGGGCATCTTACCCCCCCACCTTACCCTACTAAGTATTGAGGTCACCGGCCTGAATCTTGGGTGTCTAGCCATCATGGACTGGACTAGGTGATAGGAGGAAGCTATGAGGTTATGGAGGAGAAAAGTAATGCTCAATGAATTGGAATAGTTTGTTAAACATTTATTTACTTTCCACTAATATGACAACTTCCTGTTCCCACCTAGCCCAGTTCAAGGTAGCTCCTAACATTCGGTATCTAAGTTAGGGCCGGCAATGTGAATCCTTCATTAATAAGAGAATCATATTTGCATATCTCTGTTGTACATTCTCACTGACACAAGCCAGCAGGTGTAGATGTGTTTGTACATTGCAGGACCATTGAGATTATTTGTATTAAGTGGTGCAAAATTGTTTTCCAGGCCATCCAGGATGAAGGTGGTCTGCAGGGTGGTCTGACGGCACAGCAGCACCATCAACTATCAATCCTGAGGAGAGATGCGTCATTAGCTGGCAGGGCTCGCGGCACGGACAGTGGACAGCCAGTGGGAATGGCATTTTTAAAGTGTTTCCTACAACTTGTAGCTGTGTCACCGATGAGCCCAACACCCTGAAAACGTTTCTTGCTTTAAAAGATGTAAATGGTAATGTCTCAAACAATATGGAGGATGCAGTTATTTGGGATGGAGAAAAACTACATGGAGCCATACAGTTATCATGAAGAGGTCACTAGTGAAGAGAATGAAGTGCTAAGCTTGGAAGTTCTCAGTGCAACAGCAGATGAATTAAATAAAGCTGTGCAAGGAATGAGTGAAGGAAAAGCAGGAAGAGGAGATGGCCTAGTTAAAGATGCTAGTGATTTCATACCTATTAAATTTAGTAGAAGTTCTGCATTGTAAGTAACACATCAAACCAATCACATCAATACACTTCCCATTTGGTGCTGTAAAATTAAGTAAACCTTAAAGACAGTATTTGATCATCTTAAGGAACCCTCCTGGCAGCAGCTGTAGAGGAACTGTGAATGAGGAGAGCTGAGCCATGGGGAGCAGTGAGTATGTGGCTGCCTCTGTAATTGGCTGACAACCCTCATCCATGCTGGCTCCAGTTTCCTATTATATATATAAGGGTTAGAGTAGCTTCCTTTGTGCTAGGGGGGTGGACATTGCTATGAGGAAGGAATGATAACTTTAATGTGTTGTGTAAGGATGGGAGGGAGAAAGGAATGAAAGCTTGTATCAGAGGTTTGGTGTGGGTGTAACAGTCATGGATGTATATTGTGGAATGGTTGAATGGGTGAAGTGTGGTGCTCTGAGATGGTTTAACCTCTTGACTGCAGATTTCCTACAAGAAGACATCACCAAGCTACAGGAATGGAACAAAAAGTGGCTGCTACAATTCAATGAAGAAAATGTAAAGTCCTGCACCTTGGGAGGGGAAATCCAGCATATCAATATCACATGGGAAACACTCCACTATCCACCACAAGGCAGAGAAAGCCAGTGAAGGCGAAATATGTGCCAATTGGGTTAAACATGTGACAGGCACGAGGGAAGGTGTTAGAGGCGGACCAGCAGAGAAATGGATCAATAGAGTGGACAAGTATGAGAGAGTTGGTAGATGAGGGACTAAGTGTGCTGAGAGATATAACAGGGAAAGCTGGAGATGATACTGTTGTGGCCACCCCCTTGAGGAAAGCTCTCACAGGGGGACAAACACTGTGTCAGATGCAGAAAAAACAACAACTCAAATTTAATAACAAGAATTTAAGGAGTCTCCAAGAGGCCGCCACCACTGACCCTTGTGCTGAAGCCTTGTGAATTGGTTTAAATTTATGTAAGATTAATAGCCTACATGTGCACTATGTCTAAACACTTAACAATGATTAGGTTCAAGTATTTGTGCAGTATCGTGACATTAGTGAATCCTACTATGGTTAAAATAACACTAAAATAAACTTCCATCACTGAGCAAGTTTTAAAGTTAGGATAAGTGTTTGCAGCCATGGATCAGCAAAGGAAGAGATCGCCTGGCTGCCGCTCGCCTGGTAGTTCCCAAAAGGTCTATAGTATTCTTTTTACAGCATAGGAGGCAGCTGAAGGCAGAACAATATGACGAGAAGCATGCAACTCACCGTCCCGATAATGTTAGCAAAGGTGACCGCTGGGAAATCCGTGATATCATGTGTTAACCATTGAGGCAGCGACCTATTACTGGGCATCCAATAATTGTTTGTCATTGTTCAAACTTTTATTTTCCTCTTCCAAAATATTTCTATGTGATGTATATATGCACGAGAAGGGAGGAGAATGCCTTGACAGGAGGAAGGAAATATCTTAAGTCCGTATTCTCAGTGACAACAAAAACATTCATTGGGTGCGCGGTAGATTAATCTCAGTAATTGTCTGTTTTCTTCATATCCACACTGCAGAACCCTTGACAGACTACTGCTATCGGCTCATAAAACTTCCCAAGGAACTACCCACAGCCTATACGAAAGCTTTATCAAATGTGGATGTGTGTAAGCCTCGAAACGTTTGAGTACGTGGGCCGAAACGTTTGGGAGGTGTATTAGCCCTGAAACGTTTTTGCTTATGGGCCTCATAGCCTACACTCCTCCAATGGCTTACGGTCATTTCTCCCACACGTCAATTCGCCCACATGTCAGAGTCAGTTCGCCCACATGTAAGTCAATTCGCCCACACGTTTCACGTCACGTCTACATTGTTGGAGTAGTCATATAGTACCATGTCATTGGTGTGTAGTTGGAGAGGCCGCCATCAGGGCAGTGCAGCAGTAGAAGGCTTGTCGGGGCTTTTATCGAGTGGTAAATAGAGAATTAAAAAAAGAAAAGCTATATGTAAATTTATTAAACCCATGTGCTGAATACAAATATATGATTAAAACCTTTAAGACCTACTTAAATAACCTTTACTAATACATGCAAGATTCAGCTGCACACTGGGCCATTGAGATGAGCGCAAGCTTTCAGCAGTTGATCATATGATGTGTGTTTTACCAGTGTGACAGCCCTGCTTCTAAACGACAGTGATTAACAATGGCGCCCAAGCTTTTGTTAGTCTTCTGAAGTTGTGATGCATGCCTATAAGGGGCCTGAGAGGGGGCTGGTGGGGGCGGGACAGCAGAATCACGCACCCTTCCTTCCCCTCAGCGCGTTGGGGCATGAAGTTGAAGAAAGGGGAAGAAAAGAAGGAAAGCAGGTTTTGAGGTGAAGTAGGGAGGAAGGGAAACAGAGGGTAAGGAACTAAACTCTCTCTCTCTCTCTCTCTCTCTCTCTCTCTCTCTCTCTCTCTCTCTCTCTCTCTCTCTCTCTCTCTCTCTCTCTCTCAAAAAACATCTCCAGTCACACTACCTCCACAAACATCCTAACAAGCAAACACAGAGGACACCTGGCCACCCCCCCACCCCCACCTCACCAGCACGCCAGGTAGACAGCGACGGATGGAGAAGGGCGGGGCGGCGCACCTACTCTAATCCTTCTCGCCACCCCCATCCTCACCCTGCTGGGAACCACGGAAGGCGGAACAATGACCTTAATCCTCCGCGCCACCCCCACCCCTATCCTCATGGGGGCCTCGGAAGGCGGGACAGTAACCTGACAACACCTGGTCCCACACCTGACGATAGGAGGGGCACTAACCCTCACTACCCGACCTCCCACCTCCGATATGACAACTCTCAACAGCATCTCTCCCATGGATGGACTAGAAGCCACCCCCACCCCCACACCCAGAGCTCCACACCAACACCACCACCCCCACCAAGGCCACGCAGAAGAGGAGCGTGCTACAACTGTGGGGAAACAAACCACACGCAAAACACATGCAGGTTTGACCATAAAATACGGTGCACAACATGTTACCAATTAGGCCACAAAAATAGACTATGTAACTTCTACAGAGGATAGGTCATTGGCGAAGAAGACGTTGCCGTTGAACATTATAGTAAAGCTAAGGACGGTCTCTCCATAGAACACATCAATGCCCAGTCTCTTCTATCTAGCTTCGAGGAAATAAAATTACCATTATATGACCGTGATATTGACATTCTCTGTGTTAGTGAGACTTGGCTTCATGAACAAACACCTGACTCACTAATAATAATACCAGGTTACAATTTATTTCGACACGATAAGGGCCGCGGAGGTGGAGTGTGTCTTTATGTTAAGGATAATCTAAGCTCCAAGATCATTACACCAGATGTTGAACCCTGTACTGGAATCGAAAACATATGGATCACAGTTCAAAGCAGAAAACTACCATCAATCATAGTAGGATGCTTATACAGACATCCCAAAGCCCCCGCTACCTCATATGATTATCTAATGGAAGTCTTCAAGCACGTTAACCTAAGAAAGAAACCCATGTATGTGTTCGGCGATCTTAACGATAACCTTCTAGTTAACAATAGCAACCTGCAGAAAATAATTGAAGCTTGCGGTTTATTCCAAGTAATAAGTAAACCAACACGTGTCACCCCCCAGTCTGCCACACTACTTGATGTCCTAATCACAAACAAAAAAGAAAGTATTGTTACCTCTGATTGCCTTCCCAGTACTATCGCAGATCACGACATGATTATCTCAAAAATCGACATTAGTAAACCCAAACGGACAAAAATAAAGAAAACTTTCATAAGCATGGCCACACACAATAAAGATAACTTTTGTGAAGCATTGCTAACCAGCTCAGACTGCTTAAATAGTATCACGTTAACTGATGACATTGACGAACAGGTGAATATACTTAACACAATATTCAATTCTTGCCTAGATCAAGTTGCCCCAGTGACGACTAAATATATAAATAGACCACCTGCTCAGTGGATTGACAAAGAAGTAAGAGATAACATGAAGTACAGGGATAGCTTACAAGGCCAGCTAAAATTAGATCGACACAACACACAACTTTACAACAAATATAAAGAAGAAAAGAAACGCGTTAAGGATAAGCTCCACAAGGCAAAAAAGACATACTATCATGATA
This sequence comes from Eriocheir sinensis, assembly GCF_024679095.1. Lineage (NCBI taxonomy): Eukaryota > Metazoa > Arthropoda > Malacostraca > Decapoda > Varunidae > Eriocheir > Eriocheir sinensis. The sequence continues at coordinate 28,821,833 of NC_066509.1, read as the reverse complement.
AATTCCGCCAAAGTAAAGGCAACTCGTCACAAATGTGGAGTAATATTAGAGGTATAGTGCCTAACAATAAACCTAATAACAACATCATCACTAACGAAGATATTAATGACAAGGCGGAGGATTTTAACAACTACTTTGCTAACGTAGGAAGATAAACTTTTGAGAGGTGCAAAAATGACTCTACTAACAATAATACTAACTCAGACAACGTACGAGTAACTCATGACACTATTGATAACTTAGACACAAATAACTTCTTCAGACCTAAACCAGTTGATGTTGAGACTGTAATTCTAACAATATCCAAACTAAAGGAGACCAAAGCTGTAGGTAGCGATGGCATTTCTTTAAATTTCATAAAAGACAGCCTTTTTGTTACAGCCTTCTACCTAACATGCATATTCAACACCTCAATAGCTACAGGTAAATTTCCCACCCCATGGAAACATGCCATTGTTGTCCCGATTTTTAAAGGAGGGGATAGTAATATCAACTCCAATTACAGACCTATATCTCTCCTCCCTGTGATATCAAAGGTCTTAGAAAAAATTGTAGCTAAGCAACTCTCTGACCACCTAGAAGGGAATGCTTTACTTTCTAACTCTCAACACGGATTCAGGCCGGAGCTATCTACTGAAACTGCTCTCACAGTAATATCCAATAATGTATATAGTAACCTAGATAACAAGAGAATTACTCTGATAACTTTATGTGACTTATCGAAGGCATTCGACAGTGTTAACCACGACATTTTACTGCAGCGATGCCTTAAACTACGTATAGACCCTTTCTGGATCCAAGACTACCTATCAAACAGAACTCAATCAGTCCGGCTAAACAATCACATATCACCCAAATCCTTAATAACACATGGAGTCCCACAAGGCTCTATCCTTGGCCCTATTCTTTTTACTATGTTTGTTAATGATATCTCAGATCACATCAGCGACTGTATACTGGTTCAGTACGCGGATGACACACAGTTTATCCACAGTGACAACATTAATAACATAGACCAGCTAATAACCAGAGCTAAAGTAACACTGTCGAATGCCAAGACTTACTTCCTAAAAAGTGGCCTTATGTTGAACTCTAACAAAACCCAATTTATATTTATCGGCACACAGCAACTGTTATCGAGCTTACCAGATGATATGACCATCAACTTTGACGGAAGTGATATACCAATAAGCAAACATGTTAAAATATTGGGTGTTTACTTTGACAAGTACATGACGTTCGACACACACATACATCAACTCAACAAAAAAGTAATAGGGGTTATAATGTTCATAAACAGAGTTAAGGACATATTTGATAAGGACACCAGAGTGATTGTTATCAAGACACTAGTGTTAAGTCTAATCAATTACGGACTAAAAATATGGGGCAACACCAATGAGACCCTCATGCAGCGAGTGCAAAAACTGCAAAACTTCGCTGCCAAAGTTGCTGCTGGGGGCTACAAAAGACGCGACCGTGCTACTCCTGTGTTACAAGAACTAAAGTGGATCAAGATGAAAGAAAAAGTGAAATTCGATCAGTGCATAATGGTGTATAAAGTGACCCATAAATATTATCCTGAGTGGCTACTAAACTTACCATATGTAACACAAATTAACGAACTTGTAACGAGACAAAACCGAGACCTATATATCCCAAGAGTGAGAACAGACAGTGGTGCGCGGTCACTATTAGTAAGTGGACCGAGAGGATGAAACAAACTCCCCCCTAATATAAAAGAACTCTCGTCACTCACGAGTTTCAAGAAAGCCCTAACTATTCACGCTCTTCAAGGAGGCTTTTGCTAAAGAACGCGTGAAGGACATAATATACACTTATCTCGTACATATGTATTATATCTAGCAAGTTCCTATATATGATATCCCATGTAAATATTTAGTAATTAAGATAAAAGATTAGTTAAAGAAAGTCTTATATATGATATCTGTACTACATGTAAAGTATTTAGTAATTAAGAGAAAAGCCATTGTACATTGTACCTTAATGGAATAAAGCATTCTGATTCTGATTCTGATTGATTCTGATTCTCTCTCTCTCTCTCTCTCTCTCTCTCTCTCTCTCTCTCTCTCTCTCTCTCTCTCTCTCTCTCTCTCTCTCTCTCTCTCTCTCTCTCTCTCTCTCTCTGTTCAGACTTACCTGACCTGACTTGACCAGATTATTCCCCAGAGACACAGTAATCCTCTAAATTTTTCATCACCTGCGTCTCTCCCTCTCGTCCCTCGCTCCTCCTCTTCTCTCGCCTCCCCTCTCCATTGCCCCCCCCCCTCTCTCTCTCTCTCTCATTACTACCCCCCACTTGCCCCTCTCTGTCTCTCCTTCCTCACTCCCTATCTCGTTCCCACCCTCTCTCTCTCCCCCCCTTTCCTTCGCCCTCTTCCTCCCTCCATCCCTATCTCCCTCCTACGCCTTCCCATCTCTCTCTCTCTCTCTCTCTCTCTCTCTCTCTCTCTCTCTCTCTCTCTCTCTCTCTCTCTCTCTCTCTCTCTCTCTCTCTCTCTCTCTCTCTCTCTCTCTCTCACTTATTCTCGCTTATTCACGCACGCGTCCCTCTGCCCTACGAAAAAGAAAAAGCAAAGCAAATATATAGATAAACACTACTCACTTGCTCTCTCCTCCTTACCAAGATGGCGCTAAAGAAATGTTCGACTTGCACAGGAAACTTCTCTGGTCATTTCTTCTCAGGACGATCGACCGTCTGCAAGATCTGCCTGTTGACACAGCAGATGGAAACGAGACTCCTTCAACAGGACGAAAGGCTGACGGCTGGCGAGAAGAAGATCACCGAACTAACAAGTACTGTTGATACCTTGCAGGAGTTTATCCAGGCCAACATCGTCGCCCCTCCTGCAACGGACGCCTCATCACCCTCCTCACCTGCACTCGATGCCCAGCCACCTTCCGAAGAAGGCACGTCACAGGGAACCAGTAGAGCTGACGCTGAATGCTTCACCCCCGTGAGAGGAGGAGCCAGACCCGCCCCTAGAGCCATTTATCCTACTCATTGCTACAACAGATTTGCCATACTGGAGGAGGAGGACGAGGAACAGAGCACCTTCTTGGTCGGTGACTCTATGATTCGCCATCAGGTGGTTGAATTCTGTGGCAGAGTCCACCGTCGTAGGCGTAACTACTGTTATCCTGGAGCTGGTGTTGACGACATCACAGCTGCCCTGGACGAGGTCTCCGCTGTGGCCTCTAATGACTCACTCTTTGTTCTCCACACAGGTACAAACGACGTCACCACGACCGGTCTGAGGAACTGCTGGACAAGTACCGTAGGCTCATCCAGCAGTACAAGTCTAAATCCCTAATATTATGATTTCAGGAATTCTACCACGGACATGGGATGAGGGCGACTTCTACAGTAAGGCCTTCAGCCTCAACAACCGCCTGCAGACTCTCTGCGGAGAGCTTGACGTCGAATTCTTTAACGCCTGGAACGATTTCTACGGCCAGAGTAGACTTTTCCAAAGGGACAGCATACACCTGTCCCCCATCAGGGCAGCCAGATTTGGAAGGCTCCTCAACAACGCCGTACGTAACGCCCGAACAACAAAAACGACTCTCAGCCACGTCCTTCCATCCCGCCCGTGTAAATAGACACCATACACCGCAACAGACTCGTAACATTGAACCCTCCAGTACCTCTATTACCAAGCTTCAAGATAACCTAAGAGTCCTTAGTTTCAATGCGCGTAGCCTAAGAAACAAATTTGATGAACTGCGATGTCTTGCTCTGACAGAAAACTTTGACGTAATTGCTATAACCGAAACATTTATCGACACCACTAATATTGATTTAAGTTCCGAATACAACATAGATGGCTACAGATTCTTCAACAATGATCGTGTAAACCGTAGAGGGTGGTGTCGCCCTTTTGTCAAAAGCTACTTGCAACCTACTGACAAAACACCAAGAAACAGTAACGTTGAACATTTGTGCGTGCGAGTAAACATTGCAAAAGTCAATTTAAATATATCTGTCACTTACAGGCCTCCGGGGCAATCACTTGATGGCGATCTTGAAATGTACAGCGTCTTAAGGCAGTCACTTAATAACAGCGACTCACTGATACTAGGAGACTTTAACCTCCCCCATATCGACTGGGCGACACTATCGGGTACAGAAGGTGAGTCCCATAGAATGATCGAATTTCTAGAGGAAAATTATCTAAGCCAAATGGTTTCTGAACCAACTCGACAAAATAACATACTTGACCTTGTTATAGCGACCCAAGATAACCTAGTCAGTAATGTCACGGTAGGAGAACACCTCGGTTATTGCGATCATAAACTAGTGCGCGTTGACATTAGAGCTCAATCATCGGTGACTGAAAATAAAGTTAAGGTGCCCAACTTCAAAAGAGCCAACTTCGTAGAAATCCGAGGAAAACTAATAGATATGCAACTATCAGATGACGGCAATGCAGAGGACGCCTGGCTAAACTTTAAAAATCACTTACTCACTCAGCAGGACACATTTGTCCCCTTGTGCGAGAAGCGAATTAACACTAATAAAAGTCCACCTTGGTTTAATAGCGAAATTAAACACTCAGTCAAGGGGAGAAAATTGTCTTACAGGTTAAAGAAAGACCAAAGCACGCCCGAAAACATTAGACTTTACAATGATGCAAGGCGACGAGTAAAAAGATTAGTGCATCAGGCAAAGCGTAGATATGAAGAAAATATTGCAGCCAACTGCAAAAATAATCCGAAATCCTTCTTCAGTTACATAAACAACAGAAAGGCGATCAGAAGTGGAATTGGACCTTTAACAAACAGCGACGGTGCACTAGTGACTGACAGCCAACACGTTGCAAACCTATTAAATAATTACTTTTCCTCGGTGTTTAATAATAACAGTCCTCCCACCACCACCACCAACACCAGTACTAATGTAAATCCCGAGCATGCATTGTCTAACTTTGAAATAAAACCCGATGAAGTCCTTAAAGCCCTCAAATCACTTAAAACAAATAAAAGTCCTGGACCTGATAAAGTATATCCAACTCTGCTGAAAGAAACAAAGAGCGAAATACTCTCCTCCCTCACAACCGTATTCAATATGTCCTTGCGACAAGGCATTGTCCCTTCAGATTGGAAAAAGGCTAACGTGACACCGATTTTTAAGAAAGGAGACAAAAAAGTACCAGGTAATTACAGGCCCATTAGTCTAACTTCGGTTGTAGGTAAGCTACTTGAGGGCATAATTAGAGACAAAACTGTGTTACCTTGAAAGCCACTCATTAATTGGGGACTCACAACATGGCTTCCGAAACAAAAGATCCTGCCTATCAAATCTATTAACCTTTTATAAAGACCTCTTCACTGTTTATGACGTAACCAAATCACTGGACGTAGTCTATCTTGATTTCCAGAAAGCGTTTGATAAAGTCTCGCATCATAAATTACTTTACAAATTAAAGCAAATAGGTATTGACGGTCAGGTAAACCAATGGATCGCGAATTGGTTGAGCAACAGACAACAAAGAGTAGTGATTGACGGATTTAACTCAGAGTGGGCGCCGGTCACTAGTGGCGTCCCTCAGGGCTCGGTTCTTGGCCCAGTGCTCTTCATTATTTACATCAACGACGTGGATGTTGGACTCAATGACCGCATTAGTAAATTTGCAGACGACACAAAGATTGGTAACTCGGTTCTCACTGACGAAGACAGGCAAAGCCTCCAAGAGGATTTGCACAAAATTTCAGCTTGGTCGGATAGATGGGAGATGCCCTTTAACGTAGACAAGTGCCAGGTCCTTCAAGTTGGAACGAGGAATAAGAAGTTTGATTACGAAATGCGCGGCGTTAAACTCAAAAGCGTTCAATGCGTCAAGGACTTGGGGGTCAAAATCGCGTCAAACCTCAAATTCTCACAGCAATGCATCGATGCAGCAAATAAAGCGAACAGAATGTTGGGCTTCAATAAAAGAAACTTTTTATTTAAGAATAAAGATGTAATACTCCCGCTCTACAACAGTTTAGTCAGACCCCACTTGGAATATGCGGTACAGTTTTGGTCTCCCCACCATGCAAAGGATATTGCTAAATTAGAAGGTGTTCAGCGTCGGGCAACGAAAATTATCCCTTCCTTGCGCAACAAATCCTACGAAGAAAGGCTTTCTACCCTTAACATGTTCTCTCTTGAGAAACGTCGCCTCCGAGGAAAACTGATCGCGAATGTTTTAAAATACTTAATGGTTTCACGAATGTAGACAGATCAACATTGTTTATGATCGATGACACTTTGCGCACGAGGAACAATGGCGTAAAACTCAGATGTAGACAAGTAAATTCAGACTGCACCAAATTTTTCTTCACCAACGTTGTAGTGCGAGAATGGAATAAGCTCCCATCATCAGTGGTCCAGTGTAACACGATTGACTCCTTCAAAAATAAGCTCGACCGTCACTTCCTTCAACTTAATATCAACTAGAATAGAAAGCAACGTTTTGGAGTCTTCTGATTAATGTAAAATCACTTAGGTTTAAGGACAGACCACCAAGTCTGGACCATGGGGTCTGTGTGGTCTGACTTTCTATGTAAATCTATGTAAATCTCTCTCTCTCTCTCTCTCTCTCTCTCTCTCTCTCTCTCTCTCTCTCTCTCTCTCTCTCTCTCTCTCTCTCTCTCTCTCTCTCTCTCTCTCTCTCTCTCTCTCTCTCTCTCTCTCTCTCTCTCTCTCTCTCTCTCTCTCTCTCTCTCTCTCTCTCTCTCTCTCTCTCTCTCTCTCTCTCTCTCTCTCTCTCTCTCTCTCTCTCTCTCTCTCTCTCTCTCTCTCTCTCTCTCTCTCTCTCTCTCTCTCTCTCTCTCTCTCTCTCTCTCTCTCTCTCTCTCTCTCTCTCTCTCTCTCTCTCTCTCTCTCTCTCTCTCTCTCTCTCTCTCTCTCTCTCTCTCTCTCTCTCTCTCTCTCTCTCTCTCTCTCTCTCTCTCTCTCTCTCTCTCTCTCTCTCTCTCTCTCTCTCTCTCTCTCTCTCTCTCTCTCTCTCTCTCTCTCTCTCTCTCTCTCTCTCTCTCTCTCTCTCTCTCTCTCTCTCTCTCTCTGTCTCTCTCTCTCTCTCTCTCTCTCTCTCTCTCTCTCTCTCTCTCTCTCTCTCTCTCTCTCTCTCTCTCTCTCTCTCTCTCTCTCTCTGTTTTACAGGTTAAAGAAAGAACAAAGCACGCCCGAAAAAAATAGACTTTAAAAAGATGACAGGCGAAGATAAAAAAGAATAGTAGGTCAGGCAAAGCGTAGATACGAAGAAAATATTGCAGCCAACTGTAAAAATAATCCGAAATCTTTCTTCAGTTACATAAACAACAGAAAGGCGATCAAAAGTGGTATTGGACCTTTAACAAACAGCGACGGTGCACTAGTGACTGACAGCCAACACATTGCAAACCTCTTAAACAATTACTTTTCCTCGGTGTTTAATACTAACAGTCTTCCTCTCGCTACCACCAACACCAGTACTATTGTAAATCTCGAGCATGCATTGCCTAATTTTGAAATAACAACCGATGAAGTCCTTAAAGCTCTCCATTCACTTAAAACAAATAAAAGTCCTGGACCTGACAAAGTATATCCAACTCTGCTGAAAGAAACAAAGAGCGAAATACTCTCCTCCTCACAACCGTATTCAATATGTCCTTGCGACAAGGCATCGTCCTTCAGATTGGAAAAAGGGTAACGTGACACCGATTTTCAAGAAAGGAGACAAAAAAGTACCAGGTAATTACAGGCCCATTAGTCTAACTTCGGTTGTAGGTAAGCTACTTGAGGGCATAATTAGAGACAAAATTGTGAATTACTTTGAAAGCCACTCATTGATTGGGGACTCACAACATGGCTTCCGAAACAAAAGATCCTGCCTATCAAACCTATTAACCTTTTATAACGACCTCTTCACTGTTTATGACGTAACCAAATCACTGGACGTAGTCTATCTTGATTTCCAGAAAGCGTTTGATAAAGTCCCGCATCATAAATTACTTTACAAATTAAAGCAAATAGGTATTGACGGTCAAGTAAACCAATGGATCGCGAATTGGTTGAGCAACAGACAACAAAGAGTAGTGATTGACGGATTTAACTCAGAGTGGGCGCCTGTCACTAGTGGTGTCCCTCAGGGCTCGGTCCTTGGCCCAGTGCTCTTCATTATTTACATCAACGACGTGGATGTTGGACTCAATAACCGCATTAGTAAATTTGCAGACGACACAAAGATTAGCAACTCGGTTCTCACTGACGAAGACAGGCAAAGCCTCTAAGAGGATTTGCACAAAATTTCAGCTTGGTCGGATAGATGGGAGATGCCCTTTAACGTAGACAAGTGCCAGGTCCTTCAAGTTGGAACGAGGAATAAGAAGTTTGAATACGAAATGCGCGGCGTTAAACTCAAAAGCGTTCAATGCGTCATAGACTTGTGGGTCAAAATCGCGTCAAACCTCAAATTCTCACAGCAATGCATCGATGCAGCAAATAAAGCGAACAGAATGTTGGGCTTCATTAAAAGAAACTTTGTATTCAAGAATAAAGATGTAATACTCCCGCTCTACAACAGTTTAGTCAGACCCCACTTGGAATATGCGGTACAGTTTTGGTCTCCCCACCATGCAAAGGATATTGCTAAATTAGAAGGTGTTCAGCGTCGGGCAACGAAAATGATCCCTTCCTTGCGCAACAAATCCTACGAAGAAAGGCTTTCTACCCTTAACATGTTCTCTCTTGAGAAACGTCGCCTCCGAGGAAAACTGATCGAATGTTTTAAAATACTTAATGGTTTCACGAATGTAGATAGATCAACATTGTTTATGATCGATGACACTTTGCGCACGAGGAACAATGGCGTAAAACTCAGATGTAGACAAGTAAATTCAGACTGCACCAAATTTTTCTTCACCAACGTTGTAGTTCGAGAATGGAATAAGCTTCCACCGTCAGTGGTCCAGTGTAACACGATTGACTCCTTCAAAAATAAGCTCGACAGTCACTTCCTTCAACTTAATATCAACTAGAGTAGAAATGCAACGTTTTGGAGTCTTCTGATTAATGTAAAATCACTTAGGTTTAAGGACAGACCACCAAGTCTGGACCATGGGGTCTGTGTGGTCTGATTTTCTATGTAAATCTCTCTCTCTCTCTCTCTCTCTCTCTCTCTCTCTCTCTCTCTCTCTCTCTCTCTCTCTCTCTCTCTCTCTCTCTCTCTCTCTCTCTCTCTCTCTCTCTCTCTCTCTCTCTCTCTCTCTCTCTCTCTCTCTCTCTCTCTCTCTCTCTCTCTCTCTCTCTCTCTCTCTCTCTCTCTCTCTCTCTCTCTCTCTCTCTCTCTCTCTCTCAATTTAAATATATCTGTCACCTACAGACCTCCCGGGCAATCACTCGATGACGACCTTGAAATGTACAGCGTCTTAAGGCAGTCACTTAATAACAACGACTCACTGATATTAGGAGACTTTAACCTCCCCCATATCGACTGGGCGACACTGTCAGGTACAGAAGGCGAGTCACATAGAATGATCGAATTTCTAGAAGAAAATTATCTAAGCCAAATGGTTTCTGAGCCAACTCGACAAAATAATATACTCGACCTTGTTATAACGACCCAAGATAACCTTGTCAGTAGTGTCACGGTAGGAGAACACCTCGGTTCTTGCGATCATAAATTAGTGCGCGTCGACATTAAAGCTCAATCATCAGTGACTGAAAATAAAGTAAAGGTGCCCAATTTCAAAAGAGCTAACTTCGTAGAAATCCGACAAAAACTAACAGAAATACAATTATCAGATGACGGCAACGTAGAGGAAGCCTGGCTAAGCCTTAAAAATCACTTACTCACTCAGCAGAACACATTCGTCCCCTTGTGCGAGAAACGAATTAACACTAATAAACGCCCACCGTGGTTTAATAGCGAAATTAAACAATCAGTCAATGAGAGAAAATTGTTTTACAGGTTAAAGAAAGAACAAAGCACGCCCGAGAACATTAGACTCTATAATGATGCCAGGCGACGAGTAAAAAGACTAGTAGGTCAGGCAAAGCGTAGATATGAAGAAAATATTGCAGCCAACTGTAAAAATAACCCGAAATCTTTCTTCAGTTACATAAACAACAGAAAGGCGATCAAAAGTGGTATTGGACCTTTAACAAACAGCGACGGTGCACTAATGACTGACAGCCAACACATTGCAAACCTCTTAAACAATTACTTTTCCTCGGTGTTTAATACTAACAGTCTTCCTCTCGCTACCACCAACACCAGTACTATTGTAAATCTCGAGCATGCATTGCCTAATTTTGAAATAACAACCGATGAAGTCCTTAAAGCTCTCCATTCACTTAAAACAAATAAAAGTCCTGGACCTGACAAAGTATATCCAACTCTGCTGAAAGAAACGAAGGCGAAATACTCTCCTCCCTCACAACCGTATTCAATATGTCCTTGCGACAAGGCATCGTCCCTTCAGATTGGAAAAAGGCTAACTTGACAACGATTTTCAATAAAGGAGACAAGAAATTAACAGGTAATTACAGGACCATTAGTCTACCTTCGGTTGTAGGTAAGCTACTTGAGGGCATAATTAGAGACAAAATTGTGAGTTACCTTGAAAGCCACTCATTGATTGGGGACTCACAACATGGCTTCGAAACAAAAGATCCTGCCTATCAAACCTATTAACCTTTTATAACGACCTCTTCACTGTTTATGACGTAACCAAATCACTGGACGTAGTCTATCTTGATTTCAGAAAGCGTTTGATAAAGTCCGCATCATAAATTACTTTACAAATTAAAGCAAATAGGTATTGACGGGCAAGTAAACCAATGGATCACGAATTGGTTGAGCAACAGACAACAAAGAGTAGTGATTGACGGATTTAACTCAGAGTGGGCGCCTGTCACTAGTGGCGTCCCTCAGGGCTCAGTCCTTGGCCCAGTGCTCTTCATTATCTACATCAACGACGTGGATGTTGGACTCAATAACCGCATTAGTAAATTTGCAGACGACACAAGATTGGTAACTCGGTTCTCACTGACGAAGACAGGCAAAGCCTCAAGAGGATTTGCACAAAATTTCAACAGTCGGATAGATGGGAGATGCCCTTTAACGTAGACAAGTGCCAGGTCCTTCAAGTTGGAACGAGGAATAAGAAGTTCGAATACGAAATGCGCGGCGTTAAACTCAAAAGCGTTCAATGCGTCAAAGACTTGAGGGTCAAAATCGCGTCAAACCTCAAATTCTCACAGCAATGCATCGATGCAGCAAATAAAGCGAACAGAATGTTGGGCTTCATTAAAAGAAACTTTGTATTCAAGAATAAAGATGTAATACTCGCTCTACAACAGTTTAGTCAGACCACACTTGGAATATGCGGTACAGTTTGGTCCCCCCACCATACAAAGGATATTGCTAAATTAGAAGGTGTTCAGCGTCGGGCAACGAAAATGATCCCTTCCTTGCGCAACAAATCCTACGAAGAAAGGCTTTCTACCCTTAACATGTTCTCTCTTGAGAAACGTCGCCTCCGAGGAAAATTGATCGAATGTTTTAAAATACTTAATGGTTTCACGAATGTAGACAGATCAACATTGTTTATGATCGATGACAGTCTGCGCACGAGGAACAATGGCGTAAAACTCAGATGTAGACAAGTAAATTCAGATTGCACCAAATTTTTCTTCACCAACGTTGTAGTGCGAGAATGGAATAAGCTTCCACCATCAGTGGTCCAGTGTAACACGATTGACTCCTTCAAAAATAAGCTCGACCGTCACTTCCTTCAACTTAATATCAACTAGAGTAGAAATGCAACGTTTTGGAGTCTTCTGATTAATTTAAAATCTCTTATG
>NC_066509.1:28799979-28802479 GCF_024679095.1 Eriocheir sinensis | reverse complement strand
ATGATGATGATGATGATGGTGGTGATGATGATGATGGTGGTGATGGTGGTGGTGATGGTGGTGATGATGATGGTGATGGTGGTGGTGATGATGGTGATGGTGGTGATGATGATGATGATGGTGATGGTGGTGGTGATGGTGGTTATAATGGTGGCGGTGATTTGGTGGTTACTGAACGAGATACTCTCTCTCTCTCTCTCTCTCTCTCTCTCTCTCTCTCTCTCTCTCTCTCTCTCTCTCTCTCTCTCTCTCTCTCTCTCTCTCTCTTCAGTCAGCGCCCTGCCCTCACTCCGAGAGGTCAAATCGCACGCGCTCCCACTTCCGTGACCTCTCTCGCTTGCGATTCCACCCTCGTGTGCTGTACTGAACTGTAATGTAGATCTTGCTGTGCTGTGTGCCGTGTGCTATTTCGCGTCGTGCTGCGTACTGCTTATTGTCAACCGAGTTAGCTGCCTGCAGAGGTGTGCTGTTTGCTGTGCGACCACGTGCTTCGCTGGACAGGATTAAGTGTTGCCCTTATTTTTACTACCTCTCTCTGCCTGTATCTACCCTCTCGCCGTAGCGCCCTGTAAAACATATATACACATAATCACAAAACACAGTGTTACACTCTTTCCGCCACATTCTTTATATATTTTCAGATTCCACTCCGACGCCACTCCATACGCAGGTGTTCAGACTTACCTGACCAGACTTGACCAGATTATTCCCCAGAGACAGTAATCCTCTAAATTTTTCATCACCTGCGTCACTCCTTCTCGTCCCTCGCGTTTCGCTCCTCCTTTTCTCTCGCCTCGCCTCTCCACGCCCCCCCTCTCTCTCTCTCTCATTACTACCCCCACTTGCCCTCTCTGTCTCTCCTTCCTCACTCCCTATCGTTCCCCCTCTCTCTCCCCCCTTTCCTTCCTTCTCTTCCTCCTCCATCCCTATCTCCCTCCTACGCCTTCCCATCTCTCTCTCTCTCTCTCTCTCTCTCTCTCTCTCTCTCTCTCTCTCTCTCTCTCTCTCTCTCTCTCTCTCTCTCTCTCTCTCTCTCTCTCTCTCTCTCTCTCTCTCTCTCTCTCTCTCTCTCTCTCTCTCTCTCTCTCTCTCTCTCTCTCTCTCTCTCTCTCTCTCTCTCTCTCTCTCTCTCTCTCTCTCTCTCTCTCTCTCTCTCTCTCTCTCTCTCTCTCTCTCTCTCTCTCTCTCTCTCTCTCTCTCTCTCTCTCTCTCTCTCTCTCTCTCTCTCTCTCTCTCTCTCTCTCTCTCTCTCTATCACTCTCTCTCTCTCTCTCTCTCTCTCTCTCTCTCTCTCTCTCCTCTCTCTCTCTCTCTCTCTCTCTCTCTCCCCCTCTCTCTCTCTCTCTCTCTCTCTCGGGTGAGTTATCTATTCTTACCTGTTGGTGTTGCAGGTCAGGCGGTGGTTGGGTAATGCTGCAGCTGAGGAGTTCAAGGGAGGTATGTGGTGATGGTGATGTGACAGGTATTGATGATGGTGATGGTGGCAGGTGATGATGGTGGTGATGGTGGTGATGATGATGGTCATGGTGGTGGTGGTGATGATGGTGGTGGTGGTGATGATGATGGTGATGGTGGTGGTGATGATGATGATGATGGTGATGGTGGTGGATGATGGTGGTGATGGCTGGTGATGATGATGGTGATGATGGTGATGGTGGTGATGATGATGGTGATGGTGGTGGTGGTAATGATGATGGTGATGGTGGTGGTGATGATGATGGTGATGGTGGTGGTGATGATGATGATGATGGTGATGGTGGTGATGATGGTGGTGATGGTGGTGATGATGGTGGTGGTGGTGACGATGATGATGGTGGTGGTGATGATGATGGCGATGGTGGTGGTGATGATGATGGTGATGGTGATGATGATGGTGATGGTGGTGATGATGGTGATGGTGGTGATGTTGGTGGTGATGGTGATGGTGGAAATGATGATGGTGATGGTGCTGGTGGTGATGATGGTGGTGGTGATGATGACGGTGGTGATGTTGGTGGTGGTGATGATGACGGTGGTGATGTTGGTGGTGGTGATGTGGTGATGGTGGTGGTGATGATGATGGGGTGGTGATGGTGTTTATGGTGATGGTGGTGATGGTGGTGGTGATGATGGTGATGGTGGTGGTGATGGTGGTGGTGGTGATGGTGTGATGGTGGGGGGGATGATGCTGGTGATGGTGGTGGTGGTGGTGATGGTGTGATGGTGTGGTGGTGATGGTGGTGGTGATGGTGTGATGGTGGTGGTGGTGGTGGTAGTGGTGATGGTGTAATGGTGGTGGTGATGATGTTGGTAATGTGGTGGTGGTGGTGGTGATGGTGGTGGTGATGCTGGTGGTGGTGGTGATGGTGGTGGTGGTGGTGGTGGTGATGGTGGTGGTGGTGGTGGTGGTGATGATGGTGGTGATGGTGATGATGATGATGATGTTGGTGATGATGATGATGGTGATGGTGGTGGTGGTGATGGTGGTGATGGTGGTGGTGATGATGATGATGATGGTGGT
>NC_066509.1:28764979-28797479 GCF_024679095.1 Eriocheir sinensis | reverse complement strand
CCTCAACAACGCCGTACGTAACGCCCGAACAACAAAAAACGACTCTCAGCCACGTCCTTCCATCCCGCCCGTGTAAATAGACACCATACACCGCAACAGACTCGTAACATTGAACCCTCCAGTACCTCTATTACCAAGCTTCAAGATAACCTAAGAGTCCTTAGTTTCAATGCGCGTAGCCTAAGAAACAAGTTTGATGAACTGCGATGTCTTGCTTTGACAGAAAACTTTCACGTAATTGCTATAACCGAAACATTTATTGACACCACTAATATTGATTTAAGTTCCGAATACAACATAGATGGCTACAGATTCTTCAACAAAAGCTACTTGCAACCTACTGACAAAACACCAAGAAACAGTAACGTTGAACATTTGTGCGTGCGAGTAAACATTGCAAAAGTCAATTTAAATATATCTGTCACTTACAGGCCTCCGGGGCAATCACTTGATGGCGATCTTGAAATGTACAGCGTCTTAAGGCAGTCACTTAATAACAGCGACTCACTGATACTAGGAGACTTTAACCTCCCCCATATCGACTGGGCGACACTGTCGGGTACAGAAGGTGAGTCCCATAGAATGATCGAATTTCTAGAGGAAAATTATCTAAGCCAAATGGTTTCTGACCCAACTCGACAAAATAACATACTTGACCTTGTTATAGCGACCCAAGATAACCTAGTCAGTAATGTCACGGTAGGAGAACACCTCGGTTCCTGCGATCATAAACTAGTGCGCGTTGACATTAGAGCTCAAACATCGGTGACTGAAAATAAAGTTAAGGTGCCCAATTTCAAAAGAGCCAACTTCGTAGAAATCCGACGAAAACTAATAGATATGCAACTATCAGATGACGGCAATGCAGAGGACGCCTGGCTAAACTTTAAAAATCATTTACTCACTCAGCAGGACACATTTGTACCCTTGTGCGAAGCGAATTAACACTAAAAAAGTCCACCGTGGTTTTAATAGCTAAATTAAACAATCAGTAAATGAGAGAAAATTGTCTTACATGTTAAAGAAAGACCAAAGCACGCCAGAAAACATTAGACTTTACAATGATGCAAGGCGACGAGTAAAAAGATTAGTGCATCAGGCAAAGCGTAGATATGAAGAAAATATTGCAGCCAACTGTAAAAATAATCCGAAATCCTTCTTCAGTTACATAAACAACAGAAAGGCGATCAGAAGTGGAATTGGACCTTTAACAAACAGCGACGGTGCACTAGTGACTGACAGCCAACACGTTGCAAACCTATTAAATAATTACTTTTCCTCAGTGTTTAATAATAGCAGTCCTCCACCACCACCTCCAACACCAGTACTAATGTAAATCCCGAGCATGCATTGTCTAACTTTGAAATAAAACCCGATGAAGTCCTTAAAGCCCTCAAATCACTTAAAACAAATAAAAGTCCTGGACCTGATAAAGTATATCAACTCTGCTGAAAGAAACAAAGAGGCGAAATACTCTCCTCCTCACAACCGTATTCAATATGTCCTTGCGACAAGGCATTGTCCTTCAGATTGGAAAAAGGCTAACGTGACACCGATTTTTAAGAAAGGAGACAAAAAGTACCAGGTAATTACAGGCCCATTAGTCTAACTTCGGTTGTGGGTAAGCTACTTGAGGCATAATTAGAGACAAAATTGTGAGTTACCTTGAAAGCCACTCATTGATTGGGACTCAACATGGCTTCCAAACAAAGATCCTGCCTATCAAATCTATTAACCTTTTAGAACGACCTCTTCACTGTTTATGACGTAACCAAATCACTGGACGTAGTCTATCTTGATTTCAAAGCGTTTGATAAAGTCCCGCATCATAAATTACTTTACAAATTAAAGCAAATAGGTATTGACGGTCAGGTAAACCAATGGATCGCGAATTGGTTGAGCAACAGACAACAAGAGTAGTGATTGACGGATTTAACTCAGAGTGGGCGCCGGTCACTAGTGGCGTCCCTCAGGGCTCAGTTCTTGGCCCAGTGCTCTTCATTATTTACATCAACGACGTGGATGTTGGACTCAATAACCGCATTAGTAAATTTGCAGACGACACAAAGATTGGTAACTCGGTTCTCACTGACGAAGACAGGCAAAGCCTCCAAGAGGATTTGCACAAAATTTCAACTTGGTCGGATAGATGGGAGATGCCCTTTAACGTAGACAAGTGCCAGGTCCTTCAAGTTGGAACGAGGAATAAGAAGTTTGATTACGAAATGCGCGGCGTTAAACTCAAAAGCGTTCAATGCGTCAAGGACTTGGGGTCAAAATCGCGTCAAACCTCAAATTCTCACAGCAATGCATCGATGCAGCAAATAAAGCGAACAGAATGTTGGGCTTCATTAAAAAGAAACTTTTATTTAAGAATAAAGATGTAATACTCGCTCTACAACAGTTTAGTCAGACCCCACTTGGAATATGCGGTACAGTTTTGGTCTCCCCACCATGCAAAGGATATTGCTAAATTAGAAGGTGTTCAGCGTCGGGCAACGAAATTATCCTTCCTTGCGCAACAAATCCTATGAAGAAAGGCTTTCTACATAACATGTTCTCTTGAGAAACGTCGCCTCCGAGGAAAACTGATCGAATGTTTTAAAATACTTAATGGTTTCACGAATGTAGACAGATCAACATTGTTTATGATCGATGACACTTTGCACGAGGAACAATGGCGTAAACTCAGATGTGAACAAGTAAATTCAGACTGCACCAAATTTTTCTTCACCAACGTTGTAGTGCGAGAATGGAATAAGCTTCCACCATCAGTGGTCCAGTGTAACACGATTGACTCCTTCAAAAATAAGCTCGACCGTCACTTCCTTCAACTTAATATCAACTAGAGTAGAAATGCAACTGGTTGGAGTCTTCTGATTAAGTTAAAATCACTTAGGTTTGGACAGACCACCAAGTCTGGACCATGGGGTCTAATGGTCTGATTTTCTATTAAATCTATCTCTCTCTCTCTCTCTCTCTCTCTCTCTCTCTCTCTCTCTCTCTCTCTCTCTCTCTCTCTCTCTCTCTCTCTCTCTCTCTCTCTCTCTCTCTCTCTCTCTCTCTCTCTCTCTCTCTCTCTCTCTCTCTCTCTCTCTCTCAGTCTCTTATGGGCATTTTCCTCTAATCTTTGCCGCGAAGAGAGAGATTTACATAGATAGATTTACATAGAAAATCAGACCACACAGACCCCATGGTCCAGACTTGGTGGTCTGTCCTTAAACCTAAGTGATTTTACATTAATCAGAAGACTCCAAAACGTTGCATTTCTACTCTAGTTGATATTAAGTTGAAGGAAATGACGGTCGAGCTTATTTTTGAAGGAGTCAATCGTGTTACACTGGACCACTGATGGTGGAAGCTTATTCCATTCTCGCACTACAACGTTGTTGAAGAAAAATTTGGTGCAGTCTGAATTTACTTGTCTACATCTGAGTTTTACGCCATTGTTCCTCGTGCGCAAAGTGTTATCGATCATAAACAATGTTGATCTGTCTACATTCGTGAAACCTTTAAGTATTTTAAAACATTCGATCAGTTTTCCTCGGAGGCGACGTTTCTCAAAGGTAGAAAGCTTTTCTTCGTAGGATTTTTTGCGCAAGGAAGGGATCATTTTCGTTGCCCGACGCTGAACACCTTCTAATTTAGCAATATCCTTTGCATGGTGGGGAGACCAAAACTGTACCGCATATTCCAAGTGGGGTCTGACTAAACTGTTGTAGAGCGGGAGTATTACATCTTTATTCTTGAATACAAAGTTTCTTTTAATGAAGCCCAACATTCTGTTCGCTTTATTTGCTGCATCGATGCATTGCTGTGAGAATTTGAGGTTTGACACGATTTTGACCCCCAAGTCCTTGACGCATTGAACGCTTTTGAGTTTAACGCCGCGCATTTCGTATTCGAACTTCTTATTCCTCGTTCCAACTTGAAGGACCTGGCACTTGTCTACGTTAAAGGGCATCTCCCATCTATCCGACCAAGCTGAAATTTTGTGCAAATTTACTAATGCGGTTATTGAGTCCAACATCCACGTCGTTGATGTAAATAATGAAGAGCACTGGGCCAAGAACCGAGCCCAGAGGGACGTCACTAGTGACAGGCGCCCACTGAGTTAAATCCGTCAATCACTACTCTTTGTTGTCTGTTTCTCAACCAATTCGCGATCCATTGGTTTACTTGACCTTCAATACCTATTTGCTTTAATTTGTAAAGTAATTTATGATGCGGGACTTTATCAAACGCTTTCTGGAAATCAAGATAGACTACGTCCAGTGATTTGGTTACGTCATAAACAGTGAAGAGGTCGTTATAAAAGGTTAATAGGTTTGATAGGCAGGATCTTTTGTTTCGGAAGCCATGTTGTGAGTCCCCAATCAATGAGTGGCTTTCAAGGTAACTCACAATTTTGTCTCTAATTATGCCCTCAAGTAGCTTACCTACAACCGAAGTTAGACTAATGGGCCTGTAATTACCTGGTACTTTTTTGTCTCCTTTCTTAAAAATCGGTGTCACGTTAGCCTTTTTCCAATCTGAAGGGACGATGCCTTGTCGCAAGGACATATTGAATACGGTTGTGAGGGAGGAGAGTATTTCGCTCTTTGTTTCTTTCAGGGGAGTTGGATATACTTTGTCAGGTCCAGGACTTTTATTTGTTTTAAGTGATTTGAGGGCTTTAAGGACTTCATCGGGTTTTATTTCAAAGTTAGACAATGCATGCTCGGGATTTACATTGGTACTGGTGTTAGTGGTGGTGGCGGGAGGACTGTTATTATTAAACACCGAGGAAAAGTAATTGTTTTATAGGTTTGCAACGTGTTGGCTGTCAGTCACTAGTGCACCGTCGCTGTTTGTTAAAGGTCCAATTCCACTTCTGATCGCCTTTCTGTTGTTTATGTAACTGAAGAAGGATTTCGGATTATTTTTACAGTTGGCTGCAATATTTTCTTCATATCTACGCTTTGCCTGACGCACTAATCTTTTTCCTCGTCGCCTGGCATCATTGTAAAGTCTAATGTTTTCGGGCGTGCTTTGCTCTTTCTTTAACCTGTAAGACAATTTCGTCTCCTTGACTGAGTGTTTAATTTCGCTATTAAACCAAGGTGGACTTTTATTAGTGTTAATTCGCTTCTCGCACAAGGGGACAAATGTGTCCTGCTGAGTGAGTAAGTGATTTTTAAAGCTTAGCCAGGCGTCCTCTACATTGCCGTCATCTGATAGTTGCATATCTATTAGTTTTCGTCGGATTTCTACGAAGTTGGCTCTTTTGAAATTGGGCACCTTTACTTTATTTTCAGTCACCGATGTTTGAGCTCTAATGTCAACGCGCACTAGTTTATGATCGCAGGAACCGAGGTGTTCTCCTACCGTGACATTACTGACTAGGTTATCTTGGGTCGCTATAACAAGGTCAAGTATGTTATTTTGTCGAGTTGGTTCAGAAACCATTTGGCTTAGATAATTTTCCTCTAGAAATTCGATCATTCTATGGGACTCACCTTCTGTACCCGACAGTGTCGCCCAGTCGATATGGGGGAGGTTAAGGTCTCCTAGTATCAGTGAGTCGCTGTTATTAAGTGACTGCCTTAAGACGCTGTACATTTCAAGATCGGCATCGAGTGATTGCCCCGGAGGCCTGTAATTGACAGATATATTTAAAGTGACTTTGCAGTGTTTACTCACTTTTTTGCACAAATGTTCAACGTTACTGTTTCTTGGTGTTTTGTCAGTGGGTTGCAAGTAAGCTTTGACAAAAGGGCGACACCACCCCTCTACGGTTTACACGATCATTGTTGAAGAATCTGTAGCCATCTATGTTGTATTCGGAACTTAAATCAATATTAGTGGTGTCGATAAATGTTTCGGTTATAGCAATTACGTCAAAGTTTTCTGTCAGAGCAAGACATCGCAGTTCATCAAACTTGTTTCTTAGGCTACGCGCATTGAAACTAAGGACTCTTAGGTTATCTTGAAGCTTTGTAATAGAGTTGGTGGTACTGGAGGTTCAATGTTACTAGTCTGTTGCGGTGTATGGTGTCTATTTACACGGGCGGGATGGAAGGACGTGGCTGAGAGTCGTTTTTTGTTGTTCGGGCGTTACGTACGGCGTTGTTGAGAAGCCTTCCGAATCTGGCTGCCCCGATGGGGGACAGGTGTATGCCGTCCCTTTGGAAAAGTTTACTCTGGCCGTAGAAATCGTTCCAGGCATTAAAGAACTCGACGTCAAGCTCTCCGCAGAGAGTCTGCAGGCGGTTGTTGAGGCTGAAGGCCTTACTGTAGAAGTCACCCTCATCAAATTTCCGTGGTATAATTACTGAAATCAAAATATTAGTGGAGAGAGAGAGAGAGAGAGAGTAATTGTTGTGTGCATATAATTATAATGACGTGTCTCTAACAAGCTTTTTTCGGTCCATCATTTGTTTCAGACACGAAGGAATAAAAAGATAATATATTTTGTGTTCGCGTGTGTGTTCGTGTGTGTGTGTTTGTGTGTGTGTGTGTGTGTGTGTGTGTGTGTGTGTGTGTGTGTGTGTGTGTGTGTGTGTGTGTGTGTGTGTGTGTGTGTGTGTTCGTGTGTGCGTGCATGTGTGTGTGTGTGTGTGTGTGTGTGTGTCAAAAAAGTGGGTGCTGGTGAAGTATATTTGCCTCACGCTATCTCCCCCTTCCTTCACCTCTTCCTCCTCTTCCGCTCGTGAGCTGCTAACCCAGACAACTTGGGAACCCATGAACCTCACTCCTGTGGGCGGCGCGTGGAACGGTTTCAAGAACAAACTCCTAGAGGTAGAGAAAACAACTGTTCTCAAGAAGACTTGGAGAACAAATAATGCCATAAGCCCACCATGAATGACTACCCAAGTTCGGCGGGCGATTAATTTAAAGAACAGAAAATACAACTTGCTGAAGGAAAACAGCACTGACGAGGCAAGCGAACAGTACCATCAAAGCCTCAGAGCTTACAGAACTCTCATTCGCCAGCGTAAACGCGACTATGAAAAGCAAATTGCACGCGAAGCCAAGTCCAACCCGAAAAAGTTTTTCACGTATATAAGAACCAAAAAGAAGACAAAAAGCAATATCGGTCCCCTAATAGATGAAAGTGACGTACTAACACAGGTCAGCAGACAAATGGTCGAAATCGCGTCTGTGCTCACGGTCGAGAACACCAAGTCCGTACCCGAGAGCACTACCCCACCGATGGGAATAACTCCCCTAGAAATTGGCACAATCGACGAACGGGATGTGAAAAAGTACCTAGACCAACTCGAGACAAACAAGTCCACCGGACCCGACGACCTGTCACCCAGGCTGCTCAAGGAACTCAAGCAGCAAATCCTCAAGCCACTCACCGCCATCTACAATCTGTCACTACAACAAAACAAACTCCCGAAAGACTGGAAACAAGCGAATGTAACACCGATCTACTAAAAGGGAGACATAAGCGTGGCTTTAAAGTACAGACCAATCAGCTTGACCTCAGTGGCGGGAAAAATCCTCGAGAAGATCATCAGAGACAAACTCGTTAGGTTCCTTGAAGACAACATCATTTCCGCTGCTCAGCACGGTTTCAGGAATAAGCGCTCATGCTTAACCAATTTATTGGACTTTTTCCAAGGTATCTATGAAAACTGGGATAATCCCAGTGATGTTATATATCTAGACTTTTAAAAAGCCTTTGACAAAGTGCCACTCGAAAGACTCCTCAAGAAACTCAAGTCGGCGGGGCTAGGCGACAATTTGACAGCGTGGCTCAAAGACTGGCTCACTGGAAGAAAACAACGAGTTGTACTTAACGGACAGGTCTCCGAGTGGCTCCCGGTCACAAGTGGAGTGCCACAGGGGTCAGTGCTGGGACCCATACTCTTCATCATATATATCAACGACCTAGAACTAGGATTAAAATCCAATCTTTCAAAATTTGCCGACGACACCAAGGTGGGTGGGAAGGCCACGCCCACAGACTGCGAAATTATCCAGAGAGACCTGGACCAGATCACTCGGTGGTCAGAAAAATGGCAGATGTCCTTCAACACTACCAAATGTAAAGTAATGCATATCGGTTCCAGAAACAGCAACCACACATACCACATGAGTGGCGAACCACTACGTGTTGTGCAAGAGGAAATAGACCTCGGGGTCACCATCAGCAGTGACTTGAAACAAACAAAACACTGCAAGTCCGCCTGTAAGAAAGCCAATACAACGCGTGGGTCCATAGCGAGGAACTTCGAATACAAGACGCCGGGAGTTATGTTATCCTTGTATAATTCGCTGGTAAGGCTCCACCTGAAATACGCCGTGCATTTCTGGTCTCCAAATTACAGGAAAGACATTGAATTACTTGAGAGAGTACAGCGCCGCGCCACGAAGATGATACCGTCACTGAGGACGAAGCCCTATGAAGAGCGACTCGAGCGACTCAACCTCTTCACGTTGGAAAAGAGACGACTGCAGGGAGACATGATACAAGTCTTTAAGTACCTGAACAAGCTCAGCAACGTTGATCACTCCAAACTCTTCACGCTACAAACTAACCTGAAAACAAGAAACAACGGAAAAACAATTCAAGCAAAGCGATGCAATACCGACATCGGCAGGAGTTATTTCTCGAATAGAGTTGTTCGCCACTGGAACAGCCTCCCTGCAGAAGTGGTTAGCGCAGAGACCATCAACTCCTTCAAGAAATGCATTGATCGCCACTTTGCTGCATCGGGAGTGAACTGAACGTTCCCAAGAGTAAGTGCACAAGTGCTTTAATCCTTCCCTGCATGCCACTACTATGGCAAACGGATTGATTAAATCACTGAAAGCAGGCTGCCTAGTAAAGAGCCAACAGGCTTTCTGCTGCCTGCTGGTCCATGTTTCCATGTTTCCATGTTTACTCCTCCTCCTCCTCCTTTTCCAGCTGTTGTAATGACATCATGCTAAACAACCCAAGACTGATTGATCGGTTCGGTCAGTGACGTGTCGTGGGCTTTAGCGATTGGTGGAGCGAGGCGATGACGTTAAGGAGGCTCCATTGATTGGCTGAGGTTGTTGATGACGTCATGGAAGCTGCCCTGTGATTGGTGGAGTTTAGTTATGTAGCAAGTTAGCGATGATGTCACACGCGTGGGCTGGACATTGATTTACGAGAGAAAAAAAAAGGAGAGAGGTGAGTGTGAAAAAATGGAGAGTGGGAAAAATTAAGAGAAAGGATCGAGAAAGGAGAGAAAAAAGACGTTGTTGGGAATATATATATATATATATATATATATATATATATATATATATATATATATATATATATATATATATATATATATATATATATATATATATATATATATATATATATATATATATATATATATATATATATATATATATATATATATATATATATATATATATATATATATATATATATATATATATATATATATATATATATATATATATATATATATATATCTCTTGATTAATAATAATAATGATAATAAGGCTGTAGAGACTGAAAAAAAGAAAAATGGGAAAATTGAGAGAAAGGATCAAGGGAGGAAGAGGAAATAGACTTGTGGAAAATATATATGAAAAGAGTTAAATTCTTGCTATTTTCTTCTCTCGAGTAAGAATGATTTCCATAGAGATAAAGAATGAAAAAAAAAAAAGTGGGAAATTTGAGAAAATGGACCAAGGGAGGGCATAAAAAAAGACTTGTTGTGGAAAATATATATAAGAAAGAGTTAAATCCTGATAAAGATAAATTGTAAAAGAGAGAGAGAGAGATTTACATAGATTTACATAGAAAATCAGACCAATATTGACCCCATGGTCTGTATCAGTGGTCTGTCCTTAAACTAAGATTTTAAGTGATTTTACATTATCAGAAGACTCCAAAACGTTGCATTTCTACTCTAGTTGAGTATTAAGTTGAAGGAAGTGACGGTCGAGCTTATTTTTGAAGGAGTCAATCGTGTTACACTGGACCACTGATGATGGAGCTTATTCCATTCTCGCACTACAACGTTGGTGAAGAAAAATTTGGTGCAGTCTGAATTTACTTGTCTACATCTGAGTTTTACGCCATTGTTCCTCAATGCGCAAAGTGTCATCGATCATAAACAATGTTGATCTGTCTACATTCGTGAAACCATTAAGTATTTTAAAACATTCGATCAGTTTTCCTCGGAGGCGACGTTTCTCAAGAGAACATGTTAAGGGTGAAAGCCTTTCTTCGTAGGATTTGTTGCGCAAGGAAGGGATAATTTTTCGTTGCCCGACGCTGAACACCTTCTAATTTAGCAATATCCTTTTCATGGTGAGGAGACCAAAACTGTACCGCATATTCCAAGTGGTGTCTGACTAAACTGTTGTATAGCAGTAGTATTACATCTTTATTCTTAAATAAAAAGTTTCTTTTTAATGAAGCCAACATTCTGTTCGCTTTATTTGCTGCATCGATGCATTGCTGTGAGAATTTGAGGTTTGACGCGATTTTGACCCCCAAGTCCTTGACGCATTGAACGCTTTTGAGTTTAACGCCGCGCATTTCGTAATCAAACTTTTTATTCCTCGTTCCAACTTGAAGGACCTGGCACTTGTCTACGTTAAAGGCATCCATCTATCCGACCAAGCTGAAATTTTGTGCAAATCCTCTTGGAGGCTTTGCCTGTCTTCGTCAGTGAGAACCGAGTTACCAATCTTTGTGTCGTCTGCAAATTTACTAATGCGGTTATTGAGTCCAACATCACGTCGTTGATGTAAATAATGAAGAACACTGGGCCAGAACCGAGCCCTGAGGGACTCCTCTAGTGACAGGCGCCCACTCTGAGTTAAAACAGACTATCTCTACTATTTGTTGTCTGTTGCTCAACCAATTCTCTATCCATTGGTTTCCCTGACCGTCAATACCTATATGTTTGAAGTTGTAAAGTAATTTATGCTGCTGGACTTTATCATACGCTTGCTGGAAATCAAGATAGACTACGTCCAGTAATTTGGTTACGTCATAAACAGTGAAGAGGTCGTTATAAAAGGTTAATAGATTTGATGACAGGATCTTTATTTCCAAGCCATGTTGTGAGTCCCCAATTATTGAGTGGCTTTCAAGGTAACTCAATTTTGTCTCTAATTATGCCCTCAAGTAAACACCTACAACCGAAGTTAGACTAATGGGCCTGTAATTACCTGGTACTTTTTGTCTCCTTTCTTAAAAATCGGTGTCACGTTAGCCTTTTCCAATCTGAAGGACAATGCCTTGTCGCAAGGACATATTGAATACGGTTGTGAGGGATGAGAGTATTTCTCTCTTTGTTTCTTTCAGCAGTGTTGGATATACTTTATCAGGTCCAGGAATTTTATTTGTTTTAAGTGATTTGAGGGCTTTAAGGACTTCATCGGGTTTTATTTCAAAGTTAGACAATGCATGCTCAGGATTTACATTAGTACTGGTGTTGGTGGTGGTGGTGGGAGGACTGTTATTATTAAACACCGAGGAAAGTAATTATTTAATAGGTTTGCAACGTGTTGGCTGTCCAGTCACTAGTGCACCGTCGCTGTTTATTAAAGGTCCAATTCCACTTCTGATCGCCTTTCTGTTGTTTATGTAACTGAAGAAGGATTTCGGATTATTTTTACAGTTGGTTGCAATATTTACTTCATATCTACGCTTTGCCTGATGCACTAATCTTTTTACTCGTCGCCTTGCATCATTGTAAAGTCTAATGTTTTCAGGCGTGCTTTGGTCTTTCTTTAACCTGTGAACAATTTTCTCTCCTTGACTGAGTGTTTAATTTCGCTATTAAACCAAGGTGGACTTTATTAGTGTTAATTCGCTTCTCGCACAAGGGGACAAATGTGTCCTGCTGAGTGAGTAAGTGATTTTAAAGTTTAGCCAGGCATCCTCTGCATTGCCGTCATCTGATAGTTGCATATCTATTAGTTTTCGTCAGTTCTACGAAGTTGGCTCTTTTGAAATTGGGCACCTTAACTTTATTTTCAGTCACCGATGTTTGAGCTCTAATGTCAACGCGCACTAGTTTATGATCGCAGGAACCGAGGTGTTCTCCTACCGTGACATTACTGACTAGGTTATCTTGGGTCGCTATAACAAGGTCAAGGATGTTCTTTTGTCGAGTTAGTTCAGAAACCATTTGGCTTAGATAATTTTCCTCTGAAATTCGATCATTCTATGGGACTCACCTTCTGTACCCGACAGTGTCGCCCAGTCGATATGGGGAGGTTAAAGTCTCTAGTATCAGTGAGTCGCTGTTATTAAGTGACTGCCTTAAGACGCTGTACATTTCAAGATCGCCATCAAGTGATTGCCCCGGAGGCCTGTAAGTGACAGATATATTTAAATTGACTTTTGCAATGTTTACTCGCACGCACAAGTGTTCAACGTTACTGTTTCTTGGTGTTTTGTCAGTAGGTTAAGTAGCTTTTGACAAAAGGGCGACACCACCCCTCTACGGTTTACACGATCATTGTTGAAGAATCTGTAGCCACATATGTTATATTCGGAACTTAAATCAATATTAGTGGTGTCGATAAATGTTTCGGTTATAGCAATTACGTCAAAGTTTTCTGTCAGAGCAAGACATCGCAGCTCATCAAATTTGTTCTTAGGCTACGCGCATTGAAACTAAGGACTCTTAGGTTATCTTGAAGCTTGGTAATAGAGGTACTGGAGGGTTCAATGTTACGAGTCTGTTGCGGTGTGAGGTGTCTATTTACACGGGCGGGATGGAAGGACGTGGCTGAGAGTCGTTTTTTGTTGTTCGGGCGTTACGTACGGCGTTGTTGAGGAGCCTTCCAAATCTGGCTGCCCCGATGGGGGACAGGTGTATGCTGTCCTTTGGAAAGTCTACTCTGGCCGTAGAAATCGTTCCAGGCGTTAAAGAATTCGACGTCAAGCTCTCCGCAGAGAGTCTGCAGGCGGTTGTTGAGCTGAAGGCCTTACTGTAGAAGTCGCCCTCATCCCATGTCCGTGGTAGAATTCCTGAAATCAAAATATTAGGGGATTTAGTCTTATGCTGCTGGATGAGCCTACGGTACTTGTCAGCAGTTCCTCAGACCGGGTCGTGGTGACGTCGTTTTGTACCTGTGTGGAGAACAAAGAGTGAGTCATTAGAGGCCACAGCGGAGACCTCGTCCAGTGCAGCTGTGATGTCGTCAACACCAGCCCAGGATAACAGTAGTTACGCCTACGACGGGGACTCTGCCACAGGAATTCAACCACCTGATGGCGAATCATAGAGTCACCGACCAAGAAGGTGCTCTGTTCCTCGTCCTCCTCCAGTATAGCAAATCTGTTGTAGCAATGAGTAGGATAAATGGCTCTAGGGGCGGGTCTGGCTCCTCCTCTCACGGGGTGAAGCATTCAACGTCAGCTCTACCGATTCCTGTGACGTGCCTTCTTCGGAAGGTGGCTGGGCATCGAGTGCAGGTGAGGAGGGTGATGAGGCGTCAATTGCAGGAGGGGCGACGATGTTGGCCTGGATAAACTCCTGCAAAGGTATCAACAGTACTTGTTAGTTCCGGTGATCTTCTTCTCGCCAGCCGTCAGCCTTTCGTCCTGTTGAAGGAGTCTCGTTTCCATCTGCTGAGTCAACAGAGCAGATCTTGCAGACAGTCGATCGTCCTGAGAAGAAATGACCAGAGAAGTTTCCTGTGCAAATCGAACATTTCTTGAGCGCCATCTTGGTAAGGAGGAGGTATCTATATATTTGCTTTGCTTTTTCTTTTTCGTAGGGCAGAGGGACGCGTGCGTGAATAAGCGAGAGAGAGAGAGAGAGAGATGGGAGGCGTGGGAGGAGATAGGGATGGAGGGAGGAAGAGGGCGAAGGAAAGGGGGGGAGAGAGAATTGGGAACGAGATAGGGGAGTGAGGAAGGAGAGACAGAGAGGGGCAAGTGGGGGGTAATGAGAGAGAGAGAGAGAGAGAGGAGGGAGGGCAATGGAGGGGAGGCGAGAAGAGGAGGAGCGAAACGCGAGAGGTAGGGAGGAGGATTACTGGTCTCTGGGAATAATCTGGTCAAGTCAGGTCAGGTAGGTCTGAACACCTGCGTAGGAAGTGGCGTCAGGTGGAATCTGGAAATATATAAAGAATGTGGCGGAAAAAGTGTAACACTGTGTTTTGTGTATAGGTGTATATATGTTTTTACAGGGCGCTACTGCAGAGGGTGAATACAGGCGGAGAGGTAGTAAAAATAAGGGCAACACTTAATCCTGTCCAGCCGAAGCACGTGGTCGCACAGCAAACAGCACACCTCTGCGGGCAGCTAACTCAGTTGACAATAAGCAGTACACAGCACGACGCGAAATAGCACACGGCACACAACACAGCAAGATCTACAGTACAGTTCAGTACAGCACACGAGGTGGATTCGCAAGCGAGAGGTCACGGAAGTGGGAGCGCGTGTGGTTTGACCTCTCGGGTGAGGGCAAAGCGCTGACTGAGAGAGAGAGAGAGAGAGAGAGAGAGAGAGAGAGGAGAGAGAGATGGATTAGCTTGACAAGTGTTTGTAAAGTCTCCAGAGCCTGACATTCACATTTGAGTATTCCACTATATCCCAGTTAGGGTGAGGAGGAGGAGGAGGAGCAGGAGGAGCAGTAGGATGAGGAGGAGGAGGAGGAGGGTGAATCATAACGTCATAATTGTCGCCATACCTCAGACTTTCATTTCTCCTTCTCCAATTTCTTCTTCACACTCTCTCTCTCTCTCTCTCTCTCTCTCTCTCTCTCTCTCTCTCTCTCTCTCTCTCTCTCTCTCTCTCTCTCTCTCTCTCTCTCTCTCTCTCTCTCTCTCTCTCTCTCTCTCTCTCTCTCTCTCTCTCTCTCTCTCTCTCTCTCTCTCTCTCTCTCTCTCTCACGCTCTCTCTCTCTCCCCCCTTCCAGGCTTCCTGTCTCCATGCTTTCTTTCTTCTCTTTCGTCTCCATTATTTTCTGATTTTTTCCCTTCTTTTGTCTACCTCTTGTTCTTCTTCTTTCTTCTTCTTGTTATTGTTGTTGTTCTGTCCTCCATTGCTCTCCTTTTCTTTTCCTTTGTATTCTTTTCTTCTTCTTTCTTCCTTTCGTCTCCATTCTTTTCAGGTTATTTCCTTCCTTTCGCCTTTGCTAAGAAGGGCAAAGGCTAAGGGGTGTGCAGGCAGCGCCATGTCAAGGCGTGTGCATGTACCCGCACTTGCAACATCCTGCCCCAGTGCTTGAAAAAGGAGGAGAATGATCTACAGCTCAATGTCTCCCCTCTTCGTGACGCGAGTAGTCGCTTGCTCGTTGAAATATCTATCAAGCTGGGAAGAGAGCGCGCCCGACTCAGATCCCAACACACAAACCACCCACCCACACACACACAACCACACCACGCACATCAAACCCACCCCACCCACACACACACACACACACACACAAACACACACACACACACATAGTCAAGCCCACCCACCCCACCCCACACACACGGTGAGCCACGATGAACACCAGGCTGTCCTTACTCATGGTGTTTCTAAAAGTCATTGTTGCCCACGCGCCCAGGCCTCCCTCAGCCCAGGCCTGGATTCCACGCTTTCTTGCCCCGCCAATGCTACTACCATCTCGGGGATGATGAATGGGCGAACATTTACACCTGGCAAATTGTGACGCACGGCTGTTGCAAGGTCTTGTTCGTGCACCGATCCTCCACCAGCTTCAGGGGTTAGGCTCGTGGCAGCGGGCGATATTTAACTTAACAGGACGCCTGGTTCACGCTGGATAACACTTCCCTCTGGACGCACAGTGGTGGGTAGGTTGTTGGTAGGTGTATGGGGAGGGAGGAACGATGACAACAACAATGATGGCTTTCTTGTCTTTGGTGTGCGGACTCAATTTGATTGTTATCTTGTGTGCGCCGCAGAGACAAACCACTTCACCCTTAATGCCGTGAATGTTACTGTTGTGGCTCCACGGGCCCTCAAGGTGGAGATTATCGTACTTTCGCGGCAATGCAATGTAGAAGGATACAAACAAAGACGCAAGATACTCATGGATAAACTGCACCTCACCCACCACCACCACCACCTGCCCCTACAGCCACCACCACCACCTCACCACCACCCACCACCTAGCCACCACCACCACCGCCCACCACCATCGCCATCCATAGTCGTGCCGGTGGTGATTGGTCATTGCTGTTGCTGTTATTCTTTCTCTGTCTGTGTCTGTCCCTGTCTCTCTCTTTGTCTGTCTGTGTCTGTCCCTGTCTCTCTCTTTCTCTGTATGTGTCTGTCCCTGTCTCTCTCTTTGTCTGTCTGTGTCTGTCCCTGTCTCTCTCTTTGTCTGTCTGTGTCTGTCCCTGTCTCTCTCTTTGTCTGTTTGTGTCTGTCCCTGTCTCTCTCTTTCTCTGTCTGTGTCTGTCCCTGTCTCTCTTTTTGTCTGTGTCTGTCACTGTCTCTCTCTCTGTCTGTGTCTGTCCCTGTCTCTCTCTTTCTCTGTCTGTGTCTGTCCCTGTCTCTCTCTTTGTCTGTCTGTGTCTGTCCCTGTCTCTCTCTTTGTCTGTCTGTGTCTGTCCCTGTCTCTCTCTTTGTCTGTCTGTGTCTGTCCCTGTCTCTCTCCTTGTCTGTGTCAGTCCCTGTCTCTCTCTTTCTCTGTCTGTATCAGTCCCTGTCTCTCTCTTTGTCTGTCTGTGTCTGTCCCTGTCTTGCTCTTTCTCTGTCTGTGTCTGTCACTGTCTCTCTCTTTCTCTGTCTGTGTCAGTCCCTATCTCTCTCTCTTTGTCTGTGTCTGTCCCTGTCTCTCTCTTTGTCTGTCTGTGTCTGTCTGTGTCTCTCTCTTTCTCTGTCTGTGTCTGTCCCTGTCTCTCTCTTTGTCTGTGTCTGTCACTGTCTCTCTCTCTGTCTGTGTCTGTCCCTGTCTCTCTCTTTCTCTGTCTGTGTCTGTCCCTGTCTCTCTCTTTGTCTGTCTGTGTCTGTCCCTGTCTCTCTCTTTGTCTGTCTGTGTCTGTCCCTGTCTCTCTCTTTGTCTGTCTGTGTCTGTCCCTGTCTCTCTCCTTGTCTGTGTCAGTCCCTGTCTCTCTCTTTCTCTGTCTGTATCAGTCCCTGTCTCTCTCTTTGTCTGTCTGTGTCTGTCCCTGTCTCGCTCTTTCTCTGTCTGTGTCTGTCACTGTCTCTCTCTTTCTCTGTCTGTGTCTGTCCCTGTCTCTCTCTCTCTGTCTGTGTCTGTCCCTGTCTCTCTCTTTCTCTGTCTGTGTCTGTCCCTGTCTCTCTCTTTGTCTGTCTGTGTCTGTCCCTGTCTTTCTCTTTGTCTGTGTCTGTCCCTGTCTCTTTCTCTGTCTGTGTCTGTCCCTGTCTCTCTCTTTGTCTGTGTCTGTCCCTGTCTCTCTCTTTGTCTGTCTGTGTCTGTCCCTGTCTTTCCCTTTGTCTGTGTCTGTCGTTGTCTCTCTCTTTGTCTGTCCCTGTCCCTGTCTCTCTCTTTCTCTGTCTGTGTCTGTCCCTGTCTTTCTCTGTCTGTGTCTGTCCCTGTCTCTCTCTTTCTCTGTCTGTGTCTGTCCCTGTCTCTCTCTTTGTCTGTCTGTGTCTGTCCCTGTCTCTCTCTTTGTCTGTGTCAGTCCCTGTCTCTCTCTTTCTCTGTCTGTGTCTGTCCCTGTCTCGCTCTTTCTCTGTCTGTGTCTGTCTCTGTCTCTCTCTTTGTCTGTTTGTGTCTGTCCCTGTCTCTCTCTTTGTCTGTTTGTGTCTGTCCCTGTCTCTCTCTTTCTCTGTCTGTGTCTGTCTCTGTCTCTCTATTTGTCTGTTTGTGTCTATCCCTGTCTCTCTCTTTGTCTGTTTGTGTCTGTCCCTGTCTCTCTCTTTGTCTGTCTGTGTCTGTCCCTGTCTCTCTCTTTGTCTGTCTGTGTCTGTCCCTGTCTCTCTCTTTCTCTGTCTTTGTCTGTCCCTGTCTCTCTCTTTGTCTCTCTGTGTCTGTCCCTGTCTCTCTCTTTCTCTGTCTTTGTCTGTGTATGTCTCTGTCTCACTCATTCTCTGTCTGTGTCTGTCACTGTCTCTATCTTTCTCTGTCTGTGTCTGTCCCTGTCTCTCTCTTTCTCTGTCTGTGTCTGTCCCTGTCTCTCTCTTTGTCTGCCTGTGTCTGTCCCTGTCTCTCTCTTTGTCTGTGTCTGTCCCTGTCTCTCTCTTTCTCTGTCTGTGTCTGTCCATGTCGCTCTCTTTGTCTGTGTCTGTCCCTGTCTCTCTCTTTCTCTGTCTGTGTCTGTCCCTGTCTCCCTTTCTCTGTCTGTGTCTGTCCCTGTCTCTCTCTTTGTCTGTTTGTGTCTGTCCCTGTCTCTCTCTTTCTCTGTCTGGGTCTGTCTCTGTCTCTCTCTTTGTCCGTTTGTGTCTATCCCTGTCTCTCTCTTTGTCTGTTTGTGTCTGTCCCTGTCTCTCTCTTTGTCTGTCTGTGTCTGTCCCTGTCTTTCTCTTTCTCTGTCTGTGTCTGTCCCTGTCTCTCTCTTTCTCTGTCTGTGTCTGTCCCTGTCTCTCCCTTTCTCTGTTTCTGTCTGTCCCTGTATCTCTCTTTGTCTGTGTCTGTCACTCTCTCTCTCTTTGTGTGTGTCTGTCCCTGTCCCTCTCTTTGTCTGTGTCTGTCCCTGTCTCTCTCTTTGTCTGTGTCTGTCACTCTCTCTCTCTTTGTGTGTGTCTGTCCCTGTCTCTCTCTTTGTCTGTGTCTGTCCCTGTCTCTCTCTTTGTCTGTGTCTGTCCCTGTCTCTCTCTTTGTCTGTGTCTGTCCCTGTCTCTCTCTTTGTCTGTGTCTGTCCCTGTTTCTCTCTTTGTCTGTGTCTGTCCCTTTTTCTCTCTCTTTGCCTGTCTGTGTCTGTCCCTGTCTCTCTCTTTGTCTGTGTCTGTCCCTGTCTCTCTCTTTGCCTGTCTGTGTCTGTCCCTGTCTCTCTCTTTGTCTGTCTGTGTCTGTCCCTGTCTCTCTCTTTGTCTGTCTGTGTCTGTCCCTGTCTCTCTCTTTGTCTGTCTGTGTCTGTCCCTGTCTCTCTCCTTGTCTGTGTCAGTCCCTGTCTCTCTCTTTCTCTGTCTGTATCAGTCCCTGTCTCTCTCTTTGTCTGTCTGTGTCTGTCCCTGTCTTGCTCTTTCTCTGTCTGTGTCTGTCACTGTCTCTCTCTTTCTCTGTCTGTGTCTGTCCCTATCTCTCTCTCTTTGTCTGTGTCTGTCCCTGTCTCTCTCTTTCTCTGTCTGTGTCTGTCCCTGTCTCTCTCTTTGTCTGTCTGTGTCTGTCCCTGTCTCTCTCTTTGTCTGTGTCTGTCCTTGTCTCTCTCTTTGTCTGTCTGTATCTGTCCCTGTCTCTCTCTTTCTCTGTCTGTGTCTGTCCCTGTCTCTCTCTTTGTCTGTCTGTGTCTGTCCCTGTCTTTCTCTTTGTTTGTGTCTGTCCCTGTCTCTCTCTTTGTCTGTCTGTGTCTGTCCCTGTATCTCTCTTTGTCTGTGTCTGTCCCTGTCTCTCTCTTTGTCTGTGTCTGTCCCTGTATCTCTC
Organism: Eriocheir sinensis; assembly: GCF_024679095.1. Taxonomy (NCBI): domain Eukaryota; kingdom Metazoa; phylum Arthropoda; class Malacostraca; order Decapoda; family Varunidae; genus Eriocheir; species Eriocheir sinensis. The sequence continues at coordinate 28,778,022 of NC_066509.1, read as the reverse complement.
TTTGTCTGTGTCTGTCCCTGTCTCTCTTTTTGTCTGTCTGTGTCTGTCCCCCTATCTCTCTTTGTCTCTGTTTGTCCCTGTCTCTCTCTTTGTGTGTGTCTGTCCCTGTCTCTCTCTTTGTCTGTGTCTGTCTCTGTCTCTCTCTTTGTCTGGGTTGGTCCCTGTCTCTCTCTTTCTCTGTCTGTGTCTGTCCCTGTTTCTCTCTTTGTCTGTCTGTGTCTGTCCCTGTCTCTCTCTTTCTCTGTCTGTGTCTGTCCCTGTCTCTCTCTTTCTCTGTCTGTGTCTGTCCCTGTCTCTCTCTTTCTCTGTCTGTGTCTGTCCCTGTCTCTCTCTTTCTCTGTCTCTGTCTGTCCCTGTCTCTCTCTTTGTCTGTGTCTGTCACTCTCTCTCTCTTTGTGTGTGTCTGTCCCTGTCTCTCTCTTTGTCTGTGTCTGTCCCTGTCCCTCTCTTTGTCTGTGTCTGTCCCTGTCTCTCTCTTTTTCTGTGTCTGTCCCTGTCTCTCTCTTTGTCTGTGTCTGTCCCTGTCTCTCTCTTTGTCTGTGTCTGTCCCTGTCTCTCTCTTTGTCTGTGTCTGTCCCTGTCTCTCTCTTTGTCTGTGTCTGTCCCTGTCTCTCTCATTGTCTGTGTCTGTCCCTGTCTCTCTCTTTGTCTGTCTGTGTCTGTCCCTGTCTCTCTTTTTGTCTGTCTGTGTCTGTCCCTGTCTCTCTCTCTTTCTCTGTCTGTGTCTGTCCCTGTTTCGCTCTTTCTCTGTCTGTGTCTGTCCCTGTCTCTCTCTTTGTCTGTGTCTGTCCCTGTTTCTCTCTTTCTCTGTCTGTGTCTGTCCCTGTCTCTCTCTTTGTCTGTGTCTGTCCCTGTCTCTCTCTTTCTCTGTGTCTGTCCCTGTCTCTCTCTTTGTCTGTGTCTGTCCCTGTCTCTCTCTTTGTCTGTGTGTTTCCCTGTCTCTCTCTTTGTCTGTGTCTGTCCCTGTCTGTCTTTGTGTCTGTCTGTGTCTGTCCCTGTCCCTGTCTCTCTCTTTGTCTGTGTCTGTCCTGTCTCTCTCTTTGTCTGTGTCTGTCCCTGTCTCTCTTTGTCTGTCTGTCTGTCTCTCTTTGTCTATGTCATCCTGTCTCTCTCTTTGTCTGTGTCTGTCCCTGTCTCTCTCTTTGTCTGTGTGTTTCCCTGTCTCTCTCTTTGTCTGTGTCTGTCCCTGTCTCTCTCTTTGTCTGTGTCTGTCCCTGTCTCTCTCTTTGTCTGTGTGTGTCCCTGTCTCTCTCTTTGTCTGTGTCTGTCCCTGTCTCTCTCTTTGTCTGTGTCTGTCCCTGTCTCTCTCTTTGTCTGTGTCTGTCCCTGTCTCTCTCTTTGTCTGTGTGTGTCCCTGTCTCTCTCTTTGTCTGTGTCTGTCCCTGTCTCTCTCTTTCTCTGTCTGTGTCTGTCCCTGTCTCTCTCTTTGTCTGTGTCTGTCCCTGTCTCTCTCTTTGTCTGTGTCTGTCCCTGTCTTTCTCTTTGTCTGTGTCTGCCCCTGTCTCTCTCTTTGTCTATGTCTGTCCCTGTCTCTCTCTTTGTCTGTGTCTGTCCCTGTCTCTCTCTTTGTCTGTGTGTTTCCCTGTCTCTCTCTTTGTGTGTGTCTGCCCCTGTCTCTCTCTTTGTCTATGTCTGTCCCTGTATCTCTTTCTCTGTCCCTGTCTGTAATTGTTGGTATGCTCAGACGCCTCCGCCCCTCAAGACAACCAGTTCCAAAGGCCAAAAGGGAGACCAGTCGGATACTAATGAGTGTATATTATAGAGTGCACTAAGGCTTTAACCATATAGGAAGGTGTTAACAGTCCCAGAGAAGGAGAAAAGTGTAGAGGAAGAAGGAGAAGGAAAGAGAACGAGAATGTGGAGGTAACCAGAATGAAGATATAGGAGAGTGGAGGAGGAGGAGGTAACCTCAATAGCGATAAAGAGGAGGAGGAGAAGGTTTTGGTGGAGGGAGATAAGGAATGATGAATGAAATAACTAGGAAGATAAGAAGAGTGGAAGAGGAGGAAACATGGACTAGCAGGCAGCAGAAAGCCTGTTGGCTCATTACTAGGCTGCCTGCGTTCAGTGATTCAATCAATCCGTTTGCCATAGGAGTGGCTTGCAGGGAAGGATTAAAGCACTTGTGTATCTACTCTTGGGAACGTTCAGTTCACTCCCGATGCAGCAAAGTGGCGATCAATGCGTTTCTTGAAGGAGTTGATGGTCTCTGCGCTAACCACTTCTGCAGGAAGGCTGTTCCAGTGGCGAACAACTCTATTCGAGAAATAACTCCTGCCGATGTCGGTATTGCATCGCTTTGCTTGAAATGTTTTTCCGTTGTTTCTTGTTCTCAGGTTGGTTTGTAGCGTGAAGAGTTTGGAATGATCAACGTTGCTGAGCTTGTTCAGGTACTTAAAGACTTGTATCATGTCTCCCTGCAGGCGTCTCTTTTCCAACGTGAAGAGGTGAAGAGGAGGAGGAGGAGGAGGAGGAGGAGGAAAAGGACAGAATACGGAAACGGAGATAAGATAAAGTGGAGGAAGGAGGGAAGAGGCAAGGAAAGATACGAATGGAGGAGGAGGAGGAGGAAGAAGAAGAGGAGGAGGAGGGAAAATGATAAATAAAACAAGAAAAAAAAGAAGTGGAGGAAAGCTGGAGATAAGAATGGAGGAGAAGGAGATAACGAAACAAAAGAAAAGGGAATAAAAAAGATAATGAGAAAGAGGAAGAGGAGGAGGAGAAGGAGGAGGAAAAGGAGGTTATAAAATAAAATAAGAAAAAAATGGAAGTTGAGGAAGGTGCGATAAAGGAAAAAAAGAAGCATAGGAGGAGGAGGAAGAGGAGGATGAGGAGGAGGAGGAGGAGGAGGAGGATAAGGAGGAGGAGATAACTAAAATGGAGATAAGGAGAACTTGAGTGAGAGGAGGAAGTTACCCTGGAGATAAATCGATGGGAGGAGGAAACATGAAAATATGGAAACATGGACTAGCAGGCAGCAGAAAGCCTGTTGGCTCTTTACTAGGCTGCCTGCTTTCAGTGATTTAATCAATCCGTTTGCCATAGGAGTGGCTTGCAGGGAAGGATTAAAGCACTTGTGTGCCTACTCTTGGATACGTTCAGTTCACTCCCGATGCAGCAAAGTGGCGATCAATGCGTTTCTTGAAGGAGTTGATGGTCTCTGCGCTAACCACTTCTGCAGGAAGGCTGTTCCAGTGGCGAACAACTCTATTCGAGAAATAACTCCTGCCGATGTCGGTATTGCATCGCTTTGTTTGAATTGTTTTTCCGTTGTTTCTTGTCTTGGTTATCATAGAACTGATCCCACACATTTGCGAACGAAACTTCCTCGTCCTGACAGAGGTGCTTCAATCTGTTGTTGATGTTTGACGCCTTTCTGTGGAAGCCTGTGAAGGCGTTGATTCTCGGAAGAATCCCGGACACAATGATGTGGCGTGACTTTTCCTTGTAGCGGCGGATTACTCGTCGGTAGTCAGCTAAAATTTCCTCCGTGCGCATTGATTGAACGTTGTTCGTGCCAGTGTGCAAAACAAAGAGTGTGTCCTGCTCCGTGCGGTCTGAGACGAAGTCTGCCGCTTCTTCTATATCTTGTAGTTTTGAACCAGGAATACAGTAGCGTCTCCTGTTCTTGATACTTCGTCCACAGAACTCAGTCAATTGTTCTCTAACAGTGCTGTCACCCACCAATTTTATGTTAACCTTGGTGTTGGCCCTTGATCCGGGGAAGTGTGATCCGTCTTCACAGGAGATGGCTGGGAGGATGGTCTTGCGTCTTCTTCTGCAAGCTAGGGAGGAGAAGGAGCAGGAGGAGGAGAGGACGAGGAGGAGGATGAGGAGGAGGAGGATAAGGAGGAGGAGATAACTAAAATGGAGATAAGGAGAACTTGAGTAAGAGGAGGAAGTTACCCTGGAGATAAATCGATGAGAGGAGGAAACATGAAAACATGGAAACATGGACTAGCAGGCAGCAGAAAGCCTGTTGGCTCATTACAAGGCTGCTTGCGTTCAGTGATTTAATCAATCCGTTTGCCATAGGAGTGGCTTGCAGGGAAGGATTAAAGCACTTGTGTGCCTACTCTTGGATACGTTCAGTTCACTTCCGATGCAGCAAAGTGGCGATCAATGCGTTTCTTGAAGGAGTTGATGGTCTCTGCGCTATCCACTTCTGCAGGAAGGCTGTTCCAGTGGCGAACAACTCTATTCGAGAAATAACTCCTGCCGATGTCGGTTTTGCATCGCTGTGCTTGAAGTGTTTTCCGTTGTTTCTTGTCCTCGGGTTTGTTTGTGGCGTGAAGAGTTTGGAGTGATCAACGTTGCTGAACTTGTTCAGGTACTTAAAGACTTATATCATGTCTCCCCGCAGTCGTCTCTCTTCCAACGTGAAGAGGTTGAGTCGCTCGAGTCGCTCTTTATTGGGCCTCGTCCTCAGTGATGGTATCATCTTCGTGGCACGGCGCTGTACTCTCTCAAGTAATTCAATGTCTTTCCTGTAATTTGGAGACCAGAATCGCACGGCGTATTCCAGGTGGGGCCTTACAAGGATAACATAACTCCCGGCGTCTTGTATTCGAAGTTCCTCGCTCTGAACCAGAGCATTGTATATGGAGGAGGAGGAGGAGGAGGAGGAGTGGTGGTGGTGGTGAAGATAGTACTTGTAGATGTGGTGGTGATGGTGGTGAAAGTGATGGAGGTGAGGTCCGCGGTAGCTGTCAAAATTGTGATGGCAAATTGTAGGGACGGTGTTGATGGTGATGATAGTGGTGATGGTGATGGAGTGGATAGTGGTGTTGTTGTTGGTGGCGGTGGTGGTGGTGGAAGCTTTCTAGAGGGTGGTGATGGTGGTGGTGGTGGTGCGGTGACGCATATGTTTGCTCTTAATTATAATGTCTCTCTCTCTCTCTCTCTCTCTCTCTCTCTCTCTCTCTCTCTCTCTCTCTCTCTCTCTCTCTCTCTCTCTCTCTCTCTCTCTCTCTCTCTCTCTCTCTCTCTCTCTCTCTCTCTCTCTCTCTCTCTCTCTCTCTCTCTCTCTCTCTCTCTCTCTCTCTCTCTCTCTCTCTCTCTCTCTCTCTCTCTCTCTCTCTCTCTCTCTCTCTCTCTCTCTCTCTCTCTCTCTCTCTCTCTCTCTCTCTCTCTCTCTCTCTCTCTCTCTCTCTCTCTCTCTCTCTCTCTCTCTCTCTCTCTCTCTCTCTCTCTCTCTCTCTCTCTCTCTCTCTCTCTCTCTCTCTCTCTCTCTCTCTCTCTCTCTCTCTCTCTCTCTCTCTCTCTCTCTCTCTCTCTCTCTCTCTCTCTCTCTCTCTCTCTCTCTCTCTCTCTCTCTCTCTCTCTCTCTCTCTCTCTCTCTCTCTCTCTCTCTCTCTCTCTCTCTCTCTCTCTCTCTCTCTCTCTCTCTCTCTCTCTCTCTCTCTCTCTCTCTCTCTCTCTCTCTCTCTCTCTCTCTCTCTCTCTCTCTCTCTCTCTCTCTCTCTCTCTCTCTCTCTCTCTCTCTCTCTCTCTCTCTCTCTCTCTCTCTCTCTCTCTCTCTCTCTCTCTCTCTCTCTCTCTCTCTCTCTCTCTCCATTTTCGTTGTTACTCTCTCCACTTCCTCATTCTCTTCCTCTTCCTCCTCCGCTGTTCCTCTTCCTCCTCCGCTATTCCTCTTCCTCCTCCGCTGTTCCTCTTCCTCCTCCGCTATTCTTCTTCCTCCTCCGCTGTTCCTCTTCCTCCTCCGCTATTCCTATTTCTCCTCCGCTATTCCTCTTCCTCCATTTCCTTTTCCTCCTAAAACTACCACCACCACCACCACCACCATTTCCACCACCACCATTACCACCACCACCACTACTACTACCACTACTTATACTACTACTACTACTACTACTATTGTTAGGGCCGAGTCACACATACGCGGTTCAGCGATACGGTTCATTTCGGATAGCTATCCGCAATGAACCGTATGTCAATCCGCCATAATCCGCCACTATCCGTAACAGTCCGCACGGAGCCGTGGAGGTGTTGCGGTTGGTTTGAAATGTTCAAAAATACCGCAGCTTGCAGCCACGGCTGAGCTTCCGCAATCGAAACGCAGTGGCGCCGCAAGAGATACGCAATAAATCCGTATTGTGCGCAGTCGATCCGTATTGAACGTATAATTGTGTTCCGTAATGATCCGCCCGTCAGCGCCGATGTATGATACGTTGGGCGGATTGGTCGTGCACCAAGGCGGTTACTGGGGGCCCCGGGCGGGAGAGCTGGAAAATACCACCATCAGACTCCGAACCTTGGGCACCAACATTGATAGTGAGGAACTAATAATCAGTAAGTAAATATAAATAAATGTGGAAGGGGAAATGGGAGGAAAAGGAAGAGGATGACAGTATGTAAAAATGAAGGATATGAAGGGGGGGGGGGAGACAAAATATAATACAAAATGTTTGCATTCCTTCTCCGCCACTGGTTTGTTCTGACTCACTTTCGTAAGAATGACAGGGATGTTTCTCGCCACTCGTCTGCCTCTCCTTCTGCTTCGATTGCGGAAGAGTTTGGTGTTTTTCAGGCGTGTAATAACGTCCATCGGAGGGTGGCCGCTCCCTCGCCTTAGTTTTAGCAAGTCACAAGGGCGGTAGCGATGGGTGGCTGGGGCGCACATTATTTTTGACACTGGCAGCGGCAGCACGCACGTACACACGTATGTTACTCGAAAATGTACAGGATGCTGGCGTTTTCTGGTCGCTATTCACTGATGCGTAAGTACACTGGTCAACTTTAGCAGGTGTGGTCCTTATTAGTAGAGTGATGAGGGCTTACAGCTATGGAAGAAGTGAGGGGGGTATAGGGGCCAACAGGATGACCCCGGGCTGCTGGGAGAGCGCCGAGCCGTGTCTTAACCGTGTGAGGTCAGGGGCACGAGTGTGTGTGTGTGTGTGTGTGCGTGTGTGTGTGAGTGTGAGTGTGTGACTGTGAGTGAGTGAGTGAGTGTGAGAGTGAGTGTGACAGTGTGAGTGTGAGAGTGTGATTGTAGGTGTGAATGTGTGAAAGTGTGTGAGCGTGAGTGAGTGAGTGTCTGTGTGTGTGAGTGTGAGAGAGTATGAGAGTGAGTGAGTGATACACACACACACACACACACACATACACGAAAACTGAAAATGTTTTAGTATCCCATGAAATATCTCTCGTTTTCCGTATTATTCTCCGCCTGCTCTCTATCATACTGCTGATGCCGTCAAAACCTGCGCTTGAAAAGACCTGGTCTATTCTTTTGATCTTGGACTCCTTAACACTTAGACGAGACATAAACGTAACTTAGTCAACTGACCCATCCTTTTAAACTATTCAATCACGCCAGTCAGTGTAAACCTCTCTCAAAAACCTTCTAAGGGGACTCTGGACGTCTTGATTAAAAAATAAATCCATGCTATTCTACGTTTTATCCCCATAAGTGCCAGAAATAACCTTTTTAAAGTTAAGTCAAACTAAACAGAACCGAAAAATATCGTAGCACGATTTGATCCATAGAGCAAGTCAAGTCAGTCTATGTTTAATAACAATATACCTCAGGCAACTGTTTTATAGAGTAACCCCAAAATATGGAATCCGCGAGCAGGCCACGCCAAACAGAGCCGAAAAAAAAAAAATCCTCGGAAGTCTTGATCTCGACAGACACACGGACGCGGGGCCCAAACACAGTTCCATCAACTCGAAACAAACAGCCTCCAGGCCTTCAGTGGCCCGGGGAGCGAGCGAGGGAGAAATAGATCGAGGCGGAACAATGAAGGGTCGTGACGCGCATTGGATACCGCTCTGGTGACGGGCGGGGAGGGCAGGAACAGAAACTCGGCGAATCAAAGCCTGGCCGCGGCCTGGCATGGCTGACTTGTCAGAGAAAAGTTACTCGCCGCCGCGACAAAACACAAGTATTGAAGGATGGAGGGCTGCCATGCCTACCGCGCCGCCTCCGCCAACTCCTCCTCTTTCCATTCCTCCTCCTACTCCTTTAACTCCTCCTTTCACTTTTCTTCCTACTGCTACTACTTCTTCTCTTTCTCCTCCTGCTCTTATCCCTTCTCCCTGTCCTTTCTCTTCCTACTACTGTATGTCCTGTTCTTCCTTCTCCTCTCTTCCTCCTCCTACTCCCCCCTGCTTCTCCTCCTGTTCCTCCTGCTATTGCTTCTCTTCCCTTTCTGCCTCCTCTTCCTCTTCCAATCCCTCCTTCTTTTCCCCCTCCTTAAAGTTTTTCTCTTGCACGACTTGCAGAAAGAAAGATGAATATGTAAATTGAGATAGAAGTAGACAGAGAGAGGCAGATAGACAATGTGTGTGTGTGTATGTGTGTGTGTGTGTGTGTGTGTGTGTGTTCCTAAATATAACGCCTCATATTCTCTCTCTCTCTCTCTCTCTCTCTCTCTCTCTCTCTCTCTCTCTCTCTCTCTCTCTCTCTCTCTCTCTCTCTCTCTCTCTCTCTCTCTCTCTCTCTCTCTCTCTCTCTCTCTCTCTCTCTCTCTCTCTCTCTCTCTCTTACACACACACACACATACACACGAACGAACACTCACTTTCCGCTTATTTCTCATTCTCATTAATTCTTCCTTTTCCCTTCTTTCACCACATACATTTTATCTTTTACTTTTTTTTTTTCTTCATTCTTCGCCTTATTCCTCTCACCCTTTCCCCCTCACCCTCTTCCCCCCCTCCTCTTTCCCTCACCCTTTCCACTTCACCCTTTCCCTTCCCTTCACCCTTCACTCTCCTCTTCCCCTTCCCTTCACCCTTCACTCTCCTCTTCCCCTTTCACTCCTCCTTTCACCCTTCCCTTCACCCTTTCCTTTCGCTCTCTTCCCTTCAGCTTCAGTTACAAGGCGAGAGAGGAGTGTCTGTCGGCAGGTGTGTGTGAAACAGGTGTGTGGAGGAGGAGGAGGAGGAGGAGGAGGAGGAGGATTGAAAGTAACAGTTTGAGCGGTAGTTGAAGTAGGTAGTGACAGTAGTAGTTGTGGTGGTGGTAGTAGTAGTAATAGTAGTTGTTGTTGTGTTGTTGTTGTTGTTGTTGTTGTTTTAATAGTTGTCAGTCAATTCAAACGGCCCACGCTTTTTCCCTCCTTTCCCTTTCTTTCCGTGTCACTATCTTGCATCATCAGTTCCCCTTCTATTCGAACATTATATCCTCCTCCCCCTTCCTCTCCCTTCCCTTCCTTCTCCCCTGCCCCTCTCTTCCTCTCATATTTTTCTTCCTCCTCTCCTCCCCCTTCTTCCCCTTCAACCCTTCCCTCCTCCCTCTTCCTCTTCCTTCCCCTTCCTCCCTCTCCCCCTATCCTGCTACCTATCTCTTCCATCTCCCTCCCTTTCCTGCCCCATCGACCTCTCCTTTCCCCTTCCCCTTTACATCCCCTTTCCCCCTTCCCCTTCCCCCCCCCCTTCCTCCTCACCACTCCCCTCCCCTCCCCGGCTCAGCCAATTGGATCACCGTCGCAACAGCCGCATCAAACATGCGATCGGATAATTAAGAGTTGATTCGGTAATTTCACGTAATCACTTAATCGCTGAAAAAAAGGAGAAATTAAAATAAGAAAAAAAATGTTAAGAAAAAAAATGGCTTGCAGTCCTAATCGGCATTATTTATTGTTTTTTTTATTATTTATTTATACTTTCGTTGTTGATGTTTTATCTTCGTTATTCATCTGTTTCATTAATGGCAGTAATTGGACGAGGTGATTAGGGGGGAAGGGGAAGGGAAGGAAGGGAGGGGAGGAAAGAGAAATGATGGGGAAATCAAGAAGCGAAGGGGAGGATAAGTAAGGGAAAAGGGAGGAGCTAGAGGAGGGCGGCGGTTAGGTAAGAAGAAGAGAAGTGATGAGAAATGAGAAGTAGAATAATAATAAGGGAAAGAAAGTGGTAGAAAGGACAGTAGTATAGAAGTGATGAGGAAGAAAAGTGAGGAAATGGAAGAGGAAGGAAGGGGAAGGAAAAACGAATGAGAAGTAGTAACAGTACGCGATAGAAAGAAAAAAGCAGAGAAGCAAAGAGGAAGTGAAGGAAAAGGGAAGGGAAGGAAATAATGAAAGAGGGAAGTGAGGGAACCGTTCAATCGGCCCTCCCCTTCCCTCTCCTTCAATCTGTTTTTGCCGCCTGTTGGCTGACTGACTGACACTGGACGACGATAACCAATGGCTCTCAAGACACCTGACTTCCGCCTGAGAGAGAGAGAGAGAGAGAGAGAGAGAGAGAGAGAGAGAGAGTTACTTATTCATCTACCTGCTTGTGTGGTTACGAATTTAGTCCTTGATTTATATCTATTTACGGAGCTTTATGTGTGTGTGTGTGTGTGTGTGTGTGTGTGTGTGTGTGTGTGTGTGTGTGTGTGTGTGTGTGTGTGTGTGTGTTTCAATCGTATTCTTGTTTGGTACGTTTTGCTAAAGTCATTAATAATTTTCCTTTTCTCTTTTACAGGTAAGCCTTCTGTTTATCTACCTGGTGTTTCGACAGGTATGGAGTTCAATGGATGTTGTTGTTGTTGTATGTCTTATTTTTTTTAATTTCCTTTTTGATCTTTTCTTTATTTTTATTTCTTTTAATATTGTGTTTGGTATATTTTGTGTTGTATTGTTGTTCTATTAATTCTTCCTTTTTCCTTCATGTCTTCCATTCTCCCTTTATTCCTTTCCATCCATTTCCCATTTCTTTTCTGTATTTTTGGTCCTCCTTTCCCCCTTACTTATTTCCTTTTCCTTATATATATAAAATATATATAAAAGTGGAAAACTGAGAAGAAAAGAGGCAACAAGGAAAGGAAAGTAATAAGAGGAAAGATAAAGAGAGAAAGGAAATATTAGTGGAAAAATGAGACATGAGAGAGGAGGAGGAGGAGAGAAAAATGATACCGAGGAAGAGAAGGAGGAAGAGAGATGTGAGAGAGAAAATAACGATGGAAGAAAAGAGAAAAAGTATGATACAGAAGACGATGGAACATGAGGAGAAAGGATGAGAGAAAAAGGGTAATGATGAAAATAGAGAAAATAAAATAAACATGAAAAGAAAGATCAACCGTAATATAGAAAAAAAAAGGAAAATTATGAGAAAAGAAGACAAGGAAAAGATAACGAGGAAGAAAATACAAAGCATAATGAAGGGGTACTAAAACGAAAGAAAAGTAGGAAAAGTGAATGGAATGGATAGATAATGGATTAAAAAGATAAACAAAAAGAGTCAGAAAAAGATAACGAACAAAATAAGTAACAGAGAAAAAATGTAGAAGAGAGAGAAGAATGTTTTAAGATACGAAAGCACAAGAAGAAACAAATAAATTAAGCAATAGATTAGTTAAAGGTGAAGAGTAGGTTGTAATAAGAAAAGTAAAAAAGGATATGCAGCGAAAGTGTGAAAAAATATGAAGCATGATAAAGGAGGGAAAGGAACAAAGGCAGTAAATATGGAGACAAGGAAGACGAAAAAGAGGAGAGTGTTAGAGAACGTGGAGGGAAAAGATGAGGAAAATGAGTGATAAAGAGAGACGGATGGCTAAAATATGAAGGTGATGAAGAAAAAGCAGAAGTGATAAATAAGTATATAAAGAAAAAGAAGAGGAAAATGAGGAAGGTAATAAAGAACATAGAGAACGATGATGAAGAAAAATGAGTGATGGAGAAAGAATGATGGATGGAATATGAAAGTGATGAAGGAACACGTAATAAATATAAAAGAAAGATGAGGAGAAAAAGGACTATGATAGAAAATATGTAATAGAATGAGGAAGAAAGGGGAAAAGGAGAGGAAGAAGAGTGTATAAAATACGAGGGTAGTGGAGAAGAAAAGGAGCGGAGGAAATAGAGTATATAATGAAGATGAGGAAGAGGAGAGAGAGGATGATATATAATATGGTGAAAGAAGAGGAGGAAATAAGTGTAAGAGGAGAGTGAGTGGGAAAATTGTAAAAGATATGAAGGAGAAGGAGAAGGGGAAACAAATATATGGACAGAAAGAAGAGAAAAAATGGAGAAAAAAGGTAACATGGGGAAGAAGCAAGAGGTGAGAGAGAGAGAGGAAGAGAGGAAAAAAAGGTTTAGGATATGAAAGTGGATGGAGGAAGGAAGAAGAGAGAAGGAAATAACAGATAAATATGATAATGATGTTGCAGGAAAAGGAGATGCAGCAAGAAATTTAAAAAGTTAACGATTTACGGAAATGAAAATGGTGAAAGAAAAGACGAAGAGGATGAGAAGGAGAAAGAAAGAGAAGGGAAGAGAGGATTAAACTGGCTGCTTTAAACCTATTCCAAAAAAAAAAAATCTTCGCCAGCCGCCGTAATGGCCGAAGTTGACCTCATGAGAAAAAGAATGATGAGTGAAAGAAACCGACAACAAGGGAAGGCAGAATACGAATTGCCGTTTATAATATTACGAACTTTCTATTTTTTTGTATTATTAGGTGCCATAAATGATAAATAATTGCAACTTAAATGCATCTTAATGTTTTTTTAGTTAAGGCAAAAAAGAATATAATCGTGAAGGAAGTACTAATAATGGATTTTTTTTTTTTTTTTGGTTTGTGTGTTTGCCTTTTCGATATTTTACTTTTCCTTCTTTGGACATTTGTTTGTTTGTTTTCTATTTTTTGTTTTGCATTATCTTCCTTTTTAGAGCCTTTATTTGTTCTTTTACCTTTTTCAAACCTTTGATGTGTTTGCTCTGTATGTTTGTTGATTTATTTGCTTGTTTGTCCTTTACCATTTTCTTTTCCATCGTTGAACTTTTCCTTTTTTTTTTTTCATTTCTTTCTATCATTATTTTTTTTCTATTTGTGTATGTTTTTCGTTTTCATTTATCATGAGACACGTTTGTTTTAATTTGTTTACTTGTATTTCTTTCCATCATTTGTTTTGCCTAGTTGATGGTGTATTTTCTATGTTGAGTATTGTGTATTTGTATTCATTCTTATCCTCTTCATTTTGTGTAGGGGGAACTTTTATTTATTCATTTTATATCATTTCATTTTATTCAGAACCTTCTTTTCCACTCCATTTCTTTCAGGCGTTGACTTTTTTCTGCCCACACACTCGGCGTCGAAAGCCGTGTTCTTGG
>NC_066509.1:28744979-28762479 GCF_024679095.1 Eriocheir sinensis | reverse complement strand
GCGTGAGGCTTAGGTAAGAGTAGGGGGGCACGGTATGAGTTTTGGTTACGACTCGGGGTCTTATTAAAGTAGATAAAGGTTAATAGGGTTGGACAAGAACAGGTGTAGCATCCGGGTTACCACAGTTTACCTTCGCCCGGTTCCCCCAGGTACCCAGTTATTGACCAGCCCGAAGGAAAGGATGAACAGCTGGGTGGGTCAGGCTTTTTGTATGCTTGACAAGAGGAACATAAAGAGGAAGAAGGTAGGAATGGACCCTCAAAAACTTCTTGCATTAAAAACCCCGCAAAGTCACAAAACTGATCTTTAGTGTCTAAATGATAACTAAACGCTGTCTGTATATAGTAAGGAACGGAAGAACATTCAAGCGAAGACCTAGGTACAAATATACCTCATAAAAGGTACTTATGAAACATCAAAACTGATCCAAAGTGCCCAAGTGCCATTACAACTAGTTCTACGAACCCTTTGTCTGTCAGAGGAATATAACACAAAGGGAGAAGGTAGGAAAAACATCACGGAAAAAAGAGAGGTAAAGGTAAAGAGATAAAGAAAGGCTGATAGGTATGGAAAGATAAAGAAAGAAAAGGTATGGTATAAAAATAAAGTGAGTTTAGTAAATAAAAAAGTATTAAAGGATAAAGTACAAAGGTAGGTTTAGAAAAGGAGAGAAGAGGGATAGAAGCAAAAGGGGAGATAGTTTAATGGGGTGGAGAATAGATAGGCATAGACAGATTGAGAAACAAAACACAGAGAGAGAGAGAGAGAGAGAGAGAGAGAGAAGGGCAGCACCATCAAGGAAATTTCTGTGGCCCCTCACGATCCAAAGAGTCATTTTAGGGCGTTGAGAGGCGAGGGGAAAGAGAAGGTGATGAGGGGATTAGGGGAAGGCGGTGACGGCCAGTCCCTGCAGATTACCACCACCCACCGCGGGGTGGGGAAGAGAATGGGGAGGAGGCTGTTTATGGCCTTACGAACTTGCCCTAATCTAACCTAGCAATACCCTAACCTTACCTAACCTAGTCTGTTCTAACATATCTTAACATAGTCTAACCTAACCTTGACTTAACCAGACCTTTCTACCCTAACCTTAACCAAACATGACCTAGTTTAACCTGACCCTAACCGTTAACTAAATAAACCTAACCTAATCCCTAACCTTGCCTAACCTAATCTAACATGACTTTAACCTAATCTAATCTAATCTAACCTCAACTTAACGGAAAGAAAAATGGAAAGATCTGCACACACACACACTCTCATACACACACACACACACACACACACACACACACACACACACACACACACACACACACACACACACACACACACACACACACGATATACGCATTCCCATACGTCAAAATCCGTTCTTTCTTTCTGTCCTTAATGCATGGTCCATTGCCTAAGAGAGAGAGAGAGAGAGAGAGAGAGAGAGAGAGAGAGAGAGAGAGAGAGAGAGAGAGAGAATGGAGGAAAGCAATGACAGGCGGACAGAGAGACAAAGAAACCCATTTATCACTATTGATGCAGCCCGCTTATTACGCCCCTCCGACCCTTAACAGTGGCCGAACCCCATTACTCTCCTCCCCCCTTATCCTCCCCTTAACAATGGCCAACAAACAATCGTCCCGCCCCCCTCCCCTTCCCCCCTCCTCCCTTCCAACCTCCCCTCTTCCTCCTCCCCACACAAAATTCATGATCTCAGCTTTTCTTTCCTTATTCAAATTTCTCTCTTTCCATTTCTAGCAAAAAGTCACTCCTCTTCCTCCCATTACTTCCCTTCCCCTCCTTTTCTCCCCCTCCCACTTCCCCTCTTCCTACTCCTCTCCCACAAAATTAATGAGCTCAGCTTTTCTTTGCTCTTCCTTTCCCTTTCTCCTCCTTTCTCTCCGTTACTCCCTTTTTCTGCCCTCCTCTTCCGCTTTCTTTAAACTTTCTTACATTCTCTTATTTTCCCTTCCCTTCTCTCTTTCCCTAATTCACCCTTTTCTCCTTTCCTTTTCCCCTTTCATCAAAATCTAATCTTTTCTGTTATTTTTCTTCCTGCCCTAATTTTTGCCTCTCTCACCTTTTCCTTTCCCATTCTCCTTTCTTTTCAATATTATTTTTTTCCTAATATTCGTCCTTCCCCCCTTCTCCCCTTGCATGCTTCTTTCCCTTTCCTTTGTTTCTTCCTCATATGGTACAGTATCTTCCCATTTCCACTCTTTATCCCTCACTCCCTTCCTCCCAGACGTGATGCTATCCTTGTATAAGTCCATGGTAAGACCGCACCTCGAATATGCAGCACAGTTCTGGTCTCCTAATTACAGAAAGGACATTGATTTACTGGAAAGGATTCAGCGACGCGCCGCGAAGATGATTCCAACCTCAAGGGCTCAACCGTACGAGGAACGACTCAAGCGACTCAATCTCTTTACATTGGAGAAAAGACGCCTACGAGGGGATATGATTGAAGTCTTCAAGTACCTGAAAAAGTTCAATAACGTCGATTACTCCAAATTCTTTGAACTGCGAACCAACTCAAGAACTAGAAATAACGGTTTACCGATTCAGTTGAGTCGATGTAACACAGACATTGGAAGGAGTTTCTTTTCAAACGGCAAACACACGCGCCACTAGAACAATCTTCCCTGAGAAGTATAAATGCGAATACCATCAACTCCTTCAAATATAGAATCGAACGTCATTTCGCTGCGTCGGGAGTAAACTGAATAACGAAGTGCTTTCATCTGCTCCTCAATATCGAGGTGCTTTCATCTGCTCCTCAAGCCCCAAGTGGCTGTCGAGCAGATTAAATCACCAAAGCGGGCGACCTCGTAATGAGCCAATAGACTTTCTGTTGCCTGCTTTTCCATGTTTACATGTTTCTATGTTTCCCTTTCCCCTCTCCCAAACTCCCTTCTCCCTCCTCCTTTCGTAAAATCTCCTCTTTTTTTGCCTCTTTCTCCCCTCCGAATTCTTACATATTCTTCCATTTCCCCTTCTTCTCTTCCTCTTCCAAAACCCCATCTTCATTTTATCTCCTAAATTCCTTTCCTTTTTCCCTGCTTCTCCTTTTCCCCTTCTCTAACTTCCTTCTTCTCGCTCTAAATCTCAAACTTCTCTCTTTTTTCCTTCCTTCCCTCAATTCTCTCCCCAGCTTGTCTTCCCCTTCCTCTGCCTCGACAACTCCCCTCACATCCCCTCCTCCTCCCCACAGAATTCGTGACCTTTTCATCTCCCCTTCTCCCACTCTCCCCGACTCCCCTGCCCTCCTCTCTCCCGTTCCCACGAAATATCAAAGCATACACAACCTCCCCATCTTCATTCCCCATCTTCTCCCCTCACGATAATGGACCAAGTATGACCCTTTTCCCACCATCATCTTTCCTCCCCATCATCTTTCTTTTCTTTAATACAAACTTTTAACGTCCATCACTTCCTCCCCATCTCCTCCCCACATGCATACAGACACAAGAAATCACCCTTTACCTTATCTTGCTCTCCCCACTCCCCAGCTCTTCTCTTCCCCTCCCCTCCCTCCCCACGAAGCATACATTGATCTCCCCTCCCCCTCCCTCCACCCTTAGCTTCTCCCCTCTCCCCTCTCCTCCCCTCCCCCACATTCCCAAATAGAAAGAAAAAGTGACCAATTTCCATTTTTCTTTACCCTCCCACCCCATCTTTCTTCCTCCTCTTCCTGCTCCTCCTCCTCTTCCTCCTCCTCCCCCTCATCCTCATCTTCATCTCACACACACAAAAAAACGTCTCCTTACAACAGCAAACTTACCCTTTAAAAATCTTTCAGCACACACACACACACACACACACACACACACACACACACACACACACACACACACACACATATATATATATATATATATATATATATATATATATATATATATATATATATATATATATATATATATATATATATTAGAGTTGGTAGCCAGACATAACTTTGATAAACAGACGAATCTTTAATAATATATAACTTTCTCTCTCTCTCTCTCTCTCTCTCTCTCTCTCTCTCTCTCTCTCTCTCTCTCTCTCTCTCTCTCTCTCTCTCTCTCTCTCTCTCTCTCTCTCTCTCTCTCTCTCTCTCTCTCTCTCTCTCTCTCTCTCTCTCTCTCTCTCTCCTTACCGTTGGTGGAGGACACGAGGACGATGACGACGACGATGAGGAGTTGAAGGTGAAGGTGGAGGATGTGGAGGCCCAAGCGGATTACAGGTGGAGGTGGAGGAGGTGGTGGTGATGGTTGAGGTAGTGGTGGTGGTTGTGGTGGTGACCTTCGTGGTGGTGGTTGGGGGGTTTCGAGGTGGGGGTCAAGTTGTTTCAGTGCGAGTTTTAGGGACATCTGCGCCACCTGGTGAGACGATATGGCACTCTTTGTTGTTGTTGTTGTTGGCCACATGTTGTTGTTTTGTTTTCTCTTATATTTTCCTTCAGCCTTGTTTCAGTATCTCACTTTCCTTACACTTGATAGCGACAGACAGACAGACAGACAGAAGAAGGAAAAAAAATTGTAGATAAAAATAAGTCAGAGAATAAATACGGACAGACAGACAGACAGACGGACAGACAGACAGACAGACAGACAGATACAGAGACAGAAGAATAGTAGTAAAATACACGGAAAAAAAAATAATGAGGTCAGAGAACGAGAGTGGATAAAAAGTGGATGACACAAGAAGACTGGGAAGGAAGATAAAATTAGAAAAGAAAAATGGAGGAAGAGCCTTAAGAAATTGTTAGAGGAGGACGATGAGAGAGAGAGAGAGAGAGAGAGAGAGAGAGAGAGAGAGAGAGAGAGAGAGAGAGAGAGAGAGAGAGAGAGAGAGAGAGAAGAAAAATATAAGAGATAAAGAGATGAACAGACAGAGAAAAAAAGATAAAGAGCAGGAAACAAGAGGTGAAGCAGAAACAAAAGAAAACCTAAGAGGAAGAAGAGGAAGAAGAAACTTTAAAACTCCTGATCACTGTGTTTATTTATCTTCTTTTAGTCATTTTTCTCTCCCTTTCTATTTTTCTTCTCTCCTTCCTCCTTATTTTCCCCTTTATTTATGTATCTATTTATTTATTCACATTTTTCTTGCTTGTCTCCTCTCAGTCTGTCTTTTGTTCTATCTCTTGTATCCCTTTTCTCACCTTTCTCCTTATCGTCCTCTTTATGAGTGAGTCTGTTTAATCCTCTTCTCTGCTTATCTCCTTTCAGTCAGCCTTTTTCCTTCCCTCATTGGCTATCTGCTCACCTCCTATCTTCATCTTTAGCTATGTATCTATTTTCTCCTCTTTTCTTGTTAATCTCCTCTGTCTTTTATCTTCTAACATCTTCTCTCGGTCTTTACACCTTCCTCCCTGTCCTCCTCTTTATTTCGATGTCTATTTATATATTCCTCCTCTTTCGCGCGATCTTCCTTGCCTCTTCCTTATTGCCTCGTCTTCCTCGGGCCAGAACAAAAACCAGAGCAACAGTTGCTTGAGCAAACACACACAAGCACGCACACACACGCTTGCGCGTTCTCTGTATCCGTGTATCTCTCCTCGCTCGCCTTCGCCTCGCCTTCCCGACTTCTCGGAAACCTGTGACGAGAAGCAAAGGTTCACTCGTGTTACTTGCCTTCGCTGCGTCCCTCGACTCGTGTTGACACTGAAGCAACAATAACAAGAACGGAAACAATAACAAACAACAACACAACAATAAAGGGAATGAAAGAGGAAGTGTTTTAAAAAGGAACGTAGCGTATAAAATGACAAAGTGTATGAGTAGCAACATTTCATTGGTGTTTATAGTTTACTTTTTTGTATATAGTTGTGTACGTGTTTACAGGAGCTTCTGATATGCTCATTGTGTGTGTGTGTGTGTGTGTGTGTGTGTGTAGAGAGAGAGAGAGAGAGAGAGAGAGAGAGAGAGAGAGAGAGAGAGAGAGAGAGAGAGAGAGAGAGAGAGAGAGAGAGAGAGAGACAGAGAGAGAGAGAGAGAGAGAGAGAAGGGACGGTCGCTGGATTAAGTCACACACACACACACACACACACACACACACACACACACACACACACACACACAGGACACCGCTTCGATAGCTCAGTCGGTTAAAGCTCTGCGCTGCTAGGCTTCGCTGCCTGACAGATGGAAGTTGGAGCCCCGCTCTGGCCGGGAATTTTCCTCTGACAAGGAATGGTTACTATCCCCCCATGAACAAGGGGGATGGGGGGTGTGGTGTGTGAGGTTCTGGCAGTACCCAGAGATCGACTATAATGAGCTCTTGTCGGAAGGGTACTTGCCGGCGACGAGTCCAGCTCATAATCAGGGCGTGGTGAATTACACACACACACACACACACACACACACACACACACACACACACACACACACACACACACACACACACACACACACACACACACACACACACACACACACACACACACACACACACACACACACACTCACTCACTCACTCACTCCAACACCGTCATGTTAATTTCCTAACGTAGTAAAAAAAGAAAGTATTTGCAAACCTTTTATATATAATTTTTGAGGAACGAAAATAAATGTTAAAAAAAAAAGAGAAATGGCGGGATAGAATAAACACGTGAGAAATCATTGAAGGAAGGGGAAAAGTAACATCTTTCTCCGGCGTGAAGTGTGATTGTTTAAAGTACAGGACAGGTGAAGGCTGGTAGAAACAACTTATTGACCACTTCTACCAATCGTACATCACCTCAACGCTTGCACGCAAAACAAACAATAAAGAAAACACGGATTTAAAAAAAAATGTAAGAAGGTAAAGAGCAGGTAGCAATAGGTAGACATAAGCTTGATTAATGATCACTTCTAATACTTGTCAGTCACCTCAACGCACATCAAAACAAAACATTCAAAACTAACAACAAACAAAACAACTCAAGGGAAAACAGGTAAATAAAGAAAATGCGAGAGGAGTTGAAGCTCAGAAAAGAAGAAAATGGGCTAGAAAAAGGAGCCACTTGTCCGATCTCCAGCTCATTACCTCTTAATAATAACAGTAATCTAGACGCCGCATAACCACGAGTCTTGCAGTGAAAAAAAGGTTACAGTGCCGGTATATCCACTGGAGGCACTGTCCGCGGCCCGCACGACCCGGCACTCCGAGGGGCGGCGCGGCACTGCGGGGCGCGAGGGTTGGCACTGAGGGTCGCCGAGGGGCGGGCCGCGAGAGGCTGAGGCGAGGCGGGAGAGCCGAGGTGAACCACCCTCTTTGCACCACGTCCAGCCAGATACTGAGACTGAGACTGCCACAGTGCCACTGCCTGGCTGGCCCACTGAGCTCACACGCCCTCCTCCTCCTCATCCGTCCTCCTCCTCCCCATACATCCCTCCCTCTCTTCCTCTTCTTCCTTTTCCTGCATATGCTTTTGTGTGTGTGGGTGTGGGTGTGGGCAGGGGTGGGGGGATTAACATTGAAACATTGAAACATTTTATTATCCCTTTATACAATTATGTATTTACAATAATTTTGTAGTGCAGGGAGACCATTTAAAGCTGGGAGCTTTTTGGGCAGTACTGGAAACTTAGGTGCCGGATTTAATCAATAGTGCAATATATATATATATATATATATATATATATATATATATATATATATATATATATATATATATATATATATATATATATATATATATATATATATATATATATATATATATATATATATATATATATATATATATATATATATATATATATATATATATATACATACACATAAAAACATATAATATATGACAAAAGTAAAATAATAATAATAATAATAATAATAATAATAATAATAATAATAATAATAATAATAATAATAATAATAATAATAATAATAATAATAATAATAATAATAATAATAATAATAATAATAATTAACATTGTTGTTATTATAAGGTAATAGTAATGTAAATAATAATTAAAGTGATAATATGAACACAATATCATTAGTACAAAAATTGTAATTGATTTATAAAAATAATATGGTAGTACTGTAAATGATAATGTAAGTAGTAATAGTATTAATACAATAATAATAGTATAAGATAATAATTGATTAAGCTGAGGACACACTCTGACATATGATACATGGACTTAATAATTATAATTGAGAAGAATATGTTTTTTTAAATTGTTTTTTAAAGGAGTGTATTGAATTTAGAGCTTTAATATTATTAGGAATAGAATTCCAGGTTTTAGGTCCTGAATAAGAAAGTGAGTGTTGAAAAAGTGTTAAATTATGGGCAGGTGTACGTAAATTTTCATGAGTACGGGTGATATAAGTATGTTGTGGCTGTAAGGACACGGAGGTTTCACTTTTGATATTTTTATACATGTAAATACCAATTTGTAACTTATTTATGTCAAAAAGTTTGTTTCTTTAAAGAGAGGTTGTGTGTGGGCAAAGTAGTCACTGTTTGTAATAATTCTTATTATTTTCTTTTGAAGTCTAAACAGAGGTAACAGGTGTGTGGGGTAGGTGTTGCACCAGATAGGCGTACAGTAATACAGGTGTGGTAAGACATGTGCGTTATATAACATTTTCAAAACATCAATGGGCATTAATTCTTTAATTTGATATAACAGAGATACTAGCCTGGATAATTTAAGGATTTGGTTTGTTACGTGATGCTTAAAGGTCATGGTATCATCATACGTTATTCCTAATAATGTATGTTTATTAGTTCTGCTTATAATGTCATGGGAAAAAAATAGGGACGGAAGCATTGATGGTGACTAATTAGTAAATAGCATATAAAATGTTTTGTTGAAGTTTACTGTTAATCTATTACTCAGACACCATTTATGAAAGGTTTGTAGGTCAGTGTTTACTGTATGTATCATGTCAGTAGGATTTTCACCAGTAATATTTAAGGTTGAGTCATCTGCGAAAAGGATTGTTTTAAGGTTTGTAAATATGTAAGTAATATCATTTATATATAAGAGAAACAGGATTGGACCCAAAACACTGCCCTGTGGAACACCGTATTGAATAGGTAGAGATGCAGATAGACAAGTGTGGAATTTGGTTGATTGAGTTCTGTGGGATAAGTAATCCTGAAACCAGTCATGAATAATACCTCTAATTCCATAGTAATACAACTTACGTAATAATATATCGTGTCTGACTGTGTCAAAAGTTTTGGTGAAGTCAACAAAGATGCTTAATAATGACTTTATTATCTAAAGTTTTATAGATTTCTTCTGAATAAGTTCTCAAGGCATCGAAAGTGTTTAGACCACGAGGAAAGCCAAACTGACTTGGATTAAGTATGTTTTTAGTTTCAAGAAAATTTGAGGAATTTTTTCATTACTTTTTCAAAGATCATAGAAAAAACATTTAGTAAGGATATTGGTCTATAATTACTTAATTCATCTTTGGGGCCTTTCTTATGGATGGGGACGACAGTTGCATGTTTTAGGAGTTGAGGAAATTTACCATTATTGATAGAATTATTAAAGAGTATGGACAAGGGTATTGCAAGTTGGTTTTTGCTGGTTTTTAATACAGATACTGGAATTTCATGCACATTGCACTTTTTGTTTTTAAGGGAATTAATTACAGTAATTACATCTTGGGGGATAATTATAGGAATTGTCATTGAATGAGGAAAGTCACCTTGAAGAAAGCTGAGAGGGTCTGTGGTGGAAGGTGGTAGACTGTGATCTAGTTTAGGTGCAACATTTGTGTAAAATTCAATAAAAGCTTGTGCAATTTCTAAAGGTTCAGAGAGTTTTTTACCATTACAGATTATGTTATTTGTGGAACTCTTCTTATGGTCATGATTAGAAAGTTGGTGGATTGATCGCCATATTTTACAGGTGTTATCTTTAAAATTAGTGAATTGAGCCATATAGTAAGATTTTTTAGCTTGTCTTATTGTATTATTTAGGATGGTACGGTATTGTTTGTATTGAGCCTCAGTGACAGCACCAATTTTATAGTCCTTAAATATATAATTTTTTGTCCTTATAGAGTTTAGTACTGCCTGTGATATCCAGGGATTGTTTAATCTTTTTTCAGTTATTAATTTAGATTTAAGTGGAAAACAACCACTAAAAGCTTTTTTAATATTGTCTAAGAAAATTTTACAGTTGTCATTGACATCGTGTTCATTAAGGAAAGCTGGACAGGTGAATGAAGGCAGGTGTTTGTTTGTATGTAGGTGTGCATATGAATTACTTTCCTTTAGTTCACACACACACACACACACACACACACACACACACACACACACACACACACACACACACACACACACACACACGGGCCACTTTCCTTCGTAACCTCACCCCCTTCCCTCCCTTCTCTTCCCCCATCATCAATATTACCTCTCCCTTCTTCCCCTCTCTTCTTCCTCTTTTCTTCCCCTTTCTTCTTCCCTTTGGTTTCCTCTTTCCTCCCCTCTCCTTTTCCACCCCTGTCCACATTTTTTTTTTATTATTCCTGTTTTCCATTATCTTCCCCCTTCTCTTTATTTTATTTTCCTCTTCCCCACAATTCCCCTCTTTCTTCTCTTGGCTTATCATATTCTTATTCCCCCTCCTTTTCCGTCTTGTTTCTTATCCCTTCAACTCTTCCTCTCCTTCCCCTTTCCCTCTTTCCACTCGCTTCCTCTCTTTCCCCCCCTTCCTCTTTTCCATCAATTCCCTTCTTTTCAAACTACATTACCTCACCTTTCTTCTTCTTCCCTCTACCCTCCCACCCCTATCCTTCCCTTTACTCTAGTATTTATCCCCTTTCCCTCTTCTCCCCTTTCTTTACCTACCTTTCTGTCCCCTGTCTTTCCCCTTTTCGTTTCTACCCCTTCTTCCTGCCTTCCTCTTCTTCCCACACTAAGTCTCCTTCTTTGCCATTCTCTTTCCCCTCAGCATCCCCTTCCCCTTACCGCTCCCTCTTTTCTTCCCTTGACTTGGCTCCTCCTCCTCCTCAGGGAACTAGACGCCCCTTCCCTGCATTGTCTCAGGTCACCCTTGGACAAGGTGTAATACCTGATCTGTCTCCAGTGCCAGGGTCACGGTGAAGCCTCTGAGCAGCAGCAGTGGTGGATTGGACTGCAGGCAGAGGATCTCTTTATGAGACTGGCTGGAGTTCCAGGGTCCTAGTCAGCTGGACTGTGCCTAACTATTTAGGCCTGCGGTGTAGAGGAGTGTGGCGACCTCTACACTAAAAAGTCTCCCCGGGAACCAGTTGTTGGTGTGAGCTCCCCGTCCCTCCCCTCTATCGACGGTACTCCCATCCCTATTCTGCATAACAGCTGGTTCTTGTTTTCTCCTGAAAAAGATGTCTTCCGTGGGCCATTTGAGGTTGTACCTCCCGGCTTCTAGGGGGAGTTTCTGAGGGTTTTTCTTATACTCAAGGAATATTTCAACTTTTTGGTCTCTCAGGAAGGGCGTCTGATACTCTCTAGAGTTGGTGGAGAACACCTGGTGACAGGTGCCACTGGCGATGCCTCGAAAGGGTCACAGAGTTGGGTTAGACGTTTCGGAAAGTGGGAACGAATTGCTGGTTCCTCTCCTCCCTTGCCAGCTCTGCTCTGAGTGACTACGCCGGCCCCGTTCTATGGGACAAAACTTCGAGGACAATAGCTGAAAAGCGCCGGGTTGGGAAAGTCTCTCTCGTGACCGAGGCTCAGGACAAGCGATTGGTCTTTGAAGCGTTTTCAAGACCCAGTGGGAGGTAACTCCCAATGTTGGAGGCATCTAACACAGCAGTATCTAGTTTTCATGCACAATTTTTATTCAATTCAATTTATGGTCACACTTTAAGTTATTTCGAAAGCGCTTTTAATATTTGCCCAAACTGTTAACTCGCTTAAATTTCTAACAATGCCTTCGAACCTTAAGTGTGACGTCTGTCCCGGACGTTTTGCAGCTCAGTACTTCCAGCTGAGTAAAACTTGCCGCCTCTGCGTTCAAAGATTACAACTTCAGAAACCTGTAACTGAATGGAAAGTCAAACATGATGATCTTGAAAAGAAATTCGAAGCCCTTCAGGAATTTGTTGCAAATGATGTGGCAGTGACTCCACTATCGATGGTGGAGAGGCCCTCCACCGAGACTGTGCCCTCTCCAGACGAATCTCCTGCTTCACGGGAGGACGTGTTACCTGCCTCACAGGTTGACTCCCAGCCTGCCTCACAAGCTAACCCCCAGCCTGCCTCACAGGCTAACCCCCAGTCTGCCTCACAGGCTAACCCCAAGCCTGCCTCACAGGCTAACCCCCAGCCTGCCTCACAGGCTGACTCCCAGCCTGCCTCACAGGCTAACCCCCAGCCTGCCTCACAGGCTAACCCCCAGCCTGCCTCACAGGCCAACCCCCAGCCTGCCTCACAGGCTAACCCCAAGCCTGCCTCACAGGACAACCGCCAGCCTGCCTCACAGGCTGACCCCCAGCCTGCTTCACAGGCAAACCAACAGCCTGCTTCACAGGCTAACTCCCAGCCTGCCTCACAGGACAACTTCCAGCCTGCCCCACTTAACGCTTCTCTTCCTGCTTCACAGGAGGTCGGGTTCCAACCTGTAAGGAATGGAACCAAACCGAAGCTGGCAACCAAGGATTTACTGACCCCCACTACCTTCAATAGGTTCCAGGTGCTGGCAGACACCATGGAGGATGAGTTTGAGAGTCGCCTAATTGGGGACTCCATGGTGCGTGGCCAGCTAGTTGAGTTCTGTGGTCGTTCATCAAACAGCCGCAGAAAACGTTACTGCTATCCATGTGCCAGACTGGACGACATCACCGTAGCGTGCGATGATGTCACGAGAAATGCCGACCGAAACACCCTCTTTGTTATTGACGCGGGGAGAAATGACGTAGAGACAACCCGTTCTGAGGAACTGCTTGAGAAATACCGCCGCGTGATCAAGCAGTATATACGTAGAACGGATGCCAGTAACATCATAATCTCAGGAATCCTCCCGAGGGTCGGTGCCGACTCTAACTTTTACAGTAAGTCCTTCAGCACAAACAACAGACTTCAATCCCTTTGCTCACAAGAAAACGTCCAGTTCGCTAACTTGTGGAACAGTTTTTACTACGATTCAGACTTGTTCCTTGTTGTTGGCATCCACTTAAACCCTGTTGGAGCAGCCCGTTTCGGGAGGCTGCTCTGTGACCAAGTGGCTCTTCGAAAGCCAAAAAACGCGGAGGCGAGAACACCAGCAGCTCCACCGTAAGAGAGCACTCAACCCTCGAAACCCCCGACTCGAATCACATTAAAGCTTGCTATATAAACGCTCGCAGCCTACGTAACAAATTTGAAGACTTAGAAGTCCTCGCAGCTACAAATCATTATCACATCATCGGAGTCACAGAATCTTGGATAGACACTTCAAATAGAGATTTAATTGCGGAATATAGATTACCGAGTTATACCATCTTTAGTCATGAAAGAGAGAACAGACAGGGTGGAGGCGTTATCTTTTATATCCACAACTCTCTCCATCCAGTATCCGTGAAAACAGATATTATAACCAAATTAGACACGGTCTTCATTGAAATTAAAAATAAATCTCGTAAAATAGTAATTGGACTTATCTACAGACCGCCAAGGCAGACTCTTGATATCGATCACGCATTAAGTGAATTATTATTAGAAACAAGTAGCAGTTGCTAGGCAGTAATTGTTGGGGACTTTAACTTGCCAGTGAAAAGATGGGGTGAACCGTTGAACTGTCATACAGGGCTCGACCTGTACACAAATTTACTAGAAAGTGATTTACATCAACACGTTCAAGAACCGACTCGGGAAAATAATATACTTGATCTTATCTTTTCAACGACAGCTGATCTACTTAACGAAGTAAATGTTGGTCCAATTTTTAGTTCTAGCGATCACCGAACAATCACATTCAGCATCAATATGAAAGAAAGTAAAGTAACTCCTAGTAAAGAAAAGGTGCCTGATTATCAGAGAGTGAATTTCGTAAGACTCCGATCAATTTAAATAATTTTGACTGGACTGAAATCTCGGCGGAAACAGATATTGATAAATCTTGGGGGGCCTTCACCACAATATTGAACAAAGCCATAAGCATATGCGTACCCTATCGTAACAGACGTTCAGCTTTTAAGAAGAAATCCAAGTGATAGAATAACGAAATTCAAAATAGCCTATCTCTTAAAAAACGCGTATACAGTAGATACATATCAACTCAAAGTGAGGCTGACAAACTAGAGTTGGGCAGAACTCGCCGCGAAACCAAGAAATTAATAAAACGCAGCAAGAAAATTCTTGAAGAATATATAGCGGAAACGAATAAATCTAATCCTAAATAATTTTTTAGCTATGCAAATAATAAAAAAGTCACTCACTTGTGGTATCGGACCGCTTGCTAATGATAATGGTAACCACACAAACGATAAAAATGAAATGGCTACAATCCTAAATAACTTTTTCGCATCCGTATATACCGACGAAGATTGTTTATCACCTCAACCGCCGGAGGTCAGAAGGACCGAAAATATGTTAAGTGGCGTGCTCATCGTAGAAAGTGACATTTTACGCACAATTGAAAAGATTAAAGTAAGCAAAGCTCCTGGTCCAGACAAAATTACCCCTAGGGTCTTAAAAGAAATTAAACATCAAATTTGTAAACCGCTCTCCATCATATTCAATAAATCTTTAACAGCTGGAAAAGTTCCGTCGGATTGGAAACTAGCAAATGTCACACCAATTTTAAAAAAGGGGGACAAGTCTCATCCAGGAAACTATCGACCAATTAGCCTGACATCTATTGTTTGTAAGTTAATGGAGACTATCATTCCCGACAATATGGTGAAATTCTTCGAAGAAAATAATATAATAAATAATTCGCAACATGGCTTCCGTAGTAAACATTCGTGTTTAACTAACTTAATTGATTTTTGTCATTAAATTTTTTTGGTGTTCGATGAAAGCAGATCAGTAGATATCATATATCTGGATTTTCATAAGGCGTTTGATAAGGTCCCCCACCAACGATTGCTCAGCATACTATTGGCGCACGGTATCTCGGATAACATTCACAATTGGCTTGTGGACTGGCTCTCTGAGCGGAAACAGAGAGTAGTTCTAAACGGTGTTACATCTAACTGGCTCGATGTCAGTAGCGGCGTACCTCAAGGATCAGTGCTTGGCGCCATGCTCTTCTTAATCTATGTTAATGATATCGATGATGGGCTCACTTGCAAAGTATCAAAATTTGCTGATGACACAAAAATTGCTAGTAAAGTAACTGAGACACTCGACGAAGAAGCTTTACAATCAGATCTAGATCGACTTGCACATAGGGCCAATCAATGGCAAATTAAATTTTACGTTGACAAATGTTAAGTGTTGCACATCGGAAAAAAATAACAATCGCGTTCGGTACGTAATGAATGGCCAACAACTTTCTGCAGTAAGTAAAGAAAAGGATCTTGGAATCACTATATCAAGCGTTTTAAAGCTCGGTCATCATTGTTCAGAGGTAGTTAAAACTGCAAACAAATTGGCTGGCCTCATCGGACGAGTCTTTAATAATAAATCGGAAAAAAAGTAATATTAAAACTGTATAATTCGTTGGTTCGACGCCGTCTAGAGTACTGTGTACAGTTTTGGTCTCCGTATTACAGAAAAGACATAGAAAAGTTGGAACGGGTTCAACGAAGAGTAACAAAGATTATTCCTAGGTTGAGAAATTTATCATATGAACAAAAGCTTAAAGAAGTAAATTTATTCAGCCTATCAAAACGAAGAATGCGAGGCGATCTAATAGAAGTGTTTAAAATGTTTAAACGATTCAGTGATATTAATGCGGAAGATTACTTTACAATTGATCGATCAAATATAACAAGAAGAAATCACAATATGAAGATAAGTGGTAAAAGATTCTCGTCGCACGAAGCTAAACACTTCTTCTTCAATCGAGTTGTTGATGTTTGGAACTTTCTACCTTGTGATGTCGTTGATAGTACAACAGTTACGGCCTTCAAGAATAGATTAGACAAGTATTTTGAATCCAACAAGCAACTAAGATATTACTCATTGTCGTAATAACTTTAAGTTCTTTCGAATACTGATGTCCTTGTCCGCTTTTATCGCCCGGTTAGTGATAGCAGTATTGGTAGTTCTTTCCTCTTTCCTACATAATTTCCATGCAGTTTTTCCATGCTGCATGGTTCTTTTTCCTTTCCTGCCAGCTTTGGCTGGAGGGATGGGGGGTGGGGAGGAGCCTTTGCCTTTGCTGTCCTTCATCTTCCACCTTTGATTAGATAGTTAGCGTAGCTTGTCACAAACAGCCTCGTAAGGACCTGCAGGTCTGCTGTTGTTTGTTCTTTCTTTGTGTTACTTTGTGTTCCTCCTCCTCCTCCTCCTCGTCCCATTGAAGCCATTGATCAGTCGCCCATATCACCCAGTATATGAACGCAGGTGAGGCATTATTAATTCACCTTAACGTCCAGGTGCCGCCCCCCCCCCCCCCCCCCCCCCCTTCCGCCTCATCATTGGTTCACCTGCGGGGATTAATAGTATTGGTATTTTTGTGGGTTAGGTGAAGCGACTTGGAGTTTTTTTTACGGATCAATGGGTGAGGGAAGAGTGTTGGGCGTGTTGGTGGTGTTGGTAGTGATGGGGGTAGTGACGATGGTAATGGTGGTGGGAGGGGGACGTGGTGGTGGAGGTGGTGGTGATTGTACTGGTGGTAGTAGTAGTAGTAGTAGTAGTAGTAGTAGTAGTAGTAGTAGTAGTAATATTTGTAGTAGAAGTAGTAGTAGTAGTAGTAGTAATAATATTTGTAGTAGAAGTAGTAGTAGTAGTAGTAGTAGTAGTAATATTTGTAGTAGTAATTGTAGTGGTGGGGAGGTGTTATTATATATGCACTTTCGCTTCCTGGATATTTTTTCGTGTTTTCTCACATTATCTCTCTGTATGTGTTCCTTTCCTTCAGGGTTTCTTTCCACAACTTTTAATTACATTTTATTTTGAGTGCATTTTTGTTGTTCTTCCTTTTACTTTCTTCCTTATTTCCTTACATCATTTCCATGAAATTAATTCTTCCTTCCTTCCTTCCTTCCTATCCTTTCCTTTCTTCGTCTTTCTTTCCTTCGCACCTCTCTTTATAATGTCTTTATATAAATTTTCCCTTCTGTCTTTCCTTTATTCTCTCTGTACAGTGACTTTTTGCTCGTTAGACTGAAATGATTGTTACTTTTTTTTCTTTCCATCTCATCGCCATTTCGTCCTCTGTGCTCCTCTTCTTTTCTTCTCCAATGCCTCATCTCCTCCTCCTTCTCCTTCCATCTAACACCTTAATTTCCTCTTCTTAATTATTCCCTTCATTAGCATCGCCTCGACATCTTGTTCTCCCCTCTTCACCCTTCTCTTTCTTTCTTCCTGTCTTCTTCGTCTTATTTTAGTAATTAATTCCCTTTTCTCCTTTCCTTTCACCTTGTTCCTCTTCCTCTTTCTTCTTTAATCATCCTTTTCTCTGATACTCCTCCTCTCTTTTTCCTTTTCCTT
>NC_066509.1:28677479-28739979 GCF_024679095.1 Eriocheir sinensis | reverse complement strand
CAAGGATTGGCAAGACGCACTGGATGAAGGCCTGGACACACTCGTGGTAGCCCTGGATATTGCTGGAGCCTTTGACAGGGTTTGGCACGCGGGGCTCATTGAGAAGCTTCGCGCTAAAGGTGTCCAGGGTGCCCTACTTATGCTGCTCAAGGATTACCTCCAGGGGAGGACCCTTCAGGTGGTGATCAACGGGCAGACATCAAGGCCTTCACCAGTGCATGCCTCAGTTCCACAGGGTTCCGTGCTTGGCCCAATCCTGTGGAACATATATATCGACGATCTCCTCCGGCAGCTATCGGCAGTGTCAGCCTACGCCGATGACTGCACACTCTCCCGCTCCTACTGCCGCCCCGACAGCCAGCGCGCCGTCGAGGAGATCAACAGGCAGCTCAGCCTGGTGGAGCAGTGGGGAGAGGAGTGGCAGGTCACCCTCGCCCCGGAGAAGACGCAGGCCATGGTCATCTCACGGTCCCCAGACGCCTCTCGAGCAATCTCAGGCCAGCTGCGTCTTGGAGGCAAGAGTCTGCCCCTCCAGGACCACATCAAGGTCCTGGGAGTGACTGTGGACCAAAGCCTGCGCTTCGACCTCCACGTCCGAGCTGTTGCCCGCCAGGCCTCCCTGCGAGTCTCTGCCCTGCGAAGAGTAGCGGGATCCCTCGACCCACGGGGCATCCTCACTCTCTTCAAGGCACAGATACGACCGTATCTGGAGTACGGTGCCCTGTGCTGGATGGCGAGTGCTGCCACCCACATGCAGAGGCTCGACGCAGTGCAGCGACGAGCACTGCGTCTGGTGGAGGCCAGCGACCACCTGGAGGAGGAGTCTGCCACTGTGACATCGCTGGAGCACCGCCGTGATGTCTCAGCACTGGTGGTGTGTCACAAAGCCCAGGTGCAGGGGATTCCCCACCTCAGCAGCTTGAGGCTCCCTCCACGCGCTGCTCAGAGGTTCACCCGGACTACACTCTCCGGCGACCAGCTCGTGGAGGTGCCTCGATCACACTCCAGGCAGCACCAGCGCACTTATACAGCCAGGACCAGACGCCTGTGGAACATGTTCACGGCAGCCACTCCCCAAGTGGAGAACATGAGCACGCAGCAGGTAAAGCTGGCTGCTCACAGGTGGCGTGAGGGACACCCAAGTGCGCTAGTGCTATGAACTATGAATATAAAGTGACAAACTGACATTATTCCATATTGTTTTTACATGTTTTTCTTTATTTTTTTCGTATTTTTGTATTTGTATGATTGTATGTTTCAACATTCGACAATTCAATTTGTCCCATACACAGGCTCTTAGAATAATTATACCGAAAAAGTGTAATTTTGAGCCTCCTTTTTTTGTAAAAATTTGATTAAATAAAGAGAGAGAGAGAGAGAGAGAGAGAGAGAGAGAGAGAGAGAGAGAGAGAGAGAGAGAGAGAGAGAGAGAGAGAGAGAGAGAGAGAGAGAGAGAGAGAGAGAGAGAGAGAGAGAGAGAGTAAAAAAAAGAAAAAGTCCTCCTATTACTACGTGCTACACACAAGAATATTCCCAAGGTAGATATGCATGTTGGGTTGCATGTATAATTATTATTAGCAATATTATTATATGCATTTTTTCACACTTTCTCGTATTTTAGTTATTATCTTCATACTGTTATTTTCTCATTATTATTTTCTTGTATATAATTTCTGAAGTCCTTTATTCACTATTTTATATTTTTTGCGTGTTCAGTGTTGGAAGCGTGATGGTATTCGGTTCTCACGGCGTCCTGTTTCTTCCCATGCTTTTATCACGATTCCCACGCTCTCTCTCTTTCACTTTTCCTCCCTACCTATTTATGCATTTCTTCTCCATACCAACGCCCTCATTCCTCCTCCTCCTCCTCCTCCTCCTACTCCTCCTACGCCTCCTCCTCTTCCTCCTCCTCCTCCTCCTCTTCCTCCTCCTCCTCCTCCTCCTACTTTCGCTTCTTCATCTTCTAAATGTCCTTCCTCCTCCCCTCCTCCTCCTCCTCCTCCTCCTCCTCCTCCTCCTCCTCTTAACACTTCTTTATTGTTTTACCTTTACGTTCCTCTCGGTCTGATGGTCTGCCGGTCTTCCTTTTCTCTTTAATGATCTGTGGTTTGTGTTTGCCTTTGTTTCCCTCTGATTGTCTGTCTCGTTGTAACTCGGTTTTTTTCTTTTTTTAATGTCTGTCTGTCTGTCTGTTTGTCTGTCTGTATCAGTCTACTCCCTTGAGCGAGCACAGGGATTTTTTAGTATAGGCGAGGGGGGGGAGGAGTAATGGGAGTAATGGGAGCAATGGGAGGAGTAATGGGAGAGGACATCTAGCTCATAATATAACCAGGCAGCTTAGAAGTAATTATAGGGGAGTAACAGAGGACGGGCTAAGAATCTTCTATACTAACAGCAGGAGCCTCAGAAACAAGATAGACGTACTAAGGGGTGAAGTTTGTTCAGAAAATTTTGACATAATAGCGATCATTGAGACATGGATAGACACTGCTAATAGAAATTTTAGATCGGAATTTGAAATAACGGGTTATTAGATATTTCACCAAGACAGAAGGGGCAGAAAGGGAGGTGGAGTTGCGCTATACGTTAAAGACTCACTTAAATGTTTAGTTAACAATTCAGTCAAAACTAACATGGATTCAGAATCAGTTTGGGTGGACGTTTACAACGGGAAAGAAAAACTAACTCTAGGAGTTCTGTACAGGCCACCCAACTTTAACAGGCAGGACACGATTATATTACTACAGGAGATTGGCAGGGCGAGTAGGAGTAGAAATGTCTACGTAATGGGGGATTTTAATTATAGGAATATAGACTGGGAAGACCTAGGATTTCCTTGAAGTTATACAAGCTAATTTCCTTAAGCAGGTAGTTACTGAGCCTACCAGAGGAGATAATATATTAGACTTAGTCCTATTATAATAATGGAGTTGGAGGTGGGCGGAGAGTTAGGAAATAGTGACCACAGAACGGCTCGTTTTATCTTAGACTGGGCGGTAACCCGCGAACCAAACACAGTGTTAGTGCCAGATTTTAGAAGAGCAAATTACGATGGGCTTCAAAGACATCTTGATGGGGTAGACTGGGATAATTTAGGGATTCATGAGAGCCAGAACTGCGGATTGGAGAGCCAGGAGAACCACGTAGAAATGTCTTACAATAATCTAGTTAGAGTAATAGTAGAGGGGCAAGGACAGCATATACCACAGCGAACACTTAGAAAAGAAAACAATGACCCTAAATGGATGACTCGTGGACTAAAACACGAGATAGGGTTAAAGAAGGGAATTTATCAGAAAATAAAGAATGGTGAAACACATCTCAGGGGCCGGTACGTCGAACTATCTAGATTAGTTAAGAAAAACACCAGGATAGCAAAAAGGAACTATGAGATCAAAGTAGCAAATGAGGCGAAAAGTAATCCTAAGGGCTTCTTTCAGATGTATAGAAAAAAAACACGGGAGAAAATTGGACCGCTGAAAACAAACACAGGGGAGCTAGTAGAAAATTACGAAAATATGAGCACATTGTTGAACGACTACTTCCTTTCAGTATTCACACAGGAGGATCGAACGACTATTCCGGAAAGGGTTCAGGTGTACGAGGGCGGGGATGGGGATAAATTGAGGGATATAACCATTACCAGGCAAGTAGTTCAGGATGAGATACATAAGCTTAAGAAGAACAAGTCGTCAGGTCCTGACGGGATAATTCCGAGGGTATTAAAGGAATTAGGTGATGTACTCAGTGACCCACTAACCGACATCTTTAAGATGTCGGTAAATACTGGTTATGTGACGAGCCTATGGAAAGTAGCTAATGTGACGCCGATTTTCAAAAAGGGGGACAGATCAGCTGCTTCAAACTATCACCCAATTATCTTAGCATCGGTTATAAGCAAGATACTGGAGTCCACAATAGCCAGGAACATTCGGGAGCATCTAGAGAAACATAGCTTAATTCACGACTCGCAGCATGGGTTCACGTAAGGTAGGTCATGCCTCACCAATCTCTTGTCCTTCTACAATAAAATATTTGAGGCGGTAGACAGAGATTAATATTATGATATAATCTATCTTGATTTTAGTAAAGTTTTTTTGACAAAGTTCCTCACCAACGACTGTTGCTTAAATTACAGGCTCACGGAGTAGAGGGTAAAGTTTTGAACTGGGTCAAGGCGTGGCTTAGCAATAGGAAGCAAAGAGTGCAAATCAATGGTAAAATATCTGACTGGGGATGTGTTACGAGTGGGGTCCCACAAGGTTCGGTATTAGGTCCACTTTTGTTTATTATTTATATCAATGACTTAGATACAGGAATTAGTAGTGATGTCAGTAAGTTTGCAGATGATACCAAGATCGGTAGAGTAATTGAGTCGGATCAGGACGCTATTATTCTCCAGGGTGAACTAAACAGATTGTATGACTGGGCGGATAAATGGCAGATGGAGTTCAATGTAGGGAAATGCATTATTCTGAGTGTAGATAGGAACAACCCCTCACATAACTATTGCTTAAATGACACTCTCATAAGCAGGTCTGGGTGCGAGAGGGATTTAGGGGTCTTAGTGAGCTCTGATCTCCGTCCAAGGGCACAATGCATTCAAGCTAGAAATCGAGCAAATAGGGTACTGGGATTTATTTCAAGGAGCGTAAGCAACAGAAGCGCCGAAGTCTTCCTCAAACTATATTTAGCATTAGTTAGACCTCATCTTGACTATGCGGTTCAGTTCTGGTCACCTTATTATAGAATGGATATCAAAATGTTAGAATCAGTGCAGAGCAGGATGACTAAGATGATTCAGGGGTTGATAAATTTGCCATACGAGGAAAGACTCAAACAGTTAAACTTGCATTCTCTAGAAAGGCGAAGGGTGCGTGGAGACATGATCGAGGTTTATAAATGGATGAAGGGCTTTAATAAGGGGGACATTCATAAGGTTTTGTTGGTAAGAAAACCGGGTAGGACACGAAGTAATGGGTTTAAACTGGATAAATTCAGATTCAACAGGGAGATAGGCAAAAATTGGTTTACAAACAGGGTGGTGGATGAGTGGAATAGGCTTAGCAGTCACGTGGTGAGTGCCAATGCAATTGTCACATTCAAAAATAGATTAGATAAATTCATGGACAGCGATATTAGGTGGGGTTAGATACACGGGAGCTTAGGTTCAGATGAGCTGCCTTGTACAGGCCTACCGGCCACTTGCAGACTCTTATGTTCTTATCCGTACGCACCTTTTTTTATCTATATCGTTATCTATCTATCTATATCTTGCTGAGGAAGAAATTGGTTGTGTAAAAGATAAAGGATTGAATGAGAGAAAGAAAGGTCATTGAAAAAGAGAGAGAGAGAGAGAGAGAGAGAGAGAGAGAGAGAGAGAGAGAGAGAGAGAGAGAGAGAGAGAGAGAGAGAGAGAGAGAGAGAGAGAGAGAGAGAGAGAGAGAGAGAGAGAGAGAGAGAGAGAGTTCCGTCACCCCGACAAGCATCATTACACGCTGATGGGGAAGGTATAATGAGAACACTGATGAAGGTGGTATCTCTCTCTCTCTCTCTCTCTCTCTCTCTCTCTCTCTCTCTCTCTCTCTCTCTCTCTCTCTCTCTCTCTCTCTCTCTCTTTTTTGTTCCTAAAATTACGTTTTTTTGTCTTTTTATGTCTGTGTCTGTCTGTTTGTATGTCTGTCTGTATGTACATATGTATCACTATCTGTTCGTTTATCTTTCTGTCTGTCGGTATATATCTCTCCCTTTCAGTATCTATCTATTTACACACACACACACACACACACACACACACACACATACCACATCATAATGTTGTCTGCAAAAGAAAAAAAATAGTAATCATAATAAAAACACATTACCATCGCAGTTGCATTGTATAAAACATTTCTGCACCAAACTCCCGGCCATTAGCATGATCCCTAAAGCCGTGATCCGGTTCAGCCGTTCAGCCGGACTGCATCGGCCTGAAGACAAACACTATTATTGCTGTTATACGCAATTAAATTTTTCCCGACCATCATAATACACGATTATTAGTATTCATAACGACGTGATTATGTTTTGAAGGCAATTAACAAACACAACCATCCATCCACCGACACACACACACACACACACACACACACACACACACACACACACACACACACACACGTTGGCCTTAAAAGTAGTAAAGTGAAACTGTCAGACTTCAAAACAACATGACTTTAGTCCGTAGAAGGAGAAAACAGGAGGGAAGGAAAGGGATAAAAGGAGGAGGGGAGGCAGCGCGAGAAGGGGAAGGGAGGGGAGGGAGGACGAGAGGAAGGGAGGGAGGGAGATGAAGGGGAGAAGGTAGCAGAGGTAGTGGGAGGAGGAGGAGAAGAGGATAGTAATGGAAGGAAGAGGAGGAGACGGAATAAAAAGAACAAGATGGATTAGAATGGAAAGTTAAATAAAGAACTACTTCACAGAAATTAAGAAATAATAACGAGGATAAGTAAAGATTAGTAAAGAGGGAGAATAAACAGAGGAAGAAGGATCAAAAAGAAAAATAAATAATAAATCAAATATGATAAAAAAATGAGGAAGAGTGTGGACAAAAGAAGGGAAAGAAATGAAAGAGGAGGGAGAAGAAAAAAAAAGTGAGTGCCCAGAATAAGAAAAAGTTGAAAAAAAAACACCGAAAGGGAAACTGAAGAAGGAAGGAAGAATTGGAGGCGAGAAATATAAGATAGATGTGGAAGAGGAGGAGGAGGAGGAGGAGGAGGAGGAGAGGTGAGGGGCCATGGAGGCAACGATGCACACTCTTAGAGTTTGGAAGTGAAGAGAACGAGGAGGCAGTTTGGCACTCTGAGGAAAAGAGAGAGAGAGAGAGAGAGAGAGAGAGAGAGAGAGAGAGAGAGAGAGAGAGAGAGAGAGAGAGAGAGAGAGAGAGAGAGAGAGAGAGAGAGAGAGAGAGAGAGAGAGAGAGAGAGAGAGAGAGAGAGAGAGAGAGAGAGAGAGAGAGAGAGAGAGAGAGAGAGAGAGAGAGCAGTGCCACCCTGAACGTTCACTCACATCGGCAGCAAGATGCATTGTTTGGCACCGCGGAGAATGCCACTCACGTCCTCCTCCTCCTTCTCCCCCTCTGTCTCCTCCTCCTCCTCCTCCTCCTCCTCTTTCTCCCACTCCTCCTCCTTCTCCTCCTCCTCCTTTCTTGAAGACAACATCATTTCCGATGCTCAGCACGGTTTCAGGAATAAGTGCTCATGCTTAACCAACTTAATAGACTTGGCTTCCAAGGTATGTATAAAAACTGGGATAATCATTAGTGATACAACATTTTTGCAACTCCATAGTCCTGTATCATTTTCTCATGAGGTTCCCCTAGAAAACATTGAAAATCAATGTTTTTTTTTTTTTTTTTTGTATACGATCAAAAAAGGTCACCCATGACTAACTTTGAAATTTTCATATTTTGTTGCATTTGGGCGGATTTCCAAAAATTAGAACCCTCTTTGAATAATACTAAAAAAAAAAATGAAAAACATCCAAAATGTTTAATTCATAGCTGGTACAAGAACTGTATTCTGCATTCTGGAACAATTTAAAGAAGGTAAGTCATATAAAGTGAAATTAGTCAATAGTCAAACTGCGTCAAGTCATGAGAGAGAATGACACGCAGTGGCAGGCTGGCTTTGTTCTTGCACGTGGCAGGTTGGCTTTGTTCTTGCACGTGGCAGGTTGGCTTTGTTCTTGCACGTGGCAGGTTGGCTTTGTTCTTGCACGTGGCAGGTTGGCTTTGTTCTTGCACGTGGCAGGTTGGCTTTGTTCTTGCACGTGACAGGTTGGCTTTGTTCTTGCACGTGGCAGGTTGGCTTTGTTCTTGCACGTGACAGGTTGGCTTTGTTCTTGCACGTGACAGGTAGCAGGTTGGCTTTGTTCTTGCACGTGGCAGGTTGGCTTTGTTCTTGCACGTGACAGGTTGGCTTTGTTCTTGCACGTGGCAGGTTGGCTTTGTTCTTGCACGTGGCAGGTTGGCTTTGTTCTTGCACGT
Source organism: Eriocheir sinensis (assembly GCF_024679095.1). NCBI lineage: Eukaryota > Metazoa > Arthropoda > Malacostraca > Decapoda > Varunidae > Eriocheir > Eriocheir sinensis. Next base: position 28,731,956 of record NC_066509.1, on the reverse strand, counting down.
GACAGGTTGGCTTTGTTCTTGCACGTGGCAGGTTGGCTTTGTTCTTGCACGTGACAGGTTGGCTTTGTTCTTGCACGTGACAGGTTGGCTTTGTTCTTGCACGTGGCAGGTTGGCTTTGTTCTTGCACGTGACAGGTTGGCTTTGTTCTTGCACGTGGCAGGTTGGCTTTGTTCTTGCACGTGTCAGGTTGGCTTTGTTCTGCACGTGACAGGTTGGCTTTGTTCTTGCACGTGGCAGGTTGGCTTTGTTCTTGCACGTGACAGGTTGGCTTTGTTCTTGCACGTGGCAGGTTGGCTTTGTTCTTGCACGTGGCAGGTTGGCTTTGTTCTTGCACGTGGCAGGTTGGCTTTGTTCTTGCACGTGACAGGTTGGCTTTGTTCTTGCACGTGGCAGGTTGGCTTTGTTCTTGCACGTGGCAGGTTGGCTTTGTTCTTGCACGTGGCAGGTTGGCCTTGTTCTTGCACGTGGCAGGTTGGCTTTGTTCTTGCACGTGGCAGGTTGGCTTTGTTCTTGCACGTGGCAGGTTGGCTTTGTTCTTGCACGTGACAGGTTGGCTTTGTTCTTGCATGTGACATGTTGGCTTTGTTCTTGTATGTGACAGGTTGGCTTTGTTCTTGCACGTGACAGGTTGGCTTTGTTCTTGCACGTGACAGGTTGGCTTTGTTCTTGCACGTGGCAGGTTTGCTTTGTTCTCGTATGTGGCAGGTTGGCTTTGTTCTTGCATGTGGCAGGTTGGCTTTGTTCTTGCACGTGGCAGGTTGGCTTTGTTCTTGCACGTGGCAGGTTGGTTTTGTTCTTGCACGTGGCAGGTTTGCTTTGTTCTCGTATGTGGCAGGTTGGCTTTGTTCTTGCATGTGGCAGGTTGGCTTTGTTCTTGCACGTGGCAGGTTTGCTTTGTTCTCGTATGTGGCAGGTTGGCTTTGTTCTTGCACGTGGCAGGTTGGCTTTGTTCTTGCACGTGGCAGGTTGGCTTTGTTCTTGCACGTGGCAGGTTGGTTTTGTTCTTGCACGTGGCAGGTTGGCTTTGTTCTGCACGGCAGGTTGGCTTTGTTCTTGCACGGCAGGTTGGCTTTGTTCTTGCACGTGGCAGGTTGGCTTTGTTCTTGCACGGCAGGTTTGCTTTGTTCTCGTATGTGGCAGGTTGGCTTTGTTCTGCACGTGGCAGGTTGGCTTTGTTCTTGCACGTGGCAGGTTGGCTTTGTTCTTGCACGTGCCAGGTTGGTTTTGTTGCACGTGGCAGGTTGGCTTTGTTCTTGCACGTGGCAGGTTGGCTTTGTTCTTGCACGTGGCAGGTTGGCTTTGTTCTTGCACGTGGCAGGTTGGCTTTGTTCTTGCATGTGGCAGGTTGGCTTTGTTCTTGCATGTGGCAGGTTGGCTTTGTTCTTGCACGTGGCAGGTTGGCTTTGTTCTTGCACGTGGCAGGCTGGCTTTGTTCTTGCACGTGGCAGGTTGGCTTTGTTCTTGCACGTGGCAGGCTGGCTTTGTTCTTGCACGTGGCAGGTAGTTCTTGCATGACCTTAATTGCTCGCTCACAGCATTGATTGCTTCTGCTGATGCTTGGTTTTGATGGCTCTTGTTTTCAGTGATTTGTCAAGCATTTCAAAGTAGTCTTGTAGGGTTGTAACGCTTGTGATGGCTCTTCATAATATTCAGGTCTATACATTTGGTCACTAAACCAGTGGTCCGCCTAGTCATATGAGATGAACTGGCAGACCATCTGCAATCTTGTTCTCACTTGTGGCATGAGGGAATATGCAAGAAGGGATAAGATTGCTCGCGAATTCCATCTGGCATTGCAGATGTTCGGAATTTTCTGGAACTTGATGAAACGAAAGTCTCCGTTTTCATGAAAAAAACTGAAGCACGGGTTAAGTGAAACAGAAACTACGTATCATCTCTCCAGCCAGCTTAATCTTCAATGACACGAGTTCCATTCTCGAAGGACTCTTGGAGTTCTTCATAATTTGTCATATCCCAAGTGATGTTATATATCTAGAGTTTCAAAAAGCCTTTGACAAAGTACCACACGAAAGAATCCTCAAGAAACATTTTGACTGCGTGGATAAAAGACTGGCTTACTGGAAGAAAACAACGAGTTGTACTTAACGGACAGACCTCCGAGTGGCTCCCGGTCACAAGTGGAGTGCCACAGGGGTCAGTGCTGAGACCCATACTCTTCATTAGATATCAACGACCTTGAACTAGGATTAAAATCCACTCTTTAAAAATTTGCCGACGACACAAAGGTGGGTGGAAAGGCCCTCTCGACAGATGACTGCGAAATTATCCAGAGAGACCTGGACCAGATCACCCAGTGATCAGGAAAATGGCAGATGTCCTTCAACACTACCAAATGTAAAGTAATGCTTATTGGATCCGGTAATAGCAACCACACATACTGCATTGGTGGCGAACCACTACAGGTAGTGCAAGAGGAAAGAGACCTCGGGGTCACAATCAGCAGTGACTTGAAACAAACAAAAAAAAAAAACACTGCAAGTCCGCCTGTAAGAAAGCCAATACAATGCTTCTCCCCTTCCTCCTCCTCCGCCTCTGCCCCCTCCTCCACATCCTCAACATCCTCCTCCTCTACTCCCCCACAGTCAACCCCTTCCGCCTCTTCCTCATCTTCCCTTGGCTCCCCCTTGTCCCTCTCCTCTACCAGCCCTCCTAACGCCTCCACGTCCAGTCGCCACCACACTCCCACTCCTGACTACTCATCCATTAGACGCCACAAGACCATTCTTCCTGCTGTGGTCTGCGTAGATCAGACACAGTTTCGGGGCACAGACAAGCTGAAAACATCTGTTAGACTTGTAGGGGACTCGCTGGTTAGAGGTCAATTAACGGAATTCTGCGGCAGGAATACAGAGACGCGGAGGCGTTATTGTATTCCGGGAGCCAAATTGGACGACATTACTTCAGCTGTCGATGCTGTCACGGAACTCGCGAAGGAAGACACAGTTTATTTGATTCACGCGGGGACAAATGACGTTCAGTCTACTCAAACTCAGGCCCTACTATCAAAATACCGTCAGGTCATTCGGCGTTACAAGACCAAGTCCCCTCACGTCATTGTCTCTGGAATGCTACCCAGAATCAGCGCTTACGCCGGCTTCAACAGCAAAGCGAGCAACATCAATACTAGTCTGAAGGAAATTTGTGACGACGAAGGCGTGGCGTTTACAAACGCCTGGCACCACTTCTTTGAGCGCCCAGACTTGTTTTGGAACGATGGACTACACCTGAATGAGGTTGGATCGGCGCGTTTCGGGAGGCTACTGGACGAGGCAGTGGAAAGCTTTTCGAAAAGCCTTTCAAAAAACGGCGGGCGAGGACGGGGCAAAGGCAGCCCTTGATCAACCAACCCGTAGCGTCAGTGCGACTCACAAGAAACTGTGTAACTAACCACGCCTCCGACAAGCGAACTGGTACAACTCGTCACGGCCACATTTCTATCATGTACACAAATGCACGTAGTTTAATACCTAAAAAGGACGAAATTAGGGCGTATATTGCAACAGAGAAACCAGATGTGGTAGCCATCACAGAGACTTGGGCCAACTCTACCCATCTAGAATCCGAAATGTCATTCCCTGGGTACGAAAGCTTCCACAAAAGTCGAAAGCACAAGAAAGGAGGAGGAGTAGTTTGCTACGTAAAAAGTACACTCCCTGCCATAAAAATAGACAAACAGGACGCAGAGAAATACATGTGGAAATAACCGCAAATAACAAGAAACTAACACTTGCAACCGTATACAGGTCTCCGAAACAACAGGCAGCTGATGACACTGCCCTCTACGAAGAGATTCACTCTCTAACACAAAGCAAGGAAGCAATTATAATTGGGGACTTTAATTGCATTAACATTGATGGGGACTGATGACTGGAGATCAAGAGGGTAACAGGCTTTTAGAAATGGTGGAGGATTCGTTCCTCACTCAAGTTGTAACTCAACTAACAAGAGAAAACAATCTGCTGGATCTGGTATTAGTAAGCGACCCCGACCTCATTCGCGACTGTGTAGTTGGTGAGAAACTTAATGGGTGCGATCTCCACTTAATCCGTTTTAATGTCAACATATGTCACAAACTCGTAGATAATCCGTCAGTGATACCAGATTACAAAAAAGGAAATTTCAACTTAGCCCGTGCACTGCTTCCCCCTACGACCTGGGACCAACTTGGCATCACCGACAATACAATCGACAACGCGTGGAACGTCTTCAAAGATAAGCTGTTGCAAGTAGAGAAGGCTACAGTGCCTACGAAATCCAGGCGAGTAAATGGGGCCGTAGATCCACCGTGGATGACCAGAGAAATAAAAAGGGCAGTAAACCTAAAAAAAAGGAATTATAATTTGATGAAAGAGAGTGCTACGGCCGAAGCCAGCACACAGTACCACAACAGCCTCAGAGCTTGTCGCAGCCTTATTCGGAGTAGCAAACGCAACTATGAAAAGCAAATAGCGCGCGAAATCAAAACTAACTCCAAGAAATTCTTCACGTACATAAGATCGAAAAAGAAAAGAAAATCCAATATTGGTCCCCTGACAGACGAGACTGGATCTGTAACTCAGGACAGTAAACAGATGGCCAGAATCCTCAACATTAACTTCGCATCCGTATTCACAGTCGAGGACATCGAAACCATTCCCGAGAGCCCTGACCCGCCGAGTGAGATCACGCCCCTGGAAATTGACTCAATATGCGACCAAGAAGTAAAAAAGTACTTGGACAAACTCGACACGAACAAGTCAACGGGACCCGACAGTTTGTCCCCGCGGCTATTAAAAGAGCTTAAACAATAAATACTTCAACCACTCACTAACATATTCAACCGGTCAGTTCAACTAAACAAGGTCCCGGAAGACTGGAAGATGGCGAACGTAACACCGATTTTCAAAAAAGGAGACAAAAGCGTTGCATTAAACTACAGGCCCATAAGTTTGACATCAGTGGCAGGAAAAATACTCGAAAAGATTATTAGAGATAAACTTGTTAAGTTTCTAGAAAACAATAATATAATCTCCGACACCAAGCATGGCTTCAGAGACAAGCGCTCCTGCCTAACGAATTTATTAGACTTCTTCCAAGGTATATATAAGAACTGGGATGCCCACATTCCCAGTGATGTTATATACCTGGACTTTCAGAAAGCCTTCGACAAAGTACCGCACGAGCGACTCCTTAAGAAACTGCACTCGGCGGGCATCGGAGCCAATCTGATCGCATGGATAAGAGATTGGCTCACCGACAGAAAACAACGAGTACTACTCAACGGACAGCCTTCCGATTGGCTACCAGTCACTAGTGGAGTGCCTCAGGGGTCAGTGGTGGGACCCATCCTCTTTATCATATATATCAATGACCTGGAATCAGGACTGAAATCCACAATATCGAAATTTGCAGATGACACCAAGGTGGGTGGAGATGCCCTCACAAAGACCGACTGCGAAATCATTCAGAAAGACCTCAATCACATTATCGAATGGTCGGAAAAATGGCAAATGTCTTTTAATGTTGACAAATGCAAAGTCATGCACATTGGGTCCCAAAATAGTAACCACACATACATCATGAATGGGAGACCTCTGTAAGCGATGCAGTAGGAAAAGGATCTTGGAGTCACTATCAGCAGTGACCTGAAACACGCGAATCACTGTTAAAAAGCATACAACAAGGCCAACACTATGCTCGGGTTCATAGCGAGGAACTTCGAGTGTAAAACACCAGACGTGATGCTATCCTTGTATAATTCCATGGTAAGACCGCACCTCGAGTATGCAGTGCAGTTCTGGTCTCCCAATTACAGAAAGGACATTGCTTTACTGGAAAGGATTCAACGACGCGCCACAAAGATGATTCCAACCTTCAGGGCTCAACCGTACGAGGAACGACTTAAGCGGCTCAATCTCTTTACATTGGAGAAAAGACGCCTACGAGGGGAAATGATTCAAGTCTTCAAGTATCTAAAAAAGTTCAATAACGTCGATTACTCCAAATTCTTTGAACTGCAAACCAACTCAAGAACTAGAAATAACGGTTTACCCATTCAGTCGAGTCGATGTAACACAGACATTGGAAAGAGTTTCTTTTCAAACCGAGTCATCCGCCACTGGAACAATCTTCCCTCAGAAGTAGTAAATGCGAATACCATCAACTCCTTCAAATATAGAATCGACCGTCATTTCGCTGCGTCGGGAGTAAACTGAATAACGAGGGGCTTCCATCTGCTCCTCAATATCGAAGTGCTTTCATCTGCTCACCAAACCCCAAGTGGCGGTCGAGGAGATTAAATCACCCAAGCGGGCGACCTCGTAATGAGCCAATAGGCTTTCTGTTGCCTGCATTTCCATGTTTCCATGTTTCCATGTTTCCCTTCTGCTCCTTCGTACTGTCAATCCGGTGACGGACACGTTATATTTGTCTACACACACACACACACACACACAATGTATTTGGAGGAAGATCATGTGTGTGTGTGTGTGTGTGTGTGTGTGTGTGTGTGTGTGTGTGTGTGTGTGTGTGTGTACGTATGGTTGTGTTTGTGTGTGTGTGTGTGTGTGTGTGTGTGTGTGTGTGTGTGTGTGTGTGTGTGTGTGTGTGTGTGTGTGTGTGTGTGTGTGTGTGTGTGTGTGTGTGTGTGTGTGTGTGTGTGTGTGTGTGTGTGTGTGTGTGTGTGTGTGTGTGTGTGTGTGTGTGTGTGTGTGTGTGTGTGTGTGTGTGTGTGTGTGTGTGTGTGTGTGTGTGTGTGTGTGCTGTTTTCTTCTTTTTAGATGCTTTCTTTATTCTTATTAGGCACTTGTTTTTTTTATTTATTTGATAGTATTAATTCCAGTAGATGTTGTAATCTTAGTAGTTGTTTCAGTAGTAGTAGTGGTAGTAGCAGTAGTGGCAGTAGTGGTAGTAGTAGTAGTAGTAGTCGTTGAATTTGTTGTTTTTATTGTTGTCTTTTTTTGGTAGTACCAGTACTAATGGCAGTTTTTTTTTAAGATTAATATCATTCTCGTTATTTTTTATTTGTATTACTTATAATATTCCTATTTTTCATCATTATTGTCATAGTTGTTTTATAAGTAGTCATTATTTTCATTATTATTATTGCTATTATAATTTTGTTATTATTATTATTGCTTTTGGTATTATTATTATGGTTATCTTTACTTATCGTATTATACTCACTACACCTTTCTTACAGAAGATGGATTGTTGATGGCGATGATGATAAGGACCGCGGCGGACGTAACGACAAGATGATGATGATGGCGGGGTAAGTAAGTGTTATTTTTTAATGTTTGACTTAAAATTCTTAATATATTTATATGTTTAACGGGATTCTAGTTTCTTTTTCGTGGTTTCCCCCCCCCCCCTCTCTCTCTCTCTCTCTCTCTCTCTCTCTCTCTCTCTCTCTCTCTCTCTCTCTCTCTCTCTCTCTCTCTCTCTCTCTCTCTCTCTCTCTCTCTCTCTCTCTCTCTCTCTCTCTCTCTCTCTCTCTCTCTCTCTCTCTCTCTCTCTCTCTCTCTCTCTCTCTCTCTCTCTCTCTCTCTCTCTCTCTCTCTCTCTCTCTCTCTCTCTCTCTCTCTCTCTCTCTCTCACACACACACACACACACACACACACACACACACACACACACACACACACACAATGACTGCAGTGATTTATTGTATTTTTTCTGCTCCTTGAAGACTTAACGTTTCTTGGCCACTTAATTCAGGAACTTGTCTCATTTTCTTGTTTGTTTTGTTCTTCCGTGATATTTTTTCCTCGCACATAACGAGTGTTTTCTTCACTTCCATGTTTTTAATCCTCGTTCCTGTCTTCCTCCTTGTCGTCGTCATTATTCTCCTCTGATCTTTCCTTCATTGTCTGTTTGTTCGTGTCTTTATTACGTTGATTGTCTTCCTGTGCATTTTATATCAGTGTAAAACCTCTTATGGAAACACATTTATACTATCTATCTATTTGTCTTTTCTTATTTCTGCTTATCTATCTTTCTATCTATTTATATTGCGCTTCTCGTCTAATCTGCTCCTTTATCACACCACTGCAGACATCCCTCCCTCTCTTCATCCCCTAATCCTCCCCTTTCTTACCTGTTCACGTGTTCTCTCTCCCTCCTACTCACTCCCTTAACACCCCTCCCCCCTCCTCCTGTCATCTCCATGCCCTCATCACCTCCTTCTCTTTAGTCTCCTCTCCTCTCATCCCCAACACCGCCTCTCCTTATCGCTCTCGTGCCTTCCTCAGAACTATTTCATCTCCTTATCGCCCCTCCTCCCACCCCTTAATTTTCTTTCCTACTTTCCTCAAACATTTTTTTATGACCCTTTTAACTCTTCCTCTCTCCCTCTCTCATTTATCCTGTCGTTCGCTCTCCCATATTACTTTTTTACCCTTCCCATGTCTCTCTTTCCTCCCTTGTTCCTCTTCTCTCCTGTCTCCTCTGTCCTCCTTTTCTACTCTTTCCTCTTGTCCGTGTCTTCCTCCCCACGTTCCCTACTCTGTATCCCCAACCTCTTCTTTCCTCATTCATCCTCTCTCTCTTCCTCATTACTTTTCAGAGGATGATCAACACATTGGTCTCAGCCATGATAGGCAAAGAAGTCTACGCATATTTAGATGATTTAATCATCTGTAGCAAGGATGGCGACAGTCACCTAGCTAAATTAGAACCAGAACTGCTTGTAATAACCCGACGCCGGCGACAAGACATGTCAGGCCTCATCTGTCGATTCTTTAGTCAAAGTGGTCGATTATCCCGAGCTTAAGGGCCCGCTTCTGAAGTTTTTACATCAGTATCGTGATGTCATTGCCCTGCCCGGTGAGCCTTCAGGTGCGACTGATACGACAGAGCACAAGATTAGGGTTAAACCCGACACCAAACCGGTGTACATTCCCGCATACAGACTTCCACACAGTCAAAGGCAGGTTGTAGATGAACAGGTTAAAGATATGTTGGACCGGGGTGTTATTCAGCATTCCGGATCTCCGTGGAACTCACCCTTGTTCCTAATCCCTAAAAAGGACGGAAGTTTCAGGCCTGTCATCGATTTTAGGAAAGTAAATGAGGTGACTGAGGATGATAGGTACCCTCTGCCCGTTTTAGGTGACTTGTTAATGTCCCTGGGGCAAGGGAATACTATTTTCAGTAGTCTTGACCTTTTAAGTGGGTACTGGCAGGTGCCTATGGCAGCTGAATCCAGAGAGATTACAGCCTTCAGTACCCCTAGCGGTCATTTTGAATGGTTAAGGATGCCATTCGGCCTCAAAACCGCACCCATTACTTTTCAGAGGATGATCAACACATTGTTCTCAGACATGATAGGCAAAGAAGTCTACGCATATTTAGATGATTTAATCATCTGTAGCAAGGATGGCGACAGTCACCTAGCTAAATTAGAAGCAGTTCTGCTTAAACTTAGAGACGCTGGCCTTAAGGCCAAGCTGACTAAATGTGAATTTTTAAAGCCAAAAATCACCTTTTTAGGCCAGACTTATGATGGAGATGGAATCCACACGATGGACGATAAAATATCGGCAATAAAAAAATAAAAAATTCCGCAACCCGAAACCGTCGAAAACGTTCGTTCTTTCCTTGGGTTGTCCGGCTACTAAAGGCTTTTCATACAAGGTTTTGCCAAAATCGCTTCACCTCTAACGCAGCTTTTAAAGAAAGAGGCACCTTTTCATTGGAATGCCCCACAACACAAGAGTTTTACAGACTTGAAGGCACCGTTAGTCCCGGACTACAACGTCCCTTTTACACTTTATACAGATGCCTCAGCCCTAGGTCTTGGTGCTGTTTTGATGCAACCGGACCCTTGCGGTAAAAATCGCGCTATTGCGTACGCAATTCTTACTTTAAACCAGGCTGAGTCGAACCATTCAGTGACGCATCAGTAAACCCTAGCGGTTGTTTGGGCTCTTAAACATTTCAGGGATATTATCCTTGGCTATCCTATCACTGTCTTTACAGACCATACGCCAGTCACCGAGCTTTTTAAGGGTAGAAACCTCACCGGTCGACTCGCACGGTGGTACCTGACCATCCAGGAGTTTGGGCCAACCTTTTAGTATTTACCTGGCCGCGCGAATGTCGTCGCGGATTCACTGTCTAGAAACGTACCTGTTGGCTCAGTGGCAGAAACGCCGACTAAAATTCAAAATTTCACTCTAAAGGATTTAGCAGCAGCCCAACGTCGACATGACGTTTGGGTTAAAGTAATATACGCTCTGGAGTCGGGTGATGAAATATGTCTCCCGCCACTACCTGTGTCTTTTTCACAATTTTTCTTGTCACAGGACGACGTCTTGTGCAGCTACTGGCCCCGCAAAAAGGGGTCTGTCGCCCAGTTTGTGATACCGGAGTGTTATGTACCGGCGGTGCTGAACTTAATTCATGACGCGGTCATTGCTGGTCACCCGGGGAGGGAACGCACATTAACAGTGGCCCGAGCGGTCTATTTTTGGCCAACTATGCGTGTAGATATTGACGCGCATGTGGCTAAGTGTGTCAAGTGTGCCCAACATAAAGGGACGGTGCCTAGGCTTGCGCCGATCCTCGAATACCCGCCATCTGACCGGCCGTGGGATGTAGTTTCTATTGACTTGCTACAGCTTCCTGCCAGCCACCAGGGCTTTAGGTACTTCTTGGTTTGTGTAGCTCACTTGTCGCGATACGTTGTGTTAGCCCCGGTGAAATAGGAAGATTTTAGATGTCTTGCGCCCGGTCGTTGGCGGACTTCAGCATACCTGGGAGGACTGGCTAGCACATGTTGCAGCAATCATAAACAGCCGTGTTTGTGAGTCAACGGAACAATCTCCCCACTACATAATTTTGGGGGTTGAGAAGAGACTCCCATATGGCCTGCTTAGTAGTTCTCATTCACCTGTATATAATGTAGATGATTATTCTAAGGTTCAACTCAAACTTTTCACAGATATTCATAGAAACGTCAGAGAGAGACTACTGGCTACATCTGAGGCTATGTGCTAGCAGCAACCTGTTTCCTTGAAAGTGGGTGACTTTGTTATGCTCCGAGTCCCAGAGAGACATTCGAAGTTGTCCCTTAAATTCGTGGGCCCACACCGGATAGTTAGACAACTAGGTGGTCACAAATTTCAGCTTTATGACCTCATTTTTAATTCATATGAAACTGTGCATAGTGATCGCCCCAAAAAGACAGACGCCCAGCCTGAGGTCCTTGATTCGACTTTAGTTGAACCGGCGAGAACCGCCTGTTTGCCTCAGCCTGACGATGCTTTGTCTATCTTTCCAACACACGACTATAACCTGCGTCCTCGTAATGACTAATTTATGTTTGGTTCCTGAGCTTTTGCCAACATTTTTTTTCATGCGAGAGGGGAGTGCTTGAGTAATATACTTCACACTCTTACTCACTATTTTCTTTTTCTTGCTGAGTTGATGCAGGGCAATCAGTCTCCTTAGTTGTTTGGGACCGTAATAATCGAGGGTGTAGACTACCATAGGGATAGGTACTTTTTAACCTTGAACCTCATGTGCTTCTGCTTGAAACAGACATTTTTCTCTGCAAAGACAGACTTAACTACACTTGAGCAGATGCTGTCCATAACTTTTATTGTAACCAGCATGTGAATATCATGTGAATGTAATGTATATATTATAATGTACATTTGAGTGTGTGACTGTGCGTGTCTAAGCACAGGCTCAGTGCCTTTGCCAGGATGTTTATGTTACCCGTTTTTACGTTTCTTTTTTTTTTTACTCTTTAAGGTAGTTGGTGTTAAGTGTTAAGTTTAAGGCGCGAACTGTTATTCACTCGTCACAGGGCCGGTGTTACCGTGGCCTGCTTCACAAGTTGATTGTAGTAGGTGAGATAGCACAATAGCCTTTTAGTTAAGTGATGTGTGGCCGAGCGGTAGCCGTTATAAGTTCACTTTAGTTCACTTTCGTTCTCTCCCTCTCAAGGTTATTAAATGGTTTTAATGTATTTTAACTATATTAACAGTATTACAGAAAAGTTTACAGTTTACGTGAGCGAGTCGCACGCACACCCCAAACAGTGATCTGCTCGGCCCGCAGCCCACTGTCTTCTCTCACCACAGGCGCGGGGCGGCGGAGCACCGCTCGCCTGCCCGTCACCCGTCTTCTCCTCCCGTCTTCGCGTTGTTCGCTCGTTTTATTTGCTTGTAGTTCGTCCGGAAGGGTGTGGGTTCCGGTTGATGGCGGCTGAAGAAAGCCATCATTTGCTGATCCTAGTGTTAGTTCATCACAGCTTCCCACTGCCAAAAGCACGACGTGTTGTTAAACATCCTGTTGTGCGACACCGACCGGGTGTCGACACACGTACAGTCATACATTCACATGTACATTATAATATACACATTACAACGCTCGGTTCCCTAAAAGTCGCGACCTCGCGGCTCACCCCACCTTTACAAATTTCTGTACCCACCCATGTTACAGTCGCCCAAAGTGTACCAGCTAAGCGTGGTCTTGTTACAGTTGCTTTAAAGATTATCACAGAAGTCAGAGCCCGCCTAACGATACAACATAGGGAAATGTCAATGATAATAATCATGGAAGTAACAAGAAATGGGTAATGTACATACAGGTTGAGGTAAATAGGGCTAGAGTCGTGGACGTGGAAGTTGAATACTATTCCGAGAAAACAAGATAATAGCTCGAAGAATTATTTACACGATACATCCTAGAAAAAATAAATTGACTAATCTGTCATTGGGATACATGGTAATGGAGCTATTTGGAATAGTAAAAAGAAAAAGGAACAATCCTTGAAGAAGATCTGCGTCAAACTGAACCTTCGAGTCACACCTGGACACAAAACTGTCGCAGAGAAACACTCATCCGTTGCGTGACAATTAATTGCCAGTGCCGTTACCCTCGGCACGCCATCGAGACGGGTGGGGTTTACAACAATAGATAAGGTTGTGTGAAAAGAGGTAACGTTATCCGTAGAGTCTCCTAATAGTTACAATGTGATAAGGACAAGTCTGGAGAACCTTAAAAGCATCGGCAGTCAGCACCACTAACTCCTAATACTCCGTTTTTCAGGTACTATAAAAGAAAATCCTTTCACCAAGTTGTGAAATCACTGTTGTAACAAATCTCACTGAAATATATAATTCCAGCATAATTGATTAAAGTAATTCCAGCATTAATAAACATCAAATGAAAAAGACAAATTTCCACCTATCCTCCGATCGTAACGAATGTGGATGACTGACATCTGTGACGCCAAAAATAACTCCCGTAACGGGTAACAGTGGTATGTCAAGCAAAGGGGTAAGCAAGACTTGTCTGCTTACTTCCAAAGCTTACAGGTATTCTCATGCTGGTTACACTAAAAGTTAGGGACAGCACCTGCTCAAGTTTAGTTAAGTCTGTCTTTGCAGAGAAAAATATCTGTTTCAAGCAGAAGCACATGAGGTTCAAGATTAAAAAGTACCTATCCCAACGTTAGTCTTCACCCTCGGTTATTACGGCTCCAATTAAAATAAGAAGACTAACTGCCTTACATCAACTCAGCAATAAAAGAAAATAGTGGGTTAGAGTGAAAAGTATTACTCAAGCACTCCCCTTCTCGCATAAAAAAGATGCAGGCATAAGCTCAGGAACCAAACATAAATTAGTAAATGCGAGGATGCAGGTTATAGTCATGTGGTGGAAAGATACACAAAGCAGCGTCAGGCTGAACCTCAAGCCGGCACTAGTCTTTGGAGATGATCACTATGCACATTCTGTCTATTAAAAAAAAAAGATCGTAAAGCTCAAATTTCCGTCCACCTATTTATCTGACTATTTCTGCCTAAACCACGGGTAAAAGAACACACCAAGGATTTTTCTTTTTCTTTTATTGCCGCTGGTGACACCCAAAAAGGTTTAGGTCAGAGGGTCGGAGGCCCCCCTCCCCGACGAACGTGCCGACGGCAAAAGAAGCTTCAAAAAGGACTCAAAATTACTTTAAGTGCCATAAAAGTTGGCTGATAAAACCGTGTAGGTTGCCAGTGGGGCTGTAGTCAAGGAATACTGCACTCCTTCGAAGAAGAACTTTAAGGACAATCATGTACACAAAGAACTCTAGTAATAATTTAGCATTAACTACAGAAATGGTTTCTCCATCTGTCCAGTTTCCTTGTTGAAAACACGAGATCAAATCAGTAGATAGCCTATAGGCGTCCACTGGCCTGTTAAAAAGGCCACTCGTTTGCACAGTGTCCACAGCAAAATTTACACCCTCTACGAGGCTGTGTTGCCCATCTTCCCCAAATGTTTCAAGAAAAAGTGATTGTAACGCATCATAATCCTTCCGTCCTGTGGACGTGCTCTTGTTTATGAGGGCCATCGTTCTCGTTTCCGGGATTTACCTTCGAGCGGCTGAGAGATATTTTATCTCCCGGATCTGACACGAATGAAATGTCCATGACAATCTCACTTTGAAACAAGAAGTCCCTGGCCGGCTAATCTGCCTCCCTTGCTACCTGTGAAAGGCCTAACTGCTGTTGCTGTTAGCGGGTGATTGGGGGCAGAAGCCATTGTGGGATTAGTAAGGTAATTAAATACCTCTTGGTTGGCCTTGCAGCGTAGAAGGAGAAAGCACCCTTTGAAGACTGCTACCACTCCTTTCATGACAGTTACCGTTATCCTTGACGGTACTGTTCTTTCTCCTCTACCCACTCCTTCTAGTCCTCAGTGAGAGCTTGTAACTTCGGGTCAGGTGTCTCTGCCATTAAAAAGAGTTACTAGTAAAATGAGGAGTAAAATGGTAAAAGAAAAAAAATTATTGCTGCAAAAATAAGTAAAGTAATAATCATTCACCGCTAAGTATGTGCTCACTCCTCCCCGATGCTTTTAAAATGCATAATAAAAGAGGAAAAAGAATAATGAGTGAGGCTTAGCAAGACAAAACTTCTCCACTGTGCAATAAAACACGCAAAAGAAAGGAGAAAAGAAAATGAATGATTATACATAAAATGCGTAACAATGTTATTAAAGAAAAATATTAAACATCCACACGCCAGAAAAATCAACAGCTGAAAAATCTAATAAATTAGATACGGCCCCACACGCCTAAACACGTGAACATAATAATAGTAATCTACCTGAAATCACGTTACAAGTGGTGTAATTGCTGAAGCCATATCAATGTAGTGTCAGCTAAAATGTGTTAAAAACCTCGAAGACACCAACTCGATACCCCACTACTCAGCACGCCCGCGCCCTTCGCCTCGCCGGTGGCTGGGGCAGGGCTGCAGGGGTGGCTGGGTCTGCCGTCCGTCGTCTGGTAGTGGTGGTGGGATGGGCGGCGGGCAGAGTATGTACGCCCATCACAGTCACCCCTCCTGTCACAAAGTTGTCTGGCGAAGAAAAGTGCGCACCTACGACAGGCTGGGTCGTAGGTACACGATGGGGTGTCTCGAACGGTAAAAAGGTAGAGACCCCCCCCCCCCCCCAGTGGA
The DNA here is from genome assembly GCF_024679095.1 of Eriocheir sinensis. Lineage (NCBI taxonomy): Eukaryota > Metazoa > Arthropoda > Malacostraca > Decapoda > Varunidae > Eriocheir > Eriocheir sinensis. The sequence continues at coordinate 28,716,487 of NC_066509.1, read as the reverse complement.
GAATATAGGCTGTGTGGAGGTGCGGGGCGGGGCCCCACTGGGGGTATGGCTGGGTGCTGACTTGACGCTCACGGGGCAGGAAGGTCGCGCGCTACGTCAGCAGAACGCTAGGTACACGCTTCTCTGCCTCTGCCCTCACACACTGTCACGGAAGTTACGATTGAGAGAGAGATATAACAATTAAGAGTAGTTCGTAACTACGCTGCACACCATTTTGTTACCCGTTTTTAAGAGCTTTTTTAACTTTTTAAGGTAGTTGGTGTTAAGTGTTAAGTTTAAGGCGCGAACTGTTATTCACTCGTCACAGGGCCGGTGTTGCCGTGGCCTGCTTCACAAGTTGATTGTAGTAGGTGAGATAGCACAATAGCCTTTTAGTTAAGTGATGTGTGGCCCAGCGGTAGCCGTTATAAGTTCACTTTAGTTCACTTTAGCTCTCTCCCTCTCAAGGTTATTAAATGGTGTTAATGTATTTTAACTATATTAACAGTATTACAGAAAAGTTTACAGTTTACGTGAGCGAGTCGCACGCACACCCCCAAACAGTGATCTGCTCGGCCCGCAGCCCACTGTCTTCTCTCACCACAGGCGCGGGGCGGCGGAACACCGCTCGCCTGCCCGTCACCCGTCTTCTTTTTTTTACAACAAAGGAGGCAGCTCAAGGGCACAAAAAAAAAAACAATAATAAAAAAAAGCCCGCTAATCGCTGCTCCTAAAAAAAGAATCAGAAGAGGTGGCCAAAAGTAAGGTCAGATTCGGAAGGAGAGGTGTCCTGATACCCTCCTCTTGAAAGAGTTCAAGTCGTAGGCAGGAGGAAATACAGATGAAGGAAGATTGTTCCAGAGTTTACCAGCGTGAGGGATGAAAGAATGAAGATGCTGGTTAACTCTTGCATAAGGGGTTTGGACAGTATAGGGATGAGCATGAGTAGAAATTCGTGTGCAGCGGGGCCGCGGGAGGGGGGGAGGCATGCAGTCAGCAAGTTCAGAAGAGCAATCAGCGTGGAAATATCGATAGAAGATAGAAAGAGAGGCAACATCGCGGCGGAATTTAAGAGGTAGAAGACTATCAGTAGGAGGAGGAGAGCTGATGAGACGAAGAGCCTTACGCTCCACTCTGTCCAGAAGAGCTGTGTGGGTGGAGCCCCCCCACACGTGAGATGCATACTCCATACTCGCGTTGTTCGCCCGTTTTATTTGCTTGTAGTTCGTCCGGAAGGGTGTGGGTTCCGGTTGATGACGGCTGATGAAAGTCATAATTTGCTGATCCTAGTGTCAGTTCATCACAGTTTCCCACGGCCAAAAGCACGACGTGTTGTTAGACATCCTGTTGTGCGACACCGACCGGGTGTCGCCACACGTACAGTCATACATTCACATGTACATTATAATATACACATTACATTATGGAACACGTCAGAGCTGATGGCCATGGAAACACATACTTGGCAAAGGCACTGAGCCTGTGCTTAGATACGCACAGTCACACACTCACATGTACATTATAATATATATATTACATCGTGAGTCGCGGGGTCGCGACTAATAGGGGACCGAGCGATGTAATGTATATATTATAATGTACATGTGGGTGGGTGACTGTGTGTGTCTAAGCACAGGCTCAGTGCCTTTGCCAGGATATTATGGAACACGTCAGAGCTGATGGCCGTGGGGACACATGCTTGGCTGATACTAAATCAGCAATTGATGACAAATCATCGCCAGTCATCAACCGGAAGCCACACCCTTCCGGACGAATCAACATGCAATAAAAAGGGCGAGCAACGTAGAGAGGGGAGAGAAAAGACAGTGGGCAGCGGGTAGCAGGCGGTGATCAGCCGCTCCGCGCGCTGGGTGTGGCTTGCTCATCTTCGTGCGACTCGCTCACATAAACTATTGTATAAAACTGTTAATATAGTTAAAATACATTCACGCTTTTAATGTCCCTGTGAGAGAGAGAACTAAAGTGAACTAAAGTAAACTTATAATGGCTACCGCTCAGCCAACTAAAAGGCTATTGTGTTATCTCACCTACTTCAATCAACTTGTGAAGCAGGCCACTGTAACACCGGCCCTGTAACGAGTGAGATAACAGTTCGCGCCTTAAACTTAACACTTAACATTCGCCACCTTAAAAATAACACTAAAAAGTCAGTCTCCTGCCTTGCTTCACACAATTCCAACCTCCCACTCATTAATTCCCGCCCCTCCCTCCCTCCCCATTCCTTTTACTATCCCCTCTCCTCTCAATTCTCCTCCCTCCCGCCACTCCTTTCTTTCCCCGTCCTCCATTCCTCCTCCGCCTCCCCCCTCCTCTCTCCTCCCCTTCTCCGTCGCTTAATTCTCAGGCAGCATTACTTCATCTCTCTCTATCGCCGCCGCGCAATCCCTCAGGCTGGATGAATGGCTTACGGTCTCGACGGCGATGCATCAGTACCGTGGCTCGACTCCCATCGCGGCCGTGTGAGCTGAGCCATCGCTCACTCCCACCTCTGAATGGCTGAGGAGGAGGAAACATGGAAACATGAAAATGCAGGCAACATAAAGCCTTTTGTCTCATTACGAGGTTGCCCGCTCTGGTGATACAACCTGCTCGACAGTCACCTGGTGCCCGCAGAGCAGATGAAAGCACTTCGGTATTCAATTTACTCCTGCCGCAATGAAATGACTGTCGATTCGATTTTTAAAGGAGTGGATGGGATTCGCATTTAATTCTTCGGGGGGAAGATTATTCCAATGGCGGATGACTCGGTCTGAGAAGAAACTCCTGCTAATATCTGTATTACACAGCCTCGCTCGAATACGTAGACCGTTGTTTATAGTTTTTAAGTTAGTCTGTAGCTCTAAAAACTTGGAATGGTTGACATTACTGAAGTTCTTCAGGTACTTGAACACCTGTATCCTATCTCCTCGTAAGCGTCTCTTTTCCAGCGTTAAGAAATTGAGTCGCTTGAGTCGTTCTTCATATGGCTGAGCCCTCAGTGGTGGAATAATTTTCGTAGCACGTCGCTGAACTCGCTCTATGTCCTTCTTGTAGCTAGGTGACCAAAACTGTACCGCATACTTAAGGTGAGGTCTTACCAACGAGTTATACAAGGACAACATTACTTCCGGCTTCTTATACTCGAAGTTCCTTGATATAAGAACATAAGAAAGTAAGGAGTCTGCAAGAGGTCAGTAAGCCTGTACAAGGCAGTCCCTGTGAGCCTAACCCCATCTAACATTACTGTCCCTGAATTTCTCACGTCTATATTTGAATGTGACTACCGTATTGGCACTCACAACATGGCTGCCAAGCCTGTTCAACTCATCTAGCCTACCACCCTATTTGTAAACCAGTTTTTGCCTATGTCTTTGTTGAATCTGAATTTATCCAGTTTAAACCCATTACTACGTGTCTCTGACCATCAAAACCTCATTAATATCCCCTTATTAAAGCCCTACATCCATTTTAAACTTCGATCAAGTCTCCTCGTACCCTTCGCCTTTCTAGAGAACGCAAGTTGAATTGTTTAAGTCTTTCATCATACGGCAAGTTTCTTAACTCGTGAATCATTTTTGTCATCTTTCTCTCTACCGATTTTTACTTTTTGATAACCATTCTATAGTAGGGTGACCAGAACTGAACATCTTATATAATCAATATAAGGTCTAACTAATGTTCAATCCCTCACACACCTAGACCTGCTTGTGGGAGTGCCATTTAAGCAATAATTATAAAGCACCAAGCTTTGCACACAACGAGAAGTATCAATATTCAGAAAACACAGAACCCTTGACGCCTCACTCCATACAAGTCCAATAGTCTTCCTATTAGTATAAAGAAGCACCATATAAAGACATTGATTATACCAATCATTCTGTTTCCCTTATAGCATTAATCAGGAGAGACAAGACAACTGGAAAGGCTACAGCCAATACAAAATAAAGCAGCAAGAAGTACTACCAAGGAAAAGTATCAAGATCCACGAAACACAAAAACACCACACGACTCAACGAAGCCAGAGCGCCTGACGCCTCACTCCTGCCTGCCATCCCGGCGTCCCTTCTTAGTGAAACGACGCCGCCTTTTTCTTGTTTTGTCGGTATCGCTTCTCTTCCTGGCCTTCTCCTTGGCCGAGGTGTTGTCTATTGCAATCGTTTTATATCTGAAGGGAAATAGGAGGCGCATAGCAGTGCGTTGTTGAGGCCTTCAAAGTCACCTTACAGAACACCTATTTCAGCCTCCGCTATTCTCCTCTTTTCATTTTTTTCTCTTTTTCTGTTTTTTTTTCTCACTCTATTCTTCTTCCACTTCTCCTTCCAGCTCTTCTTCTTCCATTTTTTTCTCACCCTTTCTTCTTTTGCTTCCTTTCACTTTTCCACCTTCTTTTCTGCTATTTCCTTCCTTTCTGTTTCCTATTTTACTCTGTGCCGATGGCCCCCTTATCATCAATGTTTCCCGCTGTCCTCTTTCTTAACAGATCCCTCTTCACATTGCGCAGTATTATTGTTCATCTCCATCGTGGTGTTATTCTTAGCGTTGTTATCTCGTCTCTTTTTTCTCCTAGCTTGTTAACTTCTTTCTCTTAGACATTTCACCTTTGTCAACACCACTCCTTAGCCTTAAGTGAGTGAGCAGGATGAAGCAAACCTATCAAAACACTTGCCTAGTAGCTCCACCTTGGCGTTCATACCGACTTTTATACTTTCTTTGGGACCATAACATATCAGGCGACGAAGAGCATGTTTGTGTCTCTTATTTGACTATATTCTGACGTGCTTTCTCATTTTCTGGTCGATATTCTCAAATATTTCTGGGATTTCGTGATAGTTGGGCAAGACTTCTGCACAGTGAAAGTTACAAACACTATTGAGAACCCAACTTATCTCCCTCGTGGCCTTTGGAAACACTTGCTGTCAGCGTCTGAGAGTACGGGACAGTCTTTGTCATGAGAACGACACTGCTGCTCTAACTTCTCCCTCATCTTCGCGTTGTGAACCTCCTCTTTTCTGGGTCTGGCAGAACGATGAACGACAAACACAACCTCTCGCCTCGGTAAACCTGACCGAGTGGCTCTCTTCGCGGTTTTACGTCCTCAGTGTCGCCACTGGGGTGGTCAAAGGGTCTTGGGAAAAAAGTAAAAAATAAATAAAGACGAAAACAAAAACTGGGTAGGCTAGGCCTCAAACTCCAGGTTATTTTCCCCTTAACCAAATAACAAAAGGAAATGAATAATTTAAACAAAGGAAATGGTCAAACGGAAACGCAGAATACAAAAAGCTTTATATTTATTAAATTCAATTTACATTACTAACGAAAAGAAAACCCAGCTTGCCAAAGCTTAGCACTCCTTTAAAGGCATGAAACGGATAACACAGAAACAAAAGCACAACACATGGGCGAGGGGCAGCATCAGACACAAGGGCAGACACGTCTTATACACGAAGACACTTAAAAACGGCTCAGAAAAAAAACACAAAATAAAAACTTACCTTAAAACTAACGACCACTTCTCTCTCGTAAAGAAAACACACGCCTGCTGGCGTGCAAAAACTGCATAAGGCGCTGCAGGGAAACAAATGGGAGAGCGAGGAGCCGGCGCTAACCCGAGCATGGTGTTGGCTTTGTTATACCCTTTTTTACAGTGCCTTGCAGGTCACTGCTGATGGTGACTCCAAGATCGGATTCCTCCTGCACGACCTGCAGTGGTTTTCCGTGCATGCTGTACGTATGGTTACTGTTTCTGGATCCAAAGTGCATTACTTTACATTTGTCCACGTTGAATGACATTTGCCACTTTTCCGACCACTGAATGATCTGATCAAGGTCCCTTTGGATGGTTTCGCAATTAGCGGTCGTGATGGCCCTTCCACCCACTTTGGTGTCGTCAGCAAACTTTGATTGGGAGAATTTTAATCCTGTTTCTAAATCGTTGATGTATAAAAAAAGTTAGAATGGGTCCCAGCACTGATCCTTGCGGTACTCCACTAGTGACTGGAAGCCACTCAGAAGCCTGCCCGTTGAGTAACACTCGTTGTTTTTTATTGGTAAGCCAGTCTCTTACCCATGCAGTCAGGTTGTTTCCCATTCCGTGTTTCCATAAATTCTCCCCGCGGTGCGCTGAGACAGAGAAACAGACCGAACAGACTGATTGGCTTTACTACCAAAAACTGCCAGATAACAAAAAAAAAATCGTCAAAAGCTAATTCACGCGGACATCGCGTACACGAGGTTCAGTTTCGGACTCCCTGATATGCGGAGACCATCGCTAAATTAGATGTTCACCGCCGGGCAGCCACGGCGACCTCTGCCAACACACCCTCCGAGGAAAGGCCGCCAGTGTGTTAAAAGAGACACGCCAGTCCTTGTCGAGCGAGCAGCTCGGCCGGCCCTTCCCGCCGGTTGTAGACTGCTGAGCTGCTCGCTCGGCTCCTGCTACGGGCTCCCTCTGGCGCCCGTGCCCCCTCCTGCTGGGAGGGGGCGACCCCTCAACGCCCGCACAAGTGATACGACTCGATTCCTCTTAACGGGCCGTCGATACAACAGGGGCCCGTTTTCCCTTAAAGGGGATTAATCTTTAAAGTGTGTTAACGCGTTCACCCTTGAGTGGCGAATCGAATGTTTCAATAAACTGCTTTACAAATGTGGATAGATTTACATTGTTTATGATTGATGACACGTCGAAAACGAAAACTGGCAGCATTAAACTTATATTAACAAAATAGTAAATCAATACTGCGCCGAATTCGTCATCAGCGTCACCCTGCGAGAGTGTAGGAATCTCCCGCCTTCAGCAGATCAGTGCATCACAATGGACTCATTCTACACCAGGCTGAATAAATATTCGCCGGGCAGACATGCAACACCTTGCTGGAAATTTAATGTTTCACTAAAGTTTAAGGGCAGACCACCTCGACTCAACCACAGTAAGTGTAGTGTGAGCGTCTGTAGATTCTCTCTCTCTCTCTCTCTCGCGCGCGCGCTCTATAACAAAAATGTAGTAATACATTTTTCATGTGCCATCGTCATTTCCCTTTCTCATCGACATCATTATGAGCAGTACCATCTTCTTTCATCTACCCCAGCATCTCCATCTCCCCTCCAACATCTCCTCTCCCAGCATCTTCATCTCGTCTCGTCCTTCGCCATCTTTCTTGCCTCGCCATTTTTCATTCTTCCGCTCATTTCTTCAAATTTTTCAAATTTCTTCCTCCTTTGAATGCTCACAAAACAACATAAGCATTCTCTTTTTTTCTCCATGTGACCTCTTCCATCTCCTCCTCCTCCTCCTCCTCCTCCTCCTCCTCCTCCTCCTCCTTTTCCTTTATCTCTTTCTCTTCCCCTTCTTCCCCCTCCTCCATCTATTCCTTTTCATACCTTCTTAATTGTTTTATACTTTTTGTGTGAATTCATGATGCAGAAGCAATGACTGAAAGAGTTAGAGAGGGAGAGAAAAATTAAGGAGCGAAAGAAAAGAGGAAAGAAAAAAGAAAATGAAGCTTGAGGAAACTGGAGTGATAAACAATGAAGAGAGAGAGAGAGAGAGAGAGAGAGAGAAGGGAGGATTTTTCTTGTCCAAACACTTCTCTCTCTCTCTCTCTCTCTCTCTCTCTCTCTCTCTCTCTCTCTCTCTCTCTCTCTCTCTCTCTCTCTCTCTCTCTCTCTCTCTCTCTCTCTCTCTCTCTCTCTCTCTCTCTCTCTCTCTCTCTCTCTCTCTCTCTCTCTCTCTATTATTATTATTATTATTATTATTATTATTATTATTATTGTGTGTGTGTGTGTGTATTATTATTATTGTGTGTGTATTATTATTACTCTCTATCTCTATCTCTCTGTCTCTCTATCTCTCTCTCTCTCTCTCTCTCTCTCTCTCTCTCTCTCTCTCTCTCTCTCTCTCTCTCTCTCTCTCTCTCTCTCTCTCTCTCTCTCTCTCTCTCTCTCTCTCTCTCTCTCTCTCTCTCTTATGTCACGGTAGGAGAACACCTCGGTTCTTGCGATCATAAATTAGTCCGCGTCGACATTAGAGCTCAAACATCAGTGACTGAAAATAAAGTAAAGGTGCCTAATTTCAAAAGAGCTAGCTTCGTAGAAATCCGACGAAAACTAATATAAATGCAACTATCAGATGACGGTAATGTAGAGGACGCCTGGCTAAGCTTTAAAAATCATTTACTCACTCAGCAGAACACATTCGTCCCTTTGTGTAAGAAGCGAAGTAACACTAATAAAAGCCCACCTTGGTTTAACAGCGAAATTAAACACTCAGTCAAGGAAAAAATTGTTTTACAGGCTAAAGAAAGAGCAAAGCACGCCCGAAAACATTAGACGTTACGATGATGCCAGGCGACGAGTAAAAAAATTAGTATGTCAGGCAAAGCGTAGATATGAAGAAACTAATGCGGCCAACTATAAAAATAATCCGAAATCCTTCTTCAGTTACATAAACAACAGAGAGGCGATCAGAAGTGGAATTGGACCCTTGACAAACAGCGACGGTGCACTAGTGACTGACAGCCAACACGTTGCAAACCTATTAAACAATCACTTTTCCTCGGTGTTTAATACTAACTGTCCTCCTACCACTACCACCAACACCAATACTAATGTAAATCCCGAGCATGCATTGCCTAACTTTGAAATAACAACCGATGAAGTCCTTAAAGCCCTCCAATCACTTAAAATAAATAAAAGTCCTGGACCTGGCAAAGTATATCCTACTCTGCTCAAAGAAACAAAGAGCGAAATACTCTGCTCCCTCACAACCGTATTCAATATGTCCTTGCGACAAGGCATCGTCCCCTTGGATTGGAAAAAGGCTAACGTGACACCGATTTTTAAGAAAGGAGACAAAAAAGTACCAGGTAATTACAGGCTCATCAGTCTAACTTCGGTTGTAGGTAAGCTACTTGAGAGGATAATTAGAGACAAAATTGTGAGTTACCTTGAAAGGCACTCATTAACTGGGGACTTACAACATGGCCTCCGTAACAAAAGATCCTGCCTATCAAACCTATTAACCTTTTATAACGACCTCTTCACTGTTTATGACGTAACGAAATCACTGGACGTAGTCTATCTTGATTTCCAGAAAGCGTCTGACAAAGTCCCACATCATAAATTACTTTACAAATTAAAGCAAATAGGTATTAACGGTCAAGTATACCTGTGGACCGCGAATTGGTTGAGCAACAGACGACAAAGAGTGGTGATTGACGGATTTAACTCAGAGTGGACGCCGGTCACTAGTGGCGTCCCTCAGGGCTCGGTTCTTGGCCCAGTGCTCTTCATTATTTGCATCAACGATGTGGATGTTGGACTCAATAATCGCATTAGTAAATTTGCAGACGACACAAAGGTTGGTAACTCGGTTCACACCGACGAAGACAGACAAAGCCTCCAAAAGGATTTTCACAAAATTTTAGCTTGGTCTGATAAATGGGAGATGCCCTTAAACGTGGACAAGTGCCAGGTCCTTCAAGTTGGAAAAAGGAAGAAGTTCGATTAAGAAATGCGCGGCGTGAAACTCAATATGCGTTAAGGACTTGGGGGTCAAAATCGCGTCAAACCTAAAATTCTCACAACAATGCATCGATGCAGCAAATAAAGCGAACATAATGTTGGGATTCATTAAAAGAAACTTTTTATTCAAGAATAAAGATGTAATACTTCAACTATACAATAGTTTAGTCAGACCCCACTTGGAATATGCGGTACAGTTTTGGTCTCTCCACCAAATGATCCCTTCCTTGCGCAACAAATCTTACGACGAAAGGCTTTCCACCCTTAACATGTTCTCTCTTGAGAAACGTCGCCTCCGAGGAAAACTGATCGAATGTTTTAAAATACTTAATGGTTTCACGAATGTAGACAGATCATCATTGTTTATGATCGATGACACTTTGCGTACGAGGAACAATGGCGTAAAACTCAAATGTAGACAAGTAAATTCAGACTGCCCCAAATTTTTCTTCACCAACGTTGTAGTGCAAGAATGGAATAAGATCCCACCGTCAGTGGTCCAGTGTAACACGATTGACTCCTTCAAAAACAAGCTCGACCGTCACTTCCTTCAACTTAATATCAACTAGAGTTGAAATGCAACGTTTTGGAGCCTTCTGATTAATATAAAATCACTTAAGTTTAAGGACAGACCACCTAGTCTGGACCATGGGGTCTGTGTGGTCTGATTTTATATGTAAATCTATGTAAATCTCTCTCTCTCTCTCTCTCTCTCTCTCTCTCTCTCTCTCTCTCTCTCTCTCTCTCTCTCTCTCTCTCTCTCTCTCTCTCTCTCTCTCTCTCTCTCTCTCTCTCTCTCTCTCTCTCTCTCTCTTCGCTTTTCTCTCATTTCCTCTACTTTTTTTCTTCTTTTTTACGTCTACGCCTATAGCGCCGGTAGGCTTGCTTGAGGGGCCTGGATGGTGTTCGGCCCCAGCCCGTCATGGCGCAGGAAAGTGTTTATTGTGGCGCCATTTCCTCTTCGTCTCCTCTCTCCTCCTTTTCCTCGCTCCTTATTTTTCTCTCTCCTCTTCCTTCTTCCCGTCTCCTTCAATCTCTCTTTTCTTCTTATTTCTGTCGTTCCTCCTTTTTTTCCTACTTTCCTCTTTATCTTTCTATCCCTCCTCGCCCTCGCTCCTCTTTCTTATACCATCCTCTCTCCCCTTTCCTTTTCATCACTTCTCCCGCCTCTTTCTATATGTCTATCTTTTTATCTCTATCTATCTATCTATCTATCTTTTGTCCTGTCCTTCCCTCCCTCTTCCCTTCTTTCCCTTCCTTCCCTCCTTCCTTCCTTTCATTACCTCCTTCACCTTTCCTCACATTGTCCTTCATTCCCTCTCTTCATCTCTCGCAATTCTTTCTCACTCCTAATTACCTTTCCTTCCTCCCATACCTTCATCTTCCCGTTTCTTCCCTTCCCTTCCTCTGCCTTCCATCCCTTCCTTCATCTTCTTTCTCCCTCCTTCTCTTCGTGAATGAAATAGAATAAAATAAAATAAAGGTAAACACGCGGGTGGCGTCAGGTCCCGCAGGTGTGAGTTTCCAAGTGCGGGGAATCCCGGGAGGAAGTTAGGGAAGGTTTTTATCCCTGACTATTTTACTCCTTTATTTACAGCTTTGTTTTGTTTTTATTATTTCCTCTCTTTACATTTTCTTCATTTAGCTTAAGCATTCAAGTGTACAGGAGTTCCCTTTGACTGTTTGTTTGTTAGTTTGTTCTTGTCTTTGTGTTCTTTTTTTTTTATTTTCGTTATTTTTGTTATATTTTTTCTGTCTGTTTTACTCATGTTTGTTTTTGTACTTTTTACTTTTTTTTCTTTGTTTTTTGTGTGTTTTTTTGTTTCATATTTTTTGTGTTCATTTATTTACATGTTTCGCCTTTGTCTTGTTTATATTCATCCCGTCCTGTCAGTATAGCCTATTGTTTTGTCTCAACTTTCCTCTTGCCATGTTTTTCCTATTTTTTTTTTTTTTTTGTTAGTATTTTCTCGAATCTAAGTTTTTGTTATTTTTTTTTCATCCCACCTTGTGTTTTTCTTTTTTTCAATTTCCTTATATAACTTTTTTGACCCATCTCTATTTTGTTCGTTTTATTTTTCCTTTTGTTTCGTTCCACCTTCTTTATTCTCTTATTTATTCTGAACCTTCTTGTCATTTATTAACTATTCGTGTATATATATATATATATATATATATATATATATATTTTTTTTTGGGGGGGGGGGGGATTTTTTATATATCACATTTGCTCTTCTCATTTGGGCAAGGTGTCTTCTAAGCTCTTCCATTCCTCTCTTTACCCTCTTCCTCGTTCCTGTCTGTCTTTCTATTTCCTTTCTTATTTTATCTCTTCCTCGTTTTCCCCTCTCTCTCCTTCTCTCGATTCCCTCCCTCGCTTCCTTCTTCCGTTCCTTCTTTTTTCGTTCCTGTGTTCTGCTCTTCCCACTCTCCCACTCTCTTGTTCTTCAGCCTCTCTCATTCTCTCCCTCTTCGTTGTTTCTTCCCTCTCGTTTTCCCCTCCCCTCGTCCCTGCCTTCTTCCTCACCTCTCTCTATTTCCCTTTCTTTCTTTCCCTCTTTGTTTTCTCCTTTCTCGTCTCCCTCTTTCCTATTCCCACTAACTCCCTTCCCCTCTCATTTTTCTCTTTGCATCTTTTCCTCCCTCTCACCTTCCTTTTTCCTTTTCCCGCGCTTCTAATTCTTTTTCCTTTCTCCCCTTTCATCATTTCCCCCCCTCGTTCCTTTCCCTCTGCTTCATTCCCAACCTCCCTTTACGCATCTCCCTCTCTCGCTCCCCCTCGTTCCCTTCCCTCTGCTTCATTCCCAACCTCCCTTTACGCCTCTCCCTCTCTCGCTCCCCCTCGTTCCCTTCCCTCTGCTTCATTCCCAACCTCCCTTTACGCCTCTCCCTCTCTCGCTCCCCCTCGTTCCCTTCCCTCTGCTTCATTCCCAACCTCCCTTTACGCCTCTCCCTCTCTCGCTCCCCCTCGTTCCCTTCCCTCTGCTTCATTCCCAACCTCCCTTTACGCCTCTCCCTCTCTCGCTCCCCCTCGTTCCCTTCCCTCTACTTCATTCCCAATCTCCCTTTACGCCTCTCCCTCTCTCGCTCCCCCTCGTTTCCTTCCCTCTGCTTCATTCCCAACCTCCTTTTACGCCTCTCCCTCTCTCGCTCCCCCTCGTTCCCTTCCCTCTGCTTCATTCCCAACCTCCTTTTACGCCTCTCCCTCTCTCGCTCCCCCTCGTTTCCTTCCCTCTGCTTCATTCCCAACCTCCTTTTACGCCTCTCCCTCTCTCGCTACCCCTCGTTCCCTTCCCTCTGTTTCATTCCCAATCTCCTCTTACGTCTCTCACTCTCTCGTTCCCACTCGCTTCCCTCCCTCTCTCATTCTTCTCTATTACTCTCGCCCTTTTCCCCGTTTTTCCTCCCCTTTCTCGCCTCCCTTTATGCTGTAGTCTTTATTTATCTTTTTTCTTCCCTTTTGCTTCGTGCTCACCCTCTTCTCCCACCACCACCACCACCAATAATAATAATAATAATAATAATAATAATAATAATAATAATAATAATAATAATAATAATAACAACAACAACAGAGGCAGTATCGTCTCAGTCCGGCCTTTCGGCGCACCGTCCGCCTCGCCGCCCTTCGCCGCACCTTTGTCTGTTTTACTTTATCTCCTCGGCCTCGCGCGTCCCTTCATTTGGGCCTTTTAAACCAGCCGCCCCTCGCTCCCTCCCCTGCCCTTCCATTCCATTCCTTGCCCTACCCGGCCCTGCCCTTCCTTTTCCTACCCTGTCCTTCCCTTCCCTTCCCTGTCCTTCCCTTCCCTTTCCCTTCCCTTCCCCTCCCCTCCCTGCCCTTTCCTTCCCTTCCCTTCCCTTCCCTTCCTTCTATTCCCCTCCTTCCCCTTTCCTTCCCTTTCCCTTCCTACCCTTCTCTTCCCTTCCCTTCCCTTCCCTTCCCTGTCCTTCCCTTCCCTGCCTTTCTCTTCCCTTCCCTTCCCTTCCCTTCCATCCCCTACTCTACCCAACCCTCCCCTTCCCTTCATTTCCCTTCCCTTCCCTTCCCTCCGTGACTATAGTAATTTTTTGCAATCTTTTCCCTTTATTTCGCTTTTTGCATTCCGTTCCTCTCAATTTTCGTCTTTTTGCAAAACGTTCTCCACTTTCCCATTCTCACAATATTATTGGAATGGAAACGAATATATATATATATATATATATATATATATATATATATATATATATATATATATATATATATATATATATATATATATATATATATATATATATATATATATATATATATATATATTTCGCAGTGTTATTGTGTTTTCTTATGTTTTTCCTTTTGTATTCTTTTCAACTCCTGATTGGTGTTCATTTTTTTTTGTATTTGTTTATTTGTTATGTGCCACTGATTATTTTTATTATTTATTAATTATTATTATTTCACTACTTTTACTTAACTATTAACGGATATTTATATTATTATTTATTATTATTGTATTATTTATCTCCCGATTTATTTTGTATTATTCACATATTTCCTGCAGCCACATTCTTTTATTTTTCACACACTCTCCGTCCCCTCCCGGACCGAGATGAATCATTACGGTTTGTTTTTTTCCTTTCTCCCCATCCTCTTCATCTTCACCTTTTGTTCTTTGATTTTCCTTTGCACGCACACGAGTGTGTGCATGTATGTGCCCTTGGGCAAATTAGTCGGTTAGTCAGTGTGTGTGTGTGTGTGTGTGTGTGTGTGTGTGTGTGTGTGTGTGTGTGTGTGTGTGTGTGTGTGTGTGTGTGTGTGTGTGTGTGTGTGTGTGTGTGTGTGTGGCGTCTCCTGCCTCGTGGCCGCCACTCAGCCGTCCAAGACAACTTCAAAACTTAAGCCGCCAACTCTTGAGCTTTTTACAGTAAACTCGCTGCACTCAGGCGTCTGTAGGGCAGAAGTTAGGCACGCACACACACACACACACACACACACACACACACACACACACGACAAAATAAATTCACTAACATTTTTTTTTCCGTTAATACATATCCTAATCTAACAAACACTCAAGAAAAAAAATAATACTTGGAGTGGTGAGGCCTACTGAAGTATCAAGGAAAGAAGTAACATGGAAAAGATATTGTTAAGGAATCGAAAATACTCAACAAAACAAGGGAATCAATCCAATCAGAAGATAAATACAAAGAGACGCTCCATCAGAACGGGAAAAAAGGAAAGAATAAGCAGTGAAGGAATGACACAACCCAACGTCCATGTTAGCTCCGAAAAGAACGAAAGTTTCAGAATATTAAAAAAAGGTGAAGCGAAAATACGGAGCACAAATAATCCCTGCGAGAGGAAACTACGAAAAAAAAGACAAAAAAAACAAGGGAGAATCGGAACACTGCGGGTGAATACACGACACTTTATTCACATTAACTCGGCAGATAAGCTCCTCCCCCTCTCCTAAATAACCGCATACCATTGGTCAATCCACAGGCAAGCCACGCCCACTCTCCAAATCAGGCTGTGGTTGGTGGATGCTGGAAAGGCTAAATCATGTTGGTGGTTGGTAGCCTAGCATCAACAAGACTTAATGGAAGAGTTCACGTGGATAGAGTATTATTTAGGCTGAAGGTATTGTGGGCTGACATTAAAGAGAAGTAGGAGCAGGAGGAGGAGGGGAGGGGCAAGGAAGGGGTCGTATCTGCATAGAAATAGCGGTTGGCAGGGCGTGTTGTGTGTGGAGCTGACGATACGTGAGAAGTGAGGTCGAGGTGCTGCTTATGTTGCAGCGAGAGAATGGAAGGGAGTGAGGCTGGGAGATGAGGTGATAGTGTACGGAAAGGAGGTAGGTAGGAAGCCAGGATGAAGGGAGGGAGTGAAGCTTGGAGATGAAATGATGGTATGGGGAGTGATGTAGGGAGATGAAAGATGGTGACGGGAGGGAAGGATGCTGAAGGAAGAAAGTGTCAAGTGATGAGAGGAGGAGAAGGAAGTGATACGAGCAGATGGTAATGATGGTGTGATGGTGAGGGTGTAGGGGAGTGGATGTGGCAGAGAAGTAAAATCATGGAGGAAGGGAAAGAGACTGGAGGAAGTAAAAGTGGGATATAACACTACGATCATGAGAGAGAGAAGAGAGAACGAGGAGACTAGATGATGCAGTGAAAGAAACGATGAGGCAGGTAAGTGAAATCATGGTGGGTGGAGGAAGAGAAAGAGACTGAAGAAAGTAAAAGTGATAGTAAATGAAGGAAAGTACTGTCAGAGGAGAAAAAAGGAGGACGAAGAGATGGAATGAAGCAGTGAAGGAAACCATGGTGAGGGGAGTAAAAAGAGAGGCTGGTAAAGGAAGTAATTGTTAGGGAGAGAAGGAGGATGGCTGGGAAAGGGAAGAAAGATGAAGTGAAACGAAGAGATAAGAAGAAATGAAAGTGATAAGAAAGAAAGAGCGAAAGTAAGGAAATGATGGTGAGGAGGGTAAGAAGGGAGCCTGACAGACGAAATGATGGAGATAGGAGAGGTAGGCAGATGATACAGTGAAGAAGGGAGGAAAGGAAGAACAAGGGGAAATGTGGCAGGGAGACAAAATTTTACTGAAAGGAGAAAAGAAGGTATGCAGATGATGATAGTGAGGGAGAGAGGGAGGGAGAAAAGATGGGAAGCTGAAGTAGGGGAGGAGAGAGATTTACATAGATTTACATAGAAAATCAGACCACACAGACCCCATGGTCTAGACTAGGTGGTCTGTCCGTAAACCTAAGTGATTCTACATTAATCAGAAGGCTCCAAAACGATGCATTTCAACTCTAGTTGATATTTAGTTGAAGGAAGTGACGGTCGAGCCTGTTTTTGAAGGAAATAATCGTGTTACACTGGACTACTGACGGTGGGAGTTTATTCCATTCTCGACTACAACGTTAATGAAGAAAAATTTGGTGCAGTCTGAATTTACTTGTCTACATTTGAGTTTTACGCCATTGTTCCTCGTACGTAAAGTGTCATCAATCATAAACAATTTTGTTCTGTCTACATTCGTGAAACCATTAAGTATTTTAAAACATTCGATCAGTTTTCCTCGGAGGCGACTTTTCTCAAGTGAGAACATGTTAAGGGTGGAAAGCCTTTCTTCGTAGGATTTGTTGCGCAAGGAAGGGATCATTTTTGTTGCTCGACGCTGAACACCTTCTAATTTAGGAATGTCCTTTGCATTTGGGGAGACCAAAACTGTACCGCATATTCAAGTGGTGACTAAACTATTGTAGAGTGGAAGTATTACATCTTTATTCTTGAATAAAAAAGTTTCTTTTAATGAATCCCAACATTCTGTTCGCTTTATTTGCTGCATCGATGCGTTGCTGTGAGAATTTGAGGTTTGACGCGATTTTGACCCCCGAGTCCTTAATGCATTGAACGCTTTTGAGTTTAACGCCGCACATTTCGTAATCGAACTTCTTATTCCTTGTCCCATCTTGAAGGACCTGGCACTTGTCAACGTTAAAGGACATCTCCCATCTATTAGACCAAGCTGAAAATTTGTGCAAATCTTCTTGGAGGCTTTGCCTGTCTTCGTCAGTATGAACCGAGTTACCAGTCTTTGTGTCGTCTGCAAATTTACTAATGCGATTATTAAGTCCGACATCCACATCGTTGATGTAAATAATGAAGAGCACTGGGCCAAGAACCGAGCCCTGAGGGACGCCACTAGTGACCGGCGCCCACTCTGAGTTAAATCCGTCAATCACCACTCTTTGTTGTCTGTTGCTCAACCAATTCGCGATCCTTTGCTGTAGTTGACCGTCAATACCTATTTGCTTTAATTTGTAAAGTAATTTATGATGTGGGACTTTATCAAACGCTTTCTGGAAATCAAGATAGACTACTTCCAGTGATTTGGTTACGTCATAAACCGTGAAGAGGTCGTTATAAAAGGTTAATAGGTTTGATGGGCAGGATCTTTTGTTACGGAAGCCGTGTTGTGAGTCCTCAATTAATGAGTGGCTTTCAAGGTAACTCACAATTTTGTCTCTAATCTTCTCGCAAGGACATATTGAATACGGTTGTGAGGGGAGAGACTATTTCGCTCTTTGTTTCTTTGAGCAGAGTAGGATATACTTTGTCAGGTTCAGGACTTTTATTTTTTTTAAGTGATTGGAGGGCTTTCAAGACTTCATCGGTTGTTATTTCAAAGTTAGGCAATGCATGCTCGGGATTTACATTAGTAATGGTGTTGGTGGTAGTGGTGGGAGGACTGCTAGTATTAAACACCGAGGAAAAGTAATTGTTTAATAGGTTTCCAACGTGTTGGCTGTCAGTCACTAGTGCACCGTCGCTGTTTACTAAGGGTCCAATTCCACTGATCGCCTTTATGTTGTTTATGTAACTGAAGAATGATTTCGGATTATTTTTACAGTTGGCCGCAATAGTTTCGCACGATTCTGGGCTGAAATGTAAAGATCAAAGTTAGCGGGAGTTCGATGGCACTGGAACCTTTTGTGAGCTGCCTCTCTATCTTTAATAGCACGAGAACAAGTATGATTAAACCAAGGCTTTTTAGCATGAGGAGTAGAGAAAAAACGTTGAATGTTTGCCTCCATTCAAGAGACAATCACCTCTGTGATGCGCTGAGCACACACAAAAGGGTCTCTCTCCTGGAAGCAGTATTCATTCCACGGGAAATCGGAAAAGTACATCCACAGGTCGTCCCACCGAGCTGAAGCAAAATGCCAGAAGCATCGCCTCTTCGGTGGGTCCAGAGGATGTACAGGAGCGATAGGACAGGATACAAAAATAAGGTTATGATCGGAGGAGCCCAACGGAGAGAACAGTTTGACAGAGTAAGCAGAAGGATTAGAGGTAAGGAAGAGGTCTAGAATGTTGGGCCTGTCTCCAAGACGGTCGGGAATACGAGTAGGGTGCTGAACCAACTGCTGTAGGTCGTTGAGGAGAGCAATTTTTTTCTCTTGTTCACCAGGCTGGTCAGTGAAAGAGGATGAAAGCCAAAGCTGGTGGTGAATATTGAGAGAGAGAGATGGGGAGCGTGAGGGAGGGGAAAGGGGCGAGAGAGAGAGGGTGGAGGGGGAACAAGGGAGAGGGAGGGGCGAAACGCGGGGAACGAGAGACGCTGGTGTGGGAGTAGTTAAGACGATCGGTGTCTTGGGGGAATACTCGGGTCAGGTCACGGCTGGTGACTCCCACACTTGTGAGGGAGTCAGTTGGCGTGATATCTGGAAATATGTAATAAATATGGTAGAAAGTGTAACAATGTGTTTTGTGAATGTGCGTGTGTATGTTTTTACAAGGTGCTACGTCGAGAGGGTAAGTACAGGCATCCAGCAAACCAATGCAAGCAGCTAACAAGAGAGAGAGAGAGAGAGAGAGAGAGAGAGAGATGGAGATGGAAGGGAGGCGTGGGATGGAGGAGGAGAGAACATAAGAACACAGGAAACTGCAAGAGGCCGGGTGGTCTATACAGGACAACTCAGAATCCCCCACTACTCACGGTGGGTGAGGTGTAGTTACAGGGTTAAGGTAAAGGCTTGATCCTCGTTATACCGGCGGTACTAGGCACGCACCAGTACCCTGTCACCTTACTGCACCCACACCTCACTGCCACCTGTCGTCCTCGTCCATGTAGCTATCCAGTCTACTCTTAAAACAAGCTGTCGTCCCTGCACTAACTATGTGATTGCTGAGTCTGTTCCATTCCTCCACCACCCTATTACTAAACCAGTGCTTGCCTATATCTCTCCTAAATCTATACTTTTCTAATTTAAATCCATTACTGCGAGTTCTATCTTGCTGGTTAATTCTCAGTACTTTAATTATATCGCCTTTGTTGTAACCCTTGACCCATTTGAATACTTCTATCAGATCTCCCCGCACTCTTCGTCTTTCTAGTGAATGTAAGTTTAGATGTTTCAGCCTATTTTGATATGGGAGGTTCCTCAGCCCCTGCTAAAAAGCCTTTGTTTAATCACGCTTGTTCTCGTGCTCTTAAAGATAGAGAGGCAGATCACAAAAGGTTCCAGAGCCTTCGAACACCCGCTAACTTTGACCTTTACATTTCAGCCCGGAATCGTGCCAAGGGCGAAGGAGGGGTAGGGAGAGAGAGAGGGTGGGTACGAGAGAGGGGGAGAGAGAGGGAGCTAGAGAAGGAGGAGCAGAAGAGCGAGTGGAACTTTAACATAACATTTCAGCCCGGAATCGTGCCAAGGGCGAAGGAGGGGTAGGGAGAGAGAGAGGGTGGGGACGAGAGAGGGGGAGAGAAAGGGGGGGAAGCGAGAGAGAAGGAGGAGCGAAAGAGCGAGAGTGGAAGGAGAGAGAGTGGCAGGTGGGGGGTAATTATGAGATTAGTAAGTCTCTGGGGAAAAGTCAGGTCAGGTCGCTCTCCACACCTGTAAGGGAGTGGAGCGTCGCCACGTGGAATATGCAAATATCAATAAATAGGACGGAATGTGGCACTAATGTTTTGTGTATATGTGTGTACGTATATGTTTATTGATCGCTACGTTGAAAAGGTAGATACAGGGGAGAGGTAGTAAAATTATGGGCAAACACTCATCCTTTCTGCGAGGCACAACGTCGTTCGCAAGACTGGATACCTGGTACACAGCACACGATACTGTAGACAGCTCACAGTCTCGGCGCACAGCAACACGGCACAGCAATCACCGCACACAGTACAGCAGTCAACACTTAGCGCACAGGAGGTTAGACGAATCGTTTGGCTAACAACACTTTGTAACAATCGGCGAGTACTAAAGACGTTTGAAACAGCAATCCACGAGGATGGGAGCAGAAGCAAATGAGGTCACGTGTGGCGAGAGCGCGTGACCCCTAGACATCTCGCAGCGAAAGGAGAGAGAGAGAGAGAGAGAGAGCACAGAGAGAGTATACAAATAAGGTGCCCGATAAACAGAGAGAGAGAGAGAGAGAGAGAGAGAGAGAGAGAGAGAGAGAAGCCTCTAACACAATAAATCCAAACACACACACACACATTCCAGCACGGTATGGTATACAAATACAGCTGATAATAACTACCAGAACAACTAACGAACCTACACCATACAACTGTACACTCCTACTGTCTTTCCTATTCCCCACCTGTACCTCACCACTAACCCACTTCCTCTTCGTACTATACCCTTGATTAAAAAAAAAAAAAAAAAAAAGCCACAGGGGAGTGAGAAACGCAGGAAAAAATCCTTCAAGAAAATATGTAACTTTAAGTAAATTTGGACATAACGGTAATAAAATGTAAACTTAACGAGTGTGAAAAAAAATAAAACTGTGGCGCGGAAAAAAAAAATACATGCGAGGCAATGCGGAAATGTAAATGTAAGGAGAACAAGGCGGTGAAGGAATGAGGGAGACTATTACGCGTGACCCCGAAGGCAGGGACGAGGCTTGTGTGGGAGTTTGGGTTTTTTGTCTTACTCTATTGTTATTATCATCATCTTTATTATGATCAGTATTATTATCATTATTGTTATTATTACTAAATACATCTGTGCTGTTTATCTCTCACCTAACTCCACTAACTATGTAAAATTCTTTGACTACTTGAACTCTAAAGTGGAGCACATCTTGACCCACTCTCCCTTCGCTGAAATCTCCATCTTGGGAGATTTCAATGTTCACCACCAGCTTTGGCTTTCATCCTCTTTCACTGACCAGCCTGGTGGGCAAGCCTACAACTTTGCTCTCCTCAACGGCCTAGAGCAGTCGGTTCAGCACCCTACTCGTATTCCAGACCGTCTTGGAGACAGGCCCAACATTCTAGACCTCTTCCTTGCCTCTAATCCTTCTGCTTACTCTGTCAAACTGTTCTCTCCGTTGGGCTCCTCCGATCATAACCTTATTTCTTGATCCTGTCCTATCGCTCCTGTACATCCTCTAGACCCACCGATGAGGCGCTGCTTCTGGCATTTGCTTCAGCTCGGTGGGACGACCTGAGATGTACTTTCAATTCCCGTGGAATGATTACTGCTTCCAGGAGAGAGACCTCCCTTTGTGTGCCCAGCGCATCACAATGGTGATTGTCTCTGAAATGGAAGCATACATTCCACGTTCTTTCTCTACTCCCCATGCTAAAAAACCTTGGTTTAATCATGCTTGTTCTCGTGCTATTAAAGATAGAGAGGCAGCTCACAAAAGGTTCCAGAGCCTTCGAACACCCCTTCTTTGACCTTTACATTTCAGCCCGGAATCGTGCCAAATCTATTCTCCGACTTACCAAAACTTCTTTATCAATAGAAAATGTCAACATCTTGCTTCTTCTAATTCTTCCCGTGACATCTGGCATCTAGCCAAAATATCTCCTCCAATTTAACTTCTTCTTTCTCCTCTCCTTAACCTGACGGCAGCACTGCCGTCTCATCTATCTCTAAAGCTGAACTCTTCGCTTAACCCCGGTAGCAGCAGGCCAAATTTGTGGCTTTACCATGTAACAGGACGCCCACATTTTGCCATGATGTCAACCCCAGAAATAGATGATGCATAAACTGATCACATTTGCGTTGATATATATTATGAAATGGTTTGCGTGGTGATAATTTTCTCATTTTTCTCGCTTTGAGGGAGAGCCTTTAAGAAACATGATCCCCGCAGTTACCGGGTTAAACTTTCTGCAGAACTCCACCCTGGACGATTCTGGGCATATTCCTCCTACTCATCCCTCCTCCGACTCCTCTATGCCTGTTATTAAAATTCTTCCAAATGATGTTTTCTATGCCCTCTCTGACCTCAACTCTCAGAAGGCTTATGGACCTGATGGAGTGCCTCCTATTGTCCTTAAAAACTGTGTTTCCGTGCTGACACCCTGTCTCGTCAAACTCTTTCGCCTCTGCTTGTCAACATCTACCTTTCCTTCCTGCTGGAAGTACGCCTTTGTACACCCTGTGGCTAAGAAGGGTGATCGTTCCTATCCCTCAAACTACCGCCCTATAGCTTTACTTTCCTGTCTATCTAAAGCTTTTGAATCAATCCTTAACCGGAAGATTCAAAAGCACCTTTCCACTTATAACGTTCTTGCTGATCGTCAGTATGGATCTCGCAAGGGGCGTCTTACTGGTGATCTCCTTGCCTTAATAACTGAGTCTTGGTCATCCTCTCTTAGCCGTTTCAGTGAAACCTTTGCTATTGCGCTGGACATATCAAAAGCCTTTGATAGGGTCTGGCACAAATCTTCTTTCAAACTACATTCCTACGGTTTCTATCCTTATCTCTGTACCTTTACCTCCAGTTTCCTTTATGACCGCTTTATTTCGGCTGTGTTGAACGGTCACTGTTCTTCCCCTAAACCTATCAACAGTGGTGTCCCACAGGGTTCTGTCCTATCTCCCACTCTCTTTCTGTTGTTCATTGATGATCTTCTTTCCAACACGAACTGTCCTATCCATTCTTACGCCGATGACTCCACTCTGCATTACTCAACTTCTTTTAATAGAAGACCCACTCTACAGGCACTAAACGATTCAAGGCTGGAGGCAACAGAACGCTTTGCCTCAGACCTCTTATTTCCGATTGGGGCAAGGGAACCTGGTGTCCTTCAACGCCTCAAAAACACAGTTTCTCCACCTATCCACTCGACACAATCTTCCAAACAACTATCCCCTATTCTTTGACAACACCCAGCTATCACCTTTTTCAACACTAAACATCCTCGGTCTATCCTTAACTCATAATCTCAACTGGAAACTTCATATCTCATCTCTTACTAAATCAGCTTCCTCTAGGCTGGGCGTTCTGTACCGCCTCCGCCAGTTCTTCTTCCCCCGCACAGTTGTTATCCATTTACAGGAGCCTTGTCCGCCATCGTATGGAGTATGCATCTCATGTGTGGGGGGATGCACTCACACAGCTCTCCTTGACAGAGTGGAGTCAAAGGCTCTTCGTCTCATCAGCTCTCCTCCTCATACTGATAGTCTTCTACCTCTCAAATTCCGCCGCCATGTTGCCTCTTTTTTCTATCTTCTATCGATATTTTCATGCTGACTGCTCTTCTGAACTTGCTAACTGCATGGATCCCCCCCTCCTGCGGCCTCGCTGCACACGACTTTCTACTCATGCTCATCCCTATACTGTCCAAACCCCTTATGCAAGAGTCAACCAGCATCTTCACTCTTTCATCCCTCACGCTGGTAAACTCTGGAACAATCTTTTTTCATCTGTATTTCCTCCTGCCTACGACTTGAACTCTTTCAAGAGGAGGGTATCAGGACACCTCTCCTCCCGAAATTGACCTCTGTTTTTGGACACTCCTTTGACCTCTAATCAGGAGCAGTGAGTAGCGGCCTTTTTTTTTTCTTTACGCCTTGAACTGTCTCCTTAGCAGTAAAAAAATATTATTATTATTATTATTATTATTATTATTATTATTATTATTATTATTATTATTATTATTATTATTATTATTATTATTATTATTATTATTATTATTATTATTATTATTACTATTATTATTATTATTATTATTATTATTATTATTATTATCATTTCTATTATTATTTTTATTACTATTTTTTGTTGTTATTAGTATTATTCACTCCTTTTTCTATTATTCGTTTTTTTTTTTTTTCTTTGCACAAAAGAACATTGGCATTGACGGTGGTGGTGGTGGCGGTGATACAGGTGACTAATGGTTAGCGCCGCACCGGAACCACTGGGTCATGTTCAGCCGGAACCAGGACTGGCTGGAACTATCGAAATTCACTCCTTACTCCCTTTCATTCCCTTATTTTAAATCCCTTTATTTTTATTAACATTTCATCTTTTATCCCTTATCAATCGTCCTATTAATGTATTTCCATGTCATCATCACTCCTTACTAAAATCGTTATTCTCCGGAGCGCATCAATTTGTCATTTCCGCTGCTGTTCGTATTTTCCGCGAACGGATTTCAGCTCCTTATTCCTCGCCGCCTCGCGTCGCGTTCATCGTTTTCATTCCGCGGAACGAGCGGCAAAGCGGCGCGGCGGCGAGGGAACGACTGTTTTTTGCCTTCGTTGCGGCGGATAATTATAATTTCATTTGTTGCGGCGGCCACGCGGGGGTTGGCCCATGGTGCTGCCGTCAGGGGTTTGGCGGCGGGGGGGGGGGGGGGGGCGGGGGGGGGAGGGTCATGTGTGTGGGGGCGTAAGGGTTGTTTGTGGGTGTGACGGTGTTGGGAAGATAGGAAGTGTAAGTAAGGGGGAGGATAAAGGTGTTGTGTGTTAGGGGTGGGGTGGGGATGAGTGGAGGGGTGTGTTAGGGGTGGGGTGGGGATGAGTGGAGGGGGGTGGAGTGGGTGTAAGTGTGTGGAAGGACAGGTAAGATGTGGGTGTAGAGGGGAGAGGTGTAGGGGTAGGGTTGTGTGGATGTGGATGTGGGTGTGTTCTTTTTGTGTGTGTGTGTGTGTGTGTGTGTGTGATTCTCTTCTCCTTCCACCTACCACCACCACCACCACTGTCACCACCACCACCGCCGCTGTCGCCGCCGCCCACTCATTCGGGGCCGTGGTTGACGTGTGGTTGTGATGACCTGATCACCTTCTTTAGTCATATTTTTACTCCCGGCCTCTCATTTGTCTCGCCCACTCGTGCCGCTTTTAAAACTAAAATAATAAATAAGGAAAATAAAAACGATAATTGGACCACGTTCGAAGATTGCGTGTTTGGTATTTGCGTTTTTATTAGTTTTATGTTGTCTGTTTGTTTGTTTGTTTTTTGCTCATCGGACGTAATTTTTATTTATTTGTTTGTTTGTTTTCGTGCAATCATTTTCTGTTTACGATTTTGCTTTCTGTGTTTATTCTTGAATTTATCAATCGTCATTTTTTATTTAAATGCTTTTTGTCGCTCATAAATTTTCTATAATTTTTTTCTCGATTATGCTTTTCCTACATCTTTTCTTATTCTTTCTCTTGCATCATTTTTCATGTTTGTGTATTACCACATTTTTATGAATTTGTATGTCTGTATTTTTCTTTTCCTCCTGTAGACTATATTTGTTAGTTTTCTTTTTTCTTTTTTTCATTTTCTGCGTTTTACACTAATCGTGAGTCATTTGCTACTTTAACTTTATTTTTTTTCTTCATTTATTGATCATATCGTCGGCAATGATAAATAGCAGCAGTGCATAATGATAGCAATAGTAGTACCTAGTAGTAGTAATAGTAGTAGTAGTATGGAGTATGGAGAAGAAGTATGGAGTATGCATCTCACGTGTGGGGGGGCTCCACTCACACAGCTCTCCTGGACAGAGTGGAGTCTAAGGCTCTTCGTCTCATCAGCTCTCCTCCTCCTACTGATAGTCTTCTACCTCTTAAATTCCGCCGCCATGTTGCCTCTCTTTCAATCTTCTATCGTGATTTTCACGCTGACTGCTCTTCTGAGCTTTCTAACTGCATGCCTCGCCGCCTTCCATGACCCCTCTGCACGACTTCCTGCTCATGCTCATTCCTATACTATCCAAATCCCTTACGCACGAGTTAACCAGCATCTTCACTCTTTCATTCCTCACGCTGGTAAACTCTGGAAGAATCTTCCTTCGTCTGTATCTCCTCCTGCCTACGACTTGAACTCTTTCAAAAGGAGGGTATCAGGACACCTGTCCTCCCGAAATTGATCTTTCTTTTGGCCACCTCTTTTGATTCTTTTTTGGGAGGAGCGAGTAGCGGGCTTTTTTATTATTGTTTCCTTTTTTTGTGCCCTTGAGCTGTCTCCTTTTTTGGTAAAAGTAAAAAAGTAGTAGTAGTAGTAGTAGTAGTAGTAGTAGTAGTAGTAGTAGTAGTAGTAGTAGTAGTGGTAGTAGTAGTAGTAGCAGTAGTAGTAGTAGTAGTAGTAGTAGTAGTAGTAGTAATAGTATTAATAGTAGTAGAAGTAGTAGTGGTGGTAAAGTAGTAGTAGTAGTAGTAGTAGTAGTAGTAGTAGTAGTAGTAGTTGTAGCAATAGTAGTAATAGTAATATTAGTAGCAGTAGTAGTAGTGTTAGTAGTAGTAGTAGTAGTAGTAGTAGTTGTAGTAGTAGTAGTTAGTAGTAGAGTAGTAGTAGTGTAGTTGTTGTAGTAGTTGGTAGTAGTAGTTAGTAGTAGTAATGTAGTAGTAGTAGTTGTAGTAGTAGTAGTAGTAGTAGTAGTAGTAGTAGTTGTAGTAGTGAACCTGAACAGATACCAAAGTCTGGTCTGGTTCTACTAGACGAGGACAGAGGAGGAGGGAGGTGGAAGGGGAAGGGGGAAATAAGGGACTTGGCAGGGAGGAAGGGGAATGGAAAGGGTTGGTATATAATTGACCTTTCCATTGACCTTTCCTTCCCTTCCCCTTCCTCTCCCTTCCTTTCCCTCTTCACAGTCTACTACTATAAAAAAAAATTACTACTGCTTTTACTACTACTACTACTACTACTACTACTACTACTACTACTACTACTACTACTACTACTACTATTACTTCTACTATTACTACTACTACAACTACTACTACTACCACTACTACAACTACTTCTACAAGCAAGAAGAACGATAATTATGATTTTTTTTCTCAGGAAGAGATTTTCTTTTTTTTTCTTTTTTTGTTTGTTTGTTTTATCTATGAGTCATATACGTTTTAACCCCTTCCCGGCGGCAGGGCAGATGTATGTACTACCAAAAAAAAAAATCGTCTCTATAGACGCTGTCGACTTTCATCCATACGTGTATATATAGATTCCCCGCAAGTGGGCATTCCAGATTGACGTTTATATATAGACTCTGCTGCAAAACTGAACATTTGAATCTGTATATAGATGTTATTTAAGTTTGATTGGTTATATGTATATTGATATATTCATATGAAGGTTTAGATTCTGTATCAGTGTAATCACTGACAGTAGATGAGTCAGAATCATCAAAGTCATCCAAAAAATCAGCATCTATATCCTCAGCTACCAAAGAAGTCGTTTCTTCCGTCTTAAGAGGTCATAATAGACTTCCTTCCTCACCGAAACACAGGTTTCTGAGGCTACTGACAGCAATCTCTACTCTGTTCCCTCCTACTATCTCTATCCTACATTTCAATCTAAAGCTGGATATTGCGTCTACGTGCGCAACGACATCACTTGCCCTCGTTCCCTCGACCTTGATTCTTCAGAGTTTTCCATAATCTGACTAAGACTTCATTGTCATTCTATTACTAAATACGTCTGTGCTGTTTATCTCTCACCTAACTCTACCAACTATGTAAAATTCTTTGACTATTTGAACTCTAAAGTGGGGCACATCTTGACCCACTCTCCCTTCGCTGAAATCTCCATCCTAGGAGATTTCAATGTTCACCACCAGCTTTGGCTTTCATCCTCTTGCACTGACCAGCATGGTGAACAAGCCTACAACTTTGCTATCCTCAACGATCTAGAGCAGTTGGTCCAGCACCCTACACGTATTCCCGACCGTCTTGGAGACAGGCCCAACATTCTAGACCTCTTCCTTACCTCAAACCCTTCTGCTTATTCTGTCAAACTGTTCTCTCCGTTGGGCTCCTCCGATCACAATCTTATTTCTGCATCCTGCCCTATCGCTCCTGTACACCCTCTGGACCCACCGAGGAGGCGATGCTTCTGGCATTTTGCTTCAGCTCGGTGGGACGACCTGAGGATGTGCTTCTTCCGATTTCCGTGGAATGATTACTGCTTCCAGGATAGAGACCCTCTGTGTGTGCTCAGCGCATCACAGATGTGATTGTCTCTTGAATGGAGGCATACATTCCACGTTCTTTCTCTCTCTCCTCACGCTAAAAGCCTTGGTTTAATCACGCTTGTTCTCGTGCTGTCAATGATAGAGAGGCAGCTAAACTAATGCTTATTATGAACTTTACATTTCTGCCCGAATCGTGCCAAATCTATTCCCCAACTAACAAAAACTCTTTCATTAATAGAACATGCTAAAAAATTGCTCTCTCTAACTCTTCCGTGACTTCTGGGATCTAGCCAAAACATCTCTTCCAACTTCACTTCTTCATCTTTCCCTCCACTCAGTCCTGACGGCAACATTGCTGTCTCATCTATCCCTAAGGCTGAACTCTTCTCTCAATTTTTTTTAAACTCCACTCTGGACGATTCTGGGCATATTCTCCTACTCATCCCCTCTGACTCTCTTATGCCTGTTATAAAGATTGTTCAAAATGATGTTTTCTATGCCTCTCTGGCCTCAATCCTCAGAAGGCCTATGGACCTGATGGAGTGCCTCCTATTGTCCTTAAAAACTGTGCCTCCGTGCTGTCACCCTGCTTGGTCAAACTCTTTCGCCTCTGCCTGTCAACATCTACCTTTTCTTCCTGTTGGAAGTATGCCTTCATACAGCCTGTGCCTAAGAAGGGTGACCGTTCCAATCACTCAAACTACCGTCCTATAGCTTTACTTTCTTGTCTATCTAAAGCTTTTGAATAAATCCTTAACCGAAAGATTCAAAAGCACCTTTCCACTCCTGACCTTCTATCTGATCGCCAGTATGGGTTCCGCAAGAGGCGCTCTACAGGTGATCTCCTTGCCTTCCTAACTGACTCTTGGTCATCCTCTCTTAGCCGTTTCGGTGAAACCTTTGCTATGCGCTGGACATATCAAAAGCTTTTGATAGGGTCTGGCACAAATCTTTGCTTTTCAAACTACTCTCCTACGGTTTCTATCCTTCTCTCTGTACCTTTATCTCCAGTCTCCTATCTGACCGTTCTATTTCTGCTGTGGTAGACGGTCACTGTTCTTCCCCTTAACCTATTAACAGAAGTGTCCCACAGGGTTCTGTCTTATCTCCCACTCTCTTTCTGTTGTTCATTGATGATCTTCTTTCCAAAACGAACTGTCCTATCCATTCCTACGCTGATGACTCCACTCTGCATTACTCAACTTATTTTTAGAAGACCCACCCTTACAGGAACTTAACGACTCAAGGCTGGAGGCAACAGAACGCCTAGCCTCAGACCTTACTATTATTTCCGATATGGGCAAGAGGAACCTGGTGTCCTTTAACGCCTCAAAAACACTTTCTTCACCTATCCACTCGACACAATCTTCCAAACAACTATCCCCTATTCTTTGACAACACTCAGCTATCACCTTCCGCAACACTAAACATCCTCGGTCTATCCTTAACTCAAAATCTCAACTGGAAACTTAATATCCCATCTCTTACTAAATCAGCTTCCTCGAGGCTGGGTGTTCTGTACCGTCTCCTCCTCCTCCTCCTCCTCCTCACTATCAGTTGCTGTCCATTTACAGGGCCTTGTCAACGCTCCTCGTCATGTATGCATCTCATGTGTGTGTGTGTGTGTGGGTCCACTCCTTCTCCTTGCCTCCTCCTCCTCCTCCTCCTCTTCTTTATCTCTTCCTCTACCCTTCCTTGTCTTCTTATCGTCCCCTTTTTATTTCTTACTGAAAGTGCCTCCTCCTCCTCCTTCATCTCCTCCTCCACTTCTCCTCATGCTCATCCCTATACTGTCCAAACCTCCTGCAAGAGTCAACTAGCATCTACTCCTTCATCCCTCACGCTGGTAAACTCTGGAACAATTTTCCTTCATCTGTATTTCCTCCTGCCTACGACTTGAACTCTTTCAAGAGGAGGGGTATCAGGTCACCTCTCAAAATTGACCTCTGTTTTGGACACTCCTTTGACCTCTGTTCAGGGAGCAGTGAGAAGGTGCCTTTTTTTTTTTCTTTACGCCCTTGAACAATAACATATATAATAATAATAAAATAAAATAGAAAAAAAAGCATAAATTCCCAGTGTTAGCTGATGTTCATAGCACATACGCCAGCGACACAGCACAAGCGGTGGCTGCCCTTGAGAGAGCAATGCTGAGAAGTGTCAGGGGTTTGAGATGCCAAATAACGATTTATTTTGTTAATTTTGTTAGTAGTAAGGAATCGTCTATATATAGACCATGCTACAATCTAGTGTGGGCAAATGAGCAAACGTCTATATATAGACGCGCCGACAAAAGTCCCAATTTCTAATTTCGAAACGTCTATATATAGATCCTCCGCCAAGGGGTTAACCTTGTTCGTGTTTAACGAATAAGTGAACATCAAAGTACACACACGCGCACACACACACACACACACACACACACACACACACACACACACACACACACACACTCAACACATACACACACACACGTGCGTGCACGATGAGAGAGAGAGAGAGAGACAACCCATACACATGTATACATAACAACTGAGAGACACAGAGAGAGAGAGAAAACACACACACACACACACACACACACACACACACACACACACACACACACACACACACACGCACACACACACTTTCTTTCTCCTCCTCCTCTGCTTTTTCAGCAACATTTCCAAGCATCAAAATGAAGATCATCTCTCATTTGACATTCAGACATCAATCTCTTTTCAACCATGAACGAGAGAAAGAGCCATGGAAACATGGACTAGCAGGTAGCAGAAAGCCTCCTGGCTCCTCCTCCTCCTACTCCTCCTCCTGCTTTCAGTGATTTAATTAATCCGTTTTCCAGCCATAGCAGTGGCTTGCAGGGAAGGATTAAAGCACTGAGGGGAGAGAAAGAGAGAGAGAGGAAGGGGAGAGGAGGAGAGTAAGGAGGAGAGAGAAACGAGGGAAGATGGAAAGGAGAGGGAGGAAGGACAAAGCGAAAGGAACAGGAGAAGAGGGGATGAAACGAAGAAGAAGAAATGGAAGAAATGCAAAGGTGGATGGGATAGAGATGAAAGAGGGAGAGGGGAGGGAAAGGCGGAGTGAGGGAGATCGGGAAGGAGGGGAAAGAGGGAGGAGGGGAAGTGAAGGAAGAGGAGGAGACTGGAAAGGTGGAGGGAAGGAAACCAGGATGAAAGAATGAGAGGAAAGGAAGAGAAGTAGTGATGGAGAGCAGAACATGGGAACGAAAGGGGGATGAAAGAGGAACGAAGAGGAAGAGGTCATTGTCAAGTGGAAAAGATTACATGAAAATACACAGATAGACTAACAAACATGACCAATAAAAGGTGAAAAGAGAGTAGAGAGAGAGAGATTCCCTAAACTCAGTAAGGACGTCGCTCTCCTCCAACACGTAGTTCACGGTAAAAATAACGCGTGTGCAGTGAGTACAAAGGGTTGAGTCTTGTGAAGTAAAATGGAAGGTTACGTTTGGAGTGTATTTGGTTTGAGTGGGTGAAGAAAGGTTGTGTCTACTCGTGAAATCGGCAACAACATCAAACACATTCCAGTGATGGATGTGGGCTGCCAACATATAAATTAGTGTTAGGAATTAGTGTTAGGATGCCTGACTACATATTAGCACGAGGCCGTCATTGAACGAATATGAAAAGAAATTCAGGAGAAGTACCATTTCTTCCTCGTTTCTTTTATCTCCTCTCTCTTCTCATTCTTAAACTACACTACTATCCCTTCACTTCCTCCTCGTCTTCTTCCTCGTCCTAGTTTTCCATTACCTCCTCCTCTTCCTGTTCCTCCTTCACAATGCTTTATCTCCCTGGGAAGAAGAAATGCTGCCTCGCCTGGTCTTGTTTCAGTACTCGTTCAGTGACAGCTCGTGCTACAGGAAGTCAGGCAGAGCACCACCAGTTTATGTTAGCAGGCCATACCTGTCACTATAATATATCTGATAGTATTAGTGATTTCACGAGTAGACGTAACCTTTTTTCACTCACTCGACAAAATACTGCAAACGTAACCTTTCGTTTTTCCACAAGACGCAACCTTCATACTCACTGCACAAGCGTTATTTTTACCCGTGAATAACTTGTTGGAGGACAGCGACGTCATGACTGAGTTTAGGGAACTAAGGGAAGGGTTGCCATGAAACCAACCTCGTCCTGTGATTCTCTTTTTCATTATCGTTACTGTGTTGTTATAGTTTAATATCGCAGTGCATTATGAGGTGATGAAAATGTTGATCTTGAAAGGAATGACTCTCTCTCTCTCTCTCTCTCTCTCTCTCTCTCTCTCTCTCTCTCTCTCTCTCTCTCTCTCTCTCTCTCTCTCTCTCTCTCTCTCTCTATCTCTCTCTGTCTCTCTCTCTCTCTCTCTATCTCTCTCTCTCTCTCTCTCTCTCTCTCTCTCTCTCTCTCTCTCTCTCTCTCTCTCTCTCTCTCTCTCTCTCTCTCTCTCTCTCTCTCTCACTACATAACCATCATTTCCTCCTCCTCCTCCTCCTCCTCCATTTCTTCCGTCTCCTCGTTTCTTCATCATCGCCCTTTTCTTAATCAAGGGGTACAGCAAGAAGAGGAAGTGGGTTAGTGGGGAGGTACAGGCAGGGAAGAAGGAGAGACAACAGGGGAGTTGCATGGTGCAGTATAATGCCTTACTCTTCATCCTCTACACAACCATCACGTCACTCCTCTTGTCCAGTAGCAGGTGCAGCTGTAGCCGGCCTGTTGCCTACACCCCACTGAGCCTGCCTGACTCCCCTTGGCCATGTCTCACCTCTGCAGGGCTCGTCCACAGCCATACAGGCACAGTGCCGGTCTCTCTCCTCCTTACTGACCCTTTGGCCCTTCTCTGCGGCTCCGATTGGCGCTGAACAGGAGGAGGAGGTTGTGATGGTTGTGTAGTGTGAGAATGGCGAGCAGTAAGTTATTATGAAGGAGGAACAGGAGGAAGAGGAGGTAATGAAGAAACTTGAAGGAAGAAAAGGAGGAGAAGAAGTGAAGTGATAGTTGTGTAGTTTGAAGAGAAGCAAGTATGAAGGAGGAAAGAGAGGAGCTAAATGAGGAACCAGAAGGAGGAAGGGGAGTGATAGCTAAATAGTTGGAAAAGGAGGAGGGCAGCAGCAGAAAGATGATTACTTAGGAAGAACAGACACCAGAAGACCTGGCGGCCTATGGCGAGGGTGTCTACGTGTGGTAGGACAGGATAAATGAAGGCTGAAGGAGGTAACTAAGAAACAAGGAAGAGGAAGAGGTGAAGTGATAGTTACATAGTTTGAGAGGAAAAGGTTTATTAGGATATTATGCAGAGGGGGAGGGAGGAGGAAGTAGTGATAGTTATGTAGTTGAAGAAAAGAAGAAAAGGAGGAGGTTGTGGTAATAACCAATCCTAGGAAGGGGGAGGGAGGGGGAGCAAAAAGGAGGAGAAGAACAGTTGTGTGTCGGTCTGGAGGGAACCCGGGGTGTGTGAATGCTGTGGAGACAGGTGTGGAGGCAGCGGAACACTTGTCGTTCAGGTGACGGTGGTGTCGTCACACTGTGGTTAGAGATGGGCACGAATCTGTGGGCGAGGCTCAGGAGCGATGTTTTCAGGGTCAGATATGTTTCAATGTTGATATCTGTGTGCATTGTTTATATCAACAGCGTAACTCGTTCAGCCGTTCCTGTGATTACATCGCAACAGGTTCCTCTTTTACTGCATTGAGATGATGTATGCGTCAGTGTTGGTGTGATATGTTTGGTATTTATGGATGTGTTGTTGATGCGTTCACTGTTTGCCTTGTGGGTATGTGTGTGGATCAATGTCAATGTAGTGTTGACGATCCTGTGCCATAGTGCAAGTCCTGTGTGCTGTCTTCGCATGTGAAGGGTTCCATGACATCTGTTGTTTTGATCGTGTTTGTGAATCCAGGCGTTCGATGTGGTTGTTTTGTAATAGACCTTTGCCGCCTTGGTGTTGATTCGTTCCCCTATCGATGTTTGGGTGTGTGGATCCCACACCGAGCAGTATTCAGCTGCCATGTCGTTAATTACCTGCGTATTCTCGCAGTTCAAATGATTCACCTATTTTCTGGGGTTTGTTTCACATCACCCGTTGGCTACGCATTAACCACTTTGTTAACCATCACCTTAGTAGTAGTTTGTCCTTTCGCCATGGATGGCATCCCACTACTCCCACCTGGTCCCTCTTCTCATTACCTCCCATCTGCCTGCTTTCCTCTAATGTCCTCCCTTGTGCAATGTCATTCCTTTCTGCTTTGCATAATCAACAAACCCTCACCTTAAATTCCTCTCACTTCATGTCCACCCATTCACCTAAAATTTATCTCCACCTAAAATTTATTGAAAAGCCTATATTAGACCCTCAGTCCACCAATCCACTCGCAATCGTTCAACAACTCTTCCCACCTGTTTCTGCCATCCTTTGTCTCCTAATTACTAAAATCTTCCAGGTCGGCATGTCGCAGCAGAAGCTGGTCCCTGGAAGCTGCGTGGCAAGGCAGGACCAGCAGTATTAGGCTGCCAATACTGAGTTAAGGGAGCCACCACCTGCTTGCCTTTGTATCCTCGCCCCACAATGGAAAGGAAAAAGATTGGGTCAGGGGTGTGACAGATTTGAGACTGAAGCAAGTTCACCAGACTTTGCACCTTGCACACCTGGTGAAGAAAATCATGAAGTTATGAGTGTGGGGAAAAAGTCCTGGGAAGGCCGACCTCCATCGGCTGCTCACACCCTTCGGTGGAGGACCTCATGAATGCCATCACTGTGGCAAAATTTTCCGTTACAAGAGTCGACTCATCAGACACACCTTTTCACACACTGATGAAAGACCTCATGAATGCCATGAGTGTGGCAAAAGGTTCAGTAAGAAGAGTAACCTCAACAGACACACCCTTTCACACAGTGGTGAAAGACCTCATGAATGCCATGAGTGTGGCAAAAGGTTCAGTTTAAAGAGTAACCTCAACATACACACCCTTTCACACACTGGTGAAAGACCTCATGAATGCCATGAGTGTGGCAAAAGGTTCAGTATAAAGAGTAACCTTAACAAACACACCCTTTCACACACTGGTGAAAGACCTCATGAATACCATCATTGTGGTAAAAGGTTCACTGCGAAGAGTAGCCTCAAAAAACACACTCGTATACATACTGATGAAAAGAATAAAGAACAAAAGGAGAACTCAAGAGCCCAAAATCAACAGTTCGGCACAAACCTGAGAACCTTGTACCGAACACTTATAAGGAAACCAATTGTAGTGGAGAGACCACCCGAGAAGCAAGACCTGGAGCAATATTGGAGACCTTTGTTTGAAAATGTGGCAACACACAACCAAACAGCAAAGTGGATAGGAGACATTCAGGAAATAAATGGGGACAAGCCTGCAATGCAAGAGCTAATAATAACAACAGAGAAAATAGCCAGAAAATTGTTACACTTTGCCAACCACAAAAAGCCTGGCATTGACAAGGTCTCCAACTTCTGGCTGAAGCAACTAACTGCCCTCCACCAACATTACAAGAACTGCTTCAACAGATTATTGAAGGAAAAAGAGGCCCCACCATCATGGCTATTGGAGGGAGACACCAGCCTAATCCCAAAGAACAATGAAACTCAGCTCCCAAATAAATACCGACCAATATGCTGCCTCAGTACCACCTACAAGCTCTTCACAGGCTTAATCGCCGAGAACGTCTATGAACATCTATCCTCCGGCAACTACTTAGAGAAAGAGCAAACTGGTGCTGCTGCCTTGGTACCAAAGATCAGCTTCTTCTTAACAAAACACTTTTAGAAGACTGCAAGAAACGCCAAAGAAACCTGAGTGTGGCCTGGATCGACTACCAAAAAGCATTCGACAGCGTGCCACACTCATGGATACTACAGTGTCTTGAGCTATATAAAGTCCACCCTACCATCACTCAAGCACTGGCAACACAAATGCAAATGTGGCAAACAAACATCACACTCAGCCACACCAAGGGGAAAACCATCATCCCCAAGGTTAGAATAAGAGGAGGAATCTTCCAAGGAGACAGCCTATCCCCCCTTCTCTTCTGTATGGTACCCTCTCAGTAAGCTCCTAAATAAGTGCCAAAGTGGGTACAACCTAAGTCAAACTCGCAAAAAAGACCCAAACAAAACAGTGAACCATCTACTGTTCATGGATGACCTTAAGCTCTATGCAAGCTCTGACACAGAACTCCACCAACTGCTCCAGGCTGTACACACCTTCTCCAATGACATCGAGATGAAGTTTGGCCTTGATAAATGTGCTAAATGCACAATGCAGTGGAAAAAGACCCACACCGAGAATCCAGCTAGACGAGGCCAGTGAAATCAGAGACCTAATGGAGCATGAGCCATACAAATACCTTGGCATTGAGGAAAATGACAGCATACAGCATACCACCATGAGGAAGAAGGCAGGCAGTGAATACCTCAGCCTGAAGAAGATCTGCAAGACGCAACTCACCAACAAAAACAAAATAACTGCCGTAAACCAACTTGCCATGCCAGTGCTAAGTTACAGCTTTGGCATTATTGACTGGCCTCAAACCGAAATAAATAAATTAGATGTAAAAACAAGGAAGACTTTAACACTCCACAAGGTCATCTACAGAAATCAGTGCCTTCCAAGACTGTATATGCCAAGAAGAGAGGGAGGCCTAGGACTGTCTGAAGTTAACCACCAACACAGAGCCACTATGGTGAGCATCGGCCAATACCTCAGAAGCTCCCTAAGTCCAAACATTGCCAGGGTCCGGGAACACCACACCAACAAAGGCAGCAAAAACACCTCAATTACTAAGCTGGCCCAGCATTTTGGACAGGATTGTATAGTAGATGAGCAGGAAACAGAAAACACACCAGCCACCAAAATGGCCAGAAAGAGCCGTTCAGAATTCACCAGGAAGTTCCAGAACACCAACTTAACTGAGTGGGCAGAACACCAACGTGCCAAGTTTTTCCTGCAAGAGCTCTCCAAAGATTACATTGACAAGGAGAGCTCTCTGAACTGGCTCATCAAAGGATCCCTCCACTACCATCAGGAGAGGCTGATAATGGCAGCACAAGACCAGGCCATAATGACCAACGCTTTAAAAAAATGGCTTGTCTCAGTAACAACAAATGCAGGTTCTGCCACACTGAAATTGAAAGTGTGAGCCACCTGATCTGCAGCTGCCAGACTCTGCTAGCCGATGGCTACTACACAGTCAGGCATGATGAAGTGTGCAAATACCTACACTGGACCATCTGCAACAGCCTGAACATCAAGTGCTCTAGCAAAGTGTGGGAACATCAGCCAGAGAAAATCACCGGAAATGAGACGCACACCATCTACTATGACCTGGTAATTCCAACAGCTACCTATCTAGATAATGCTGCAGTGAAACCGGACCTGGTTGTGTGGAACAGGAAAGAAAAAGTGGCTATGATAGTTGAGGTCAGTATCCCACATGACAGCGGGCTAAACAGAGCTGAAAGGGAGAAGGTCACCAAATATCAAGGCCTGATGCATGATATGAAAAGAAACTGGAAATTGAAGAACATCTCGATTGCGCCAGTCATTGCCGGAGCAACAGGCCTACTGAAAAAGAACTTCAAAGACCATCTAGCTAGAATCCCAGGAAACCCGAGGGCAACAGAAATCCAAACAATTGCCCTTAAGGGACCACTACCATCCTAAAAAGAACCCTCGGTTGCAGCCTCTAAAAAGTGGGTGATTGTTAGGCACTTGGCAGAGTGCCCCATCACCCATAATCAAGACTGAAAAAGTAAACTAAAAACAAAAAAAGTGAAAACAATCCTGAATGCCATGACTGGCGAAAGGTTCAATCAGGAGGAGGCCAGCACAACGTCCCCACGTCCAGCCGCGTCTCCACCCAGTCTCTACCACCTCTTAGAGCCTGGCAGTCTCCTCCAGTACAGTCCACTTCTACCAGTCTCCTCCAGTCCAGCCCACTTCTACCAGTCTCCTCCAGCCCAGCCACTTCTACCAGTCTCCTCAGCCAAGCCCACTTCTGCCAGTCTCCTCCAGCCCACCCACTTCTACCAGTTTCCTCCAGCCCAGCCCACTTCTACCAGTTTCCTCCAGCCCAACCCACTTCTACCAGTCTCCTCCATCCAAGCCCACTTCTACCAGTCTCCTTCAGCCCAGCCCACTTCTACCAGTCTCCTCCAGCCCCGCCACTTCTACCAGTCTCCCAGCCCAGCCAACTTCTACCAGTCTCCTCCAGCCCAGCCCACTTCTACCAGTCTCCTCCAACCCAGCCCAATTCTACTAGTCTCCTCCAGCCCAGCCCGCTTCTACCAGTCTCCTCCAGCCCAGCCCACTTCTACCAGTCTCCTCCAGCCCAGCCCACATCTACCAGTCTCCTTCAGCCCAGCCTACCAGTCTCCTCCAGCCCCGTGACGCCCCCCCGTAAGACTCGAGGGTTGCCCTGCTCCTGGGTTCCTGAGCTGCCTTGTCAAAGTCCAAAGACTCCCCAAGTTTGTGAGTTTTTAGTTTTTATGTGTTTGTGTGAATTTGTTCTGCCTTTTCTCCGGCCTATTAAACTTTCATGTTTTTAGTGTTTTAGTGTAAGGTAAGTTTATGTATTAAGGGGACTCCAAGCTCGGAGAACATGGAAAAATCGAAAATATTCACAATTCAGTTCATCCAGTTTTGGTGAGTACAGTGTCCTAGAAACAGTGCAAAAGTAATATGTTGGTGCACGGCGACAATATATCGGGGTGGTAGGCGTTTAAAGGGACTGGTGTGAAAGTGATTTAACCCTCAGGAGTTCGAATGGGTATTTTTCAAATCATTATTTTTATTGTATTATAATATTCCCAAAACATTCAGAATGCAATATATCTCCTCCAAAC